>NC_047651.1:13733890-13827474 GCF_902201215.1 Prunus dulcis
CAGGAGGATATATCAAAGGTGACAGGACCAAACACATATCACCAAAGTTTTTCTATACACATGAGCTCCAGAAGAGTCAAGAAATCAAAGTCAGACAAATCCGCTCAAGTGATAACCTGGCAGATCTCTTCACTAAATCATTGCCGAAATATACTTTCCAAAGGTTAGTGCATGGCATCGGATTACGACAACTCTGCAAGCAATCAAGTTGGAGCATGCAAAATCAGGGGGAGCATTCAAGAGTCCTCTAACATAGGACATATGCACGTTGTACTCTTTTTCCTTCGCATAGATTTTCCCACTGGGTTTTTTTTTCAAGCAAGGTTTTAATGAGGCAACCAATCTAGGGACATGTGGTCTCCAAGGGGGAGTGTTGTAAAGAAGAAACACGTGGAGCCCACATTTATGGGGCCCACAAAGAAATTAAGCAAAGACTTTGGAGGCTGCACACTCACGGATGTGTATTGTAGAATCACGGGTGTCATTTACAGCTGCCTATAAATAGAGAAGGAAGAAGAGAGAAAGAGCTTGCAACGGAAGAAAGAGAAGAGGAAAAGGAAAGAAGAAAGAGAAGAAGAAAAGGAAAGGAAGAAAGAGAAAGGAAAAGGAAAGGAAGAAAGAGAAGAAGAAAAGGAAAGGAAGAAAGAGAAGAGGAAAAGGAAAGGAAGAAAGAGAAGAGGAAAAGGAAAGGAAGAAAGAGAAGAGGAAAAGGAAAGGAAGAGAGAGAAGAAGAAAAGGAAAGGAGAAGAGGAAAGAAGAGGGTAAGTGAGCAGAGAGAAAATTCAGTGAGCCACACATATTGTAAACACTATTGTAGCTCTATTATTTTAGTGAAAAGGTTACTGCTGCTGCTCTCCGAGGACGTAGGCATAGCCGAACCTCGTTAAATACTGTGTCTCGTCTACTTTACGTTCAGCTCAAAATCTACAACATATCTCAGGTTATTTCATAACAAAGATTAATTAAACTCATGTGTTCAATTGTACGAAAAGTATACAAAACAAATTATGCCAGTCTATCATTCCCTTGCTTCAATTATTTTCACTCTAGAACACACACACACATATATATATATATATAAAGCAAAGGGCAGAGAATGGTGAAACATTCAAAATACCAAAAAATGCCCTTGGTTAATCAAAACATTAAGAATTAAAATTATTATTTAAATGAGGATAATATGGTAAATTCACACCTTTTTATATTTTAAAAAATTAAAATTAAAAGAAAAATCAGATAATGAATCCTATTTTTATGGAACACAACTACTGTAACATTCCATATCGACCAACGGAGATGGGGCGATGTGCCTTATATGTACATGCCCGCCTCCATCTAGTACGAGGCCTTTTGGGAGCTCACTGGCTTCGGAGTTGTGCGAACTCCGAAGTTAAGCGAGTTGGGGCAAAAGCAATCCCAGGATGGGTGACCCACTGGGAAGTTGCTTGTGAGTTCCTAAAAACAAAACCGTGAGGGCAGAAAGAGGGCCCAAAGCGGACAATATCGTGCTACGGCGAAGCCGATCCTGGGATGTGACAATTTGGTATCAGAGCCACTCTACCGTGTGGTGCGAGTGTGCCGACGTGGATGTCGGGCTTCTAAGGGGGTGGATTGGAACATCCCACATCGACCAACGGAGAAGGGGTGATGTGCCTTATATGTACATGTCCGCCTCCATCTAACATGAGGCCTTTTGGGAACTCACTGGCTTTGGAGTAGTGGGAATTCCGAAGTTAAGCGAGTTGGGGCTAGAGCAATCCCAAGATAAGTGATCCACTGGGAAGTTGCTCGTGAGTTCCCAGAAATAAAACCGTGAGGGCAGAGAGGGGGGCCCAAAACGGACAATATCGTGCTACGGCAGAGCCGATCTCGGGATGTGACAATTTATCCCACATCGACAACGGAGAGGGGGTGATGTGCCTTATATGTACATGCCCGCTTCTATCTAGCATGAGGCCTTTTGGGAACTCACTGGCTTCGGAGTCATGGGAATTCCAAAGTTGAGCGAGTTGGGGCTAGAGCAATCCCAGGATGGGAGACCCACTGGGAAGTTGCTCGTGAGTTCTTAAAAACAAAATTGTGAGGGCAGAGAGGGGGGCCCAAAGCGGACAATATTGTGCTACGGCGGAGTCGATCCCGAGATGTGACAACTACCCATTATCTTTTTTAATTCTGAAATAAATTTAATTTTTTTAAAAAAAAAGAACCTCTCACAGGTGCAGAAGCGGTGTGAAGAGGCTAGTATATATACAAGTTTCTGAATTTTCTTTTGGCTACAACTGTACGAGTTTATTTTATTGAAGAATGGCATAACCCGAATCTGGGGTATATGGTAAATTCTCGAAACCAGGATCTGATAATTAAAATAAAGTAAAATACCATTAGGTAAAATTAGTTTCTTATAGAAATCTCTACCAATAAAAAGTATAAACATGAACTACAGAGTTTCTTATGGAAATATAAAAATATCTATTAGCAAACAATATATAATTTGAACTAAATCAGTTTGTTAAAAATAAAAAAATATATATATAAACCCAAAATGTCAAGTATTCATTGGGAAACACCCATGGGTTTATTTAGACCCATTTTACGGCAATAATAGTCTTGGTTATCTCTTCTTACCAAATTTAAAATAAAATAAAAAAGACATTATTGATTTTTTATGAATTAATGACATATAACCTACATAATTTATCTCACAATAACCATTTCCTTTTTTTGGTTCCAATTTTGAAATTTTCTACATGTATTACACTCCTACAATTATTAATTTTGTCAACGCCATATTATTCTAGGTATGCCTAATAAAGTAAAAATCGAAATAGTATATGAGAAAATATGCCATATTATTCTTTTCGTCAAAGTCTCATTATTTTCCTCCTCCTTCTTTCTCAACACCAAAACCCTCCATGGATATGGACACCTTGATTATGAGAGTTATTTGTGTTTGTTGTCTACATCGGTTATTGAGTGGTATGTGATTACTAATCTACATAAGTCATCCAATTGATGATGAGTCCTAACCTACCTCATACATGGATTCACTTTGATGGTGTTTGCTTCAACAGTAGGTAGTAGTTGTCTAATGCAAAGGTGATGTTTGGTGTTTGATTATTTTCGTTATCTTTGGATTCTTTGATTTTGTTGATTATACATGTTTGCATTTGAATTTTGTTTTTTTCAATCTATGTAGGTGTATTATATGTGCTAAGTTTTTCACCTTTATTGGTATGTTATACATTATATGTGTACATAAATGGAAGGTGTTTATCTACATACCAAATAGGTTGGAGTGTCATACTCCACCTAATAAAGGGGAACACAATTTGTTATAGTTTTCCGCATATGTAGGTATACTAATTTTGGGTCATAACAAAATAAGTATTAAATGCAAATTGGTCTTGATTGAATAAATATAATAAAAGGATTTTTTTTTTTCAACACTTTTAGGATGAAATGAGTCTATAATGTAAAAACAAAAAAACAAAAAACTCCAAAAAAGAAAAAAAAAATATTGTATTAGTGTAAAGAACCTATGATCACATGCAAAGGGTGTTTGAAAATAAACTTCTACTATAGTTTTATAAGGATATGAATCTCGGAGGGTTGATGCATATAGTCCATCGATGCTTATATTTCAGTTGTTCGAAGAAGACAATTGAAAATTTAGGATATGTGATTTAATGGATGTTAAGTGATTTGTTGTTAGGTACAAGTTCTTTTATTGAAGAAAAGTAATTTCTATAGTATAGATTTTAAGGCGTATATTTCGGAAAATAAAAATTGAGATAATATAATAAAACTACTATCTTCATGTAGAGGTGTGTAGTGATTTCAATAGATTTATAGGGCAAAAGTTTTGAACATCTTATGGCGGAATTTCTTGACGTTTTAGAGTGGAGAAAAAGTTAGTTGACACTTTGAAATTGATATAAATTTAAGAGTGAGATTTTGGAAAAAGAAAAAGGGAGATTCACTATTATACCCAATATGGGGGCCCAAATTATAAAAATACCCTATATAAAATGGACTTTAGAAACACACCCAAAGCCCATTTACAATATAACAAAAAAGCTTTTAACTTCTTATAAATTACAAAACTGCCATCAATTTCTTAAAACAAGCCCAACCCCAAAATCTCATAAAAATACCCAAAGCACTCAATAGGGCATCAAAGTAATTTAATAATCAATATTAAATTCAATAAGGCTAGCTATCATTTTTTGGGTTTTTTTTGGGTTTGTTTATAGGAATTCAATTGTGTAGGGTTTATTTATAATATTAGTGCTAGAAATGGGTATATCACTAAATATCTCAAAGAAAAATGCAGTGCAAAATGGAATCATACAATTTCTATAATGCTATCTTCTCAAACAGTTTCCAACTTTCATCATCATTCAACGGTTGTGGTTCAAAGAGGAAACCATTTTTGTCCGCATACGAAGCGACTTCTTTGTTGCGAGTAGTGAGTAAAATTCGACTCTCAGTTTCCTCATTCATTGGAAATCCAGCTTCCAACGACCTCCACGCATCACGGGTCCAAATGTCATCAAGCACCACCAAACATTTTCTTTCTCTTTGCGTAATCCAAAGCCTCTCTGCTATTTGATCCTTCTTCAGTTTTGCAATTTCTTCTCTTTGCTCATTGGTAGGAGAAATGAGTTTAGTCAGAATTTTTTCCAAAACTTTCCGTCCTTGGCAAAACAATCGAAATGACGCTTAACTTTACCATGATGATAAACTTGTTTTGCAAGAGTGGTTTTACCCAACCCGCCCATCCCCCAAATAGAAACAACTCGGGGGCCATTTTTTTTTATCAGATGCGTAGCCAATATCTCCGTTCCAACAGTTAACCCAACCACATGAGGTTCGATAATATGAGGATAAGCTATCCTCCGTTCCTGTTGCCTTTGAAAAAAAGTATCACCTCTACTCTCCCTTGTTTGGTGTAGGTTATAACTTTGCAAACTCGAATTCAACTGTGAAATTCTGGTTGTAATTTTCACAATGTCTGAGCCAATCTGATGAAGATGAACTCTTTTTATGAAGATGCCAGTAAACCTTTTCAAAAGACTTGCATTCCTCTTGGAAGCCACTTTTAAGACAAACGTTTCGATGGCGTCGTCCAGATCATAAGCAACATCTCTAATATTTGCCGCCCAAATGCGTATTGCTTCACTTTCTCCTTGTCTTGAATCTGCATCTTTGAGGAAGCATTGCATCAATTGTAGCTGGGTTTGTGCAAGCTTCACCTGATCGCTCACTCCACCCAAGAATTTCAATTCCGGAATGACAGAGTCTTTGAGCAGTTCTAGCACAAATGAAACAACCGCCTCGGCCATATTTCTGGATCTTGATTCAAACGACAACAGCTAAAGCAACTTTTCTTTTTCTTCTGTTTTTTTAGATTACTTAATGAAATAATCTTACCAATGGAGAAGTCTCAGTTCGGTTTATATAGGAAGTGTCGTCAACCAAGTCGCTGCCCTGTCGCATACTTAATTATTCTTATCTTTCCACCTATCAATAGTATAACAATTATATGGGGAAGTAAGGAATAGGGATGGGATATCAACAAACTAAGAAGGAATTAATCATGGAATTTAGGAATGGGAAAGTAAGGAATCAAGGAATTTAGGAATGGGAGAAGCACACACATAATACGGATGGGATATCAATACACTAATAAGGAATCAAGGAATGTAAATGGGGGAAGTAAGAAACAAGGAATTTTAGTCATAGCGGAAGTAAGGAATCAAGGACTTTAGGAATAGAGGAATTGAAGAATTAATCAAAGAATTTATGCAAGTAAGGAATCAATGAATTTAGGAATGGGGAAGTAAGGAATAGGAGTGGCATATCAACAAACTAATAAGGAATATTAATCAAGGAATTTATGAATGGGGAAGTAAGGAATATGAATTTATCCCATATGCCTAATATTGCAAGAGACTGACTGGCATCACTTCGATTTGCCCATTTGGGAACAAATATGTGACTTTTTCTAAAAGAATAGCCGCATACAATTAAACTTTACAAGTAAAAATGGCGCCGATCAGCTGGGTTCAAGTCGGGAGGTCCCAAATACCGGGGTTTCGCGTATTAAAGAGTTCTTGAATTCAGGCATTTGGATTAAACCTGTGTTTCACTGTGTTGATCAGCGATATGCATCAATTTATTTCTTTTGCTTGTGTTTTGCTTCTTGAAACTAATTGAAGATTGTTGTATGCTACCGGCCATACTTTGCTAGTAGGTAACCAAAGGAAAATTTGATCAGCTTGATTTGTTTATGGCCCTGGAAAGAAATTGACAGCTTCACTTATTCATTATGTTCTTTGGCCCATAAGATTCCTTATGTGTTCCACATGGTTACTGCCTAATATTTTCTGTACCTTGTGCTTTCAATTGCCATACATAATATTTCGCAACCCTGTCCTTACCCTTTCATGCTTCCTAAAACTCTAATTTCTCAATTCTGCGTTGTTGAAACATAATTATATATGTTTCTTTTGTGTGCACGTTGGGTAAAGTGGTAATATTTTTGTCTCTTTGTTTTCAGTTTTCATTTCCTTGTTAAAAAATGGAAGGATTAAATTAAATTTTTATTTTGAGAAAGATGAGAGATAGAGGTGAAGAAATAAGGGAGAATGAATGCAAACTTGAAAGGCTGAAGTGTTATCAACAAATGATTGATTTTTATCAAAATAGCCAAAATTTACCCGTCATTTTTATAAATGTCAGTTTTTTTTGAACTTTTAAAAATAACCAAAAACTCACTTAAATAGACTCAAATACCCTCAAAACAAAAACTCACATAAATAAATAAAAGTCAGTCAGTCAGACAGAAAAAAAAAAAGAAAAAAAAAAAGAAGAAGAAGAAAATAGTAGAGTGTGTAACACAGTATGAATCAAAAGGTTTTCTTGCTATTCTCCTCCCTCTGTAACTGCCGAAAAAGAAATTAAGAAAGCTTCCGATATGTGGAATTAATAAATTAGAGCTGTAGAGTGATGGCATGTGAAGGATGTTTGCGATCAGTCTTGAGGGAAACATCTATTGTTGCAAACAATGCAAAACGCCATCTTGCTCTTCTTGTTGATGACGTACTTTCTAAGTCGTTTCAATGCAGACATGTTAAGGCTTATCTTTTTTATAAAGTTGTAAATGTCACACTTGCAGAGAATGATAACAGATTACATATTGTTGCTGACATATCTTGTGTTTCATGTGGCTCAACGGTGGGGTGGAAATATGAGGATGCACAGGAGAAAAGCCAGAAATACAAGGAACGGAAATTTATCCTAGACAGATTCCATATTCTTGGTCCTGATGGAAGCAACTACTCTACAACTCTGGAAGCTCAGATTGGTGGAAGCGATGCTATTGATGCTTGATTGATCAAACATTAATTCAGGAAATTGCAAGTAGTTAAAAATTAAAATCTGAATTATTTGCTACGTTTTTATTATTGAGTATCATATTTGGATTAGTTTTTCTTAATCGATTATGTAGGATCCTAGGTTCTTTCTATTGTCATCTAATGCAAATTGTTTTAGAACTTGGACAAATAAGTTATTAAAGAAAAAACAAAAGTTGTCTACTTCTGATTTGCTATGATTATTGGGTGCTATCTTCTTCAGTTAACGCTTGAAAGCGCAGGTGGAGAAGATGGACTCTTTGGCATAGTTGAATCATATGATTAGAAATGAAATCAAGTTTTCGTGGATTGCTGGAGATGTTTCTGTTGTATATGTATGAATGTATCACTTTTATTTCATCTCCAAAAATAAAAAAAAATAAAAAATAGTAATCGCCAATCCAGTCCAGACCGAAGAGATCTCAATTTAGTCCACTCAACAAGCCTCTTCATGGCTAAATCTGATTAAAGCTCTGCCAATCTCAACATTGGTATCAATTTCCAACTTCTCCCTATCAGTTGAAGGTGCTGGCGTGCAATTTCAGCATAGGTATATCCAGTCCAGCCTAAGTCACAGACAACAATCCAAGCAGGACTTGACAGTTCTTTTTTTTTTCTTTTTTATTTTTTCTTTTTTTCAAATTGTGTAATAGACAGTTCTCTTTTAACTAGTTTGATTTATTTTCAACATTCATTTTTGGCTAGACTTACTAGTTTTACTGTGGGAAATTGTAAAATCATCACCATTTGAGGCAAGAAAAGAACTTACTTGTGAGATATTCCTCACCCAAATTCACAATCCCTTGATCAAAGTCAATAGATTGGGGCGCAAGTTATTACATTTCATAGTCTGTTAGGGTTTTTAACTGTTAATAGTGGCACGCTCGCACACAGAAAAAGTTGACTTGTTGACCATCAATGATTTTCGAGTCCATAAGAAACTTTATCCTACCACCACAGGAACTACATTAAAACGGATAAACAATATCCACCATCCAGTCCAATCCGCTTCTACGGTGGTATCATTATCATAGCTCCAAGTTTTGACTTGGGAGTTTAGTGTTCGTGACGATGAAGCAGGAGACAAAGGGAAGTGCGGCCACAAATAATGTGGGAAAGCTTTGAATATTTGGGTGCTGCCAGCCATTCTTTATGGCTCTTTCTTTTGGCTTTTGACTACACGGTGGGACAAGATCTAGTAGTGGAGCTGGTGTGTATGAACACCACTTGAGGTGCGGTGTGCACCTAGAGCAATAAAAGTGAGAGAGAGGGCATCAATTTAGTAGTCGGCATTGTGCCTCACCATTTGGAGGTGCCGTGTGTGTGCTGAGAACTGCTGCTCTTTTTGTTGTCGCACCAGAGAGAGGAGAAACAAAGAGGATTTTCTTGTTTGGTTCTTTCTATTTGTGAGCAAGAATCTCAGATTTTGTCTTGGCTCTATTGTACTTGGAATTTGGGCTGTGAGAGTTAAAACTCTTTCATTCCTAGAATAGGTTAGAGGGTTAATCCTCTTTGGTTGTCATTCCTATTGTCTTTTGCTTATTTGCAGTGATGTATGCTTAAGAGTTGACATGGTCCATGGAACCATAAGAAACAAAAGACCGACTTTGATGCTACACTCCAATGATTTCGCAAAAAATTCAATAATAGTCACATAGTTGTGAGTTTTTGCTATAAATTGGATACTAAAAAAGAATAGACAGAAAGCAAGAGAAGCGGAGGAATTAGTATAAAAATGGAAGCTGAGGCAGCAGTAGCAGCAAAGGTCATAGTGTCAGTATTGTTGGGTGGGTTTTTGGTCTTGTTTTTATACCTCTGTGAACTAGTGTTATTGAGGCCTAGAGGGCTAAGATCAAAGCTTGGGAAGCAAGGAATTAGAGGGCCTCCTCCTTCGTTTCTCTTAGGGAACCTCTCTGCAATAAAGAGGCTGCAAAGCAAGGGCCATTCAACAGCAACAAAGACTGCTGATCCAACAAAACTCCATCATGATGGTGATGTAGCTTCTATTGATCATGAATGGCATTCAAAAATCTTCCCCTACATAGAGCAGTGGCGAAATGAATATGGTAGGTTCACTCTCTTGCACATATAACATAATTGGTTGGATTGCTCAGGGCTAGGTATGGTCTGGTTTGATTTGTCTCTCAAACCACTCACCGAATTAGTGTAACGTCACAATTCCGATTAGTTCGATTCATGCTTAAAATAGTAAATAACCAAACCAAACCAATGAATTCAGTAACACGTATGCTTCATTCATATCCTTCGTATTAAAAACAAATTCAATTTGAGCTCCCAATTTCCTTTTCTTTTTTTTTTTCTTCTTTTTTTTTTTTTTGGGAAGGGTTCAAACATTTTGATTTATTAGGTATTGGTTGCAGGGCAAATATTTATGTATGCAAGTGCACACCTACAACAATTATGCATCACAGATGTAGAGGTGGTGAAGGAAATTGGTCTATGCAAGTCTCTAAACTTAGGGAAGGCTTCTTTAACTTCGAAGGTTGTTGGGCCACTATTGGGCGAAGGCCTTTTATCATCGAATGGCGTAATTTGGGCCCATCAAAGGGGAATTATTGCTCCCGAGCTATATCTTGATAAGGTTAAGGTATGTTTTGTTCTTAATTAGGTAAATTCTTCTTTGAAAGTGCACTATATATTGATGGTCTAACGACATAATATCTTAGACAGATTGTGCATTAACCTGTTTTGAAAATAATTACAATGAGCTAAATTTGTTGATAGTGCGAATCCCAAGTCCGGAAATTAAAACTGTGTAACAGCTTAAATGATTTTGGACATCTCCACTCTTAACTAATTGGTTTTGGTTTGGATGGTCACGTTCTAATAAAATACAGCATTAAGACACTAACTCTTTATGCTTGCAACTCAGTTATAAATCATTTGTTCAACTCTTTTCTAAGGGCATGGTGGACCTAATAGTGGACTCTACAACCTCAATGCTAAGAAGTTGGGAAGATGAAATCGACAGCAAGGGAGGAATTGCAGAAATTAAAGTTGATAAGTATTTGAGAAACTTAGCTGCAGATATAATTTCAAGAGCTTGTTTTAATAACAGATATGATCAAGTCGAAGATATCTTCAATAAACTTAGGGCTCTGCAAAAAGTTTTGACAAAGGGAATCATGTCGCTTCCGGGTTTGAGGTGTGATATTACAAAAAGATCTTCAAGGCATTTTATTTCTAAGATTTTGGATACCAATTAGTGTGACAGTATAATTTTTTGCTCATAAGTGGTTTCACTTCAAATTATGTCCGTCAAATAAATTGATATCTAAAATTTATAGCCTTGGCATACATACATACATCTGATATGAATGTCTGCTCTTGCACCATGGTGACAGATTGCTGCCTACAAAAGACAATAGAGAAACATGGAGATTAGAGAAGGAAGCTGAGTCAATTATATTAAAGCTAGTAAAACAACGTATTGAAGCTTCAGGTGAGGAAGATTTATTCCAAATGCTTCTTGCCGGTGCTGTGGATTCCAAAGGCCTATCGCAGAAGAAGTTCATTGTCGATAACTGCAAGACTATATTCTTTGCTGGCCATGAGACCACTGCCATTGCAGCATCATGGAGCTTGATGTTACTAGCTGCACATCCATATTGGCAAGCTCGTGCTCGTGCTGAGGTGCTCGAAATCTGCGGGGATAATCCTCTAGACGGAGATATGCTTCGAAGCATGAAAGTGGTATGTCACATAAGAAATTATCTCTTATAAAGATAAACTTGTATACTAATTAAGACAAAATGCGTAGCATAAACAAATGAAGAATTGATCAAATGGCCTCAAATTAATGCTATAAATTTTATGGACACAAGGAATTTGATTGCCACCTTACAATTATCTGCAGCTGAAAATGGTGATTCAGGAGGTGTTGCGTCTTTACCCGCCTGCATTCTTTGTAACTAGAGAGGCCTTTGAAACTGTCACACTCAAGAACATTGTGATTCCAAAGGGTGTGATCCTTCAAATACCAATCCCCTTTTTACAGCACAACCCTGACATATGGGGGCCGGATGCGCATGAGTTCAACCCGGAAAGATTTGCCAATGGAACTTTTCAGGCTTGTCGGTCTCCGCAGGCTTACATGCCATTCGGAACAGGTCCTCGTATCTGTGTTGGCCAACATTTAGTTATGACGGAACTTAAGGTGCTTCTTGCTTCAGTTCTATCAAAGTTCTGCTTCTCCCTCTCACCAGCGTACCAGCACGCTCCTCTTTTTAGTTTGGTTACTGAACCTGGGCATGGTGTTATTCTCCATGTCAGGAAAGTGTAATGTTGTGAAGTTTCAGAAGCGCTGGGGCTCCTATGTTAAATTTGTTCTGTATCTGCAAATAATGTTTCATAGAATTGCAGGAAACAATATGCTGCTAAATATGTAATCTATGTCAGTGATCTATCCCAACATGTTTTGTAAAATATTTTCCATCATTAAAGTTAGATGCAGAGGGACAGATTTCAACATAACAAAACAAGAAGAGAAAAGGAAAGAACATTCTTCAATTTATGCTTTTTCATGACTAGGTCATTGATCTATCCATGCTTTTTTTTTCTTTTCTGGGTAGATGAAAGTATTCCCAAAATATTTTCCATGGTTAAAGAAGCAAAGGAACAGATTTCTACGAAACAAAAGAAGAAAAAGAGGGGAAGATGTCTCTCTCCCATAATTATTAAGGTTTGTATGAATCACTCAAATATATCTGGATGACTCAAATATCCAGCAACATAACATGTATCTAGCAAGACAACATTACCCTATATATAGCTGTGTGTATATATAGAAAAATGTTTTCTCGCCAGCCTGCTAAAATGCCTTATGTTACCGTACTGTGAATATAAACCATTGATTAGCTCAATTATCGCCAAATGTGTGTGTCCAGATTTACAGTATGGCAGCATAACTATGACAGGAGAACATGCTCCATATACA
This sequence comes from Prunus dulcis, assembly GCF_902201215.1. Classification (NCBI taxonomy): domain Eukaryota; kingdom Viridiplantae; phylum Streptophyta; class Magnoliopsida; order Rosales; family Rosaceae; genus Prunus; species Prunus dulcis. The sequence goes on from NC_047651.1 coordinate 13,746,266, forward strand.
CAGGTCAGCTACTCAAAATAACGTAGATTGAGTAGGTGAAAGAATATACATGCAAATTCTCCAATCAGATTAGATTTGGCTCAAATGTTCAGGCTGTTTTTCATTTCTTTTCTTGTAAATTTGCAATGAAGATGAGATCCTGGAAAATATATAAATGCTACACAACATATCATCAACATTTCAGACTTGGAATGGAAACAAAGTCTAACATTGTTTGCAGACAATCCAAAACAGTCATCATTCTTTCACTGATGGCACAATATGCGAAGAAAATTCTTAACTTCTCTGGCATAAACAATTGAGCCTGTTCTATCATTTGTTTCGGTATCAAGTATAGCACTCTATAAATCTAACGCCAGCCCTGATGAGTGCAAAACTAACTTTTGCGCCTTATGATGCGAGGGGAAGATCCCAAAAGCAATTTCAAGAGAAAAGGGACCTAGTCTTGTTGCGCTCCAATCGAGCTTCCCTCTGTTGATACAAAATGTAAACCATATAAGTAAACAAGCAGTGTACAGGAGGACAAATGCAAACAGATGATGTCTTACATCCTCTGATTATTGGTGAAGCATGTAGGTAAACCATGGAAAATGAGATGCCACTGAAAGACTTTGTATTCCATCCATGCAACAACCAATAATTATACAGCTGTAATTTTTCGACTACCCCTGGGACTTCATTGTGTAAGCAGATGAAGGTTAAGTTGCACACAACTCTTGAAACTATACAAGTAACCAATTAATATATTTCTTATTGGGAAGGACCTCACAGGGATAATGGAAACCACCAATATATTAAAAGTTCATGCGTTCAAATGGGATGTCCAGTCTTTCGTTACTATCAATAACAAATAGAGAGCAATTAAGTGATAGAAAGCACCAATACCTCCTTTTTCTTGCATTCTTTGTAAATATCAAAATGTTCTTGACATTTACTCTTGTCCGAATTATATTCTTCTAGACCTGAAAAAGTTCACTAAAGGAATCAACATTTGGCAAAATTTTACTGGAGATTTAACTTTTAGGAGTGAGTACCTAAGAAGTAAATTCATGAAACAATACAATTATCAAACTTGTTCCAGTCCTCAATAGTATCTTTCCAGCACATTTTCTATCAAACAATATGTGCACATGTGTGCGTGCAAAGAACAACTAAGAAGTAAAAACTATAGCTCTCTTCATCATTATCTGATACTAAAATAGGAACTTGTTATATTTATATGCAAAGTATACCCTTCAGTATTGCCATCGGATAATAGAGCTAGAAATCACATACTCATGTCCAATTTATGATCACACTCTAGCAAAATACAAGGAAAAATCAAAAGTAACCAAGAAAAAGAAATCCATTACATGGCAGTCAAAAATTTCACAGACCAGAGAGGATGGATAACTTAAAGAGGATAAAAATGTAAATGACATGGGCGGTAGGGGAGGCTTAAAGAGGAAAAGTGTCTTAATCCAAAAGTATTTAATCAATTGTGGTGTTCGAGAAAAGATGATTACGTAGTTTGTCGATGTCTATACCATGTGGATGACAAATTTTGTTGTAAATATGTTATAAAGTTGGTCTTAGTTGGACACACAACATTGACCACCTTAACTGACCACCTTATGTGGCAACTGATGTGTCATGCCATGTCAATTAATGAATGTTGCCATGAGGCCACTCACTAGGAATGCTAGGGTTTTTTAATTTGTTTTTTAATTGACATGGCATGACACATCAGTTGCCACATAAGGTGGTCAGTTAAGGTGGTCAATGTTGTGTGTCTAAATAGCATTACTCAAATGCCTGGCCAAAAAAGAGTTGTTCCTAGAATGCTAAATCACCCAAAGATATACTTGTGAGATGCGGTGCTCGTTATATTGTGATGAATCCTATTTGAGGCTTCCATAGAAAAAAAAAAAAAAAAAAAAGGTATTAGGGAAACAAAGGCTTTGTGTTTGAGACGTTGTTTCAGTTGGTCTGATGAACAAACTTAATAATAGCTCTTATTTTCAGCTACTAGGTAGCCCACGAAAATCAGCTAATTAGTTGTCTGCTGCATATCAGCTAAGGTTCCACTAACAACCCAGGCAAGCAACACCAAATACAAGTCAAAGAAACTAATGCTAATGCTAAGGTGATTTTCTCCACAAAGGTGATTTTCCAAGCCTAATGCTTCAGTACTAGACCGCTACCTGATTGCCTGGACACGTCAAAGAAACTACAACATTGGTAATCAAGTAAAATGAAGACACTAAGGAACCTGTCAACTAAAAACGCGGTTAAAGCACGACTTTGAAAACTGGGGTAGGCTTTGTGGAACATCCTCAATGGTTTCTTTCCGAAACTAATCATGGGTATCATTGCGCTTTCGAGTTGATTAAGTCTCTATAGCTCTAAGAGCAATGACACAGCCACCTTTTTATCAGCAACGCTATCCAATTCCACCAAAAGTAACCTCTAAACTCCACACTGTAGCTTTGATTATGTGATTGCAAACTAAAACCAGATTACCACCACAAACAAAACCAATACAAAAAAAAAAATGAACTTTTGAAACAAACACTACAAAACTTCAAAAACCCAACTCACAAAGCCGATACCAAATACAAAGTAAAGCCTCAAAACTCAAAATTAAGCATAAATTCACAAAATTAGAGCCTCAAATCAGTGCCAATTAATTTTTTTTATTAAAAAAAGCTTAAAAGCGAAGATATCCAATGGTTCTTGGGGACTCATCAAGAAAATTATCAAAAAAGTTAAATGTGAAAGTAAGTCGATGCTTTTCCAATTGGATAAAAGGGCTAAGATGGAGTTATTGAGTAATTATAAAAGCAAAAGAAGAAGAAGAAATGAAATTAGGGTTGTACGGAAGCTTACATTTTAGAGACGCAGTGTACTGAGGATAACATTGAGAATCAGAGATTCTGGCAGCGCTTGGATACGGCGGTGTTGACGCTTTCGATGCCATTGCTTGCTTCTCCTACTCTCTCTCTCTCCCGGTCTATCTTTGAAAATAAGATTAATTGCAGTTTACCCCTCTTATAGTTCAATTGTGTCAGTCAAGCCCTTCATATTTTATGTTATTTCAGTATGAACCTTTTGTTCAAACTAATCCGCCCAACATAATAAGTGGAAATTACCAAAACAAGTCTCAGAATGAGACTTTATTTTGTAGGAGACTTTATTGGGAGATAAAAAATTCAAACGATATTTTGTAGTAGTTCAGTTTATCTTGCTTATCAAACGATATTGGGAGAGAAGAAATTTAAATTTGAATACCTTTGAATGCAAAGTTAAGCAATCTCACAATTCGATCCCAAAAAAATAAAAAATAAAGTGATCACAAAGATTTAAAATTTTCATTTCCTATCCATTAATTTTGAGTTAAAACTCATCAGTTGGCATGGAAAACAAGTTAGGGTTATTATTAATGATATGGGCCATAATGTTGATCGGACAGGTTGGCCATGGCCACCACAATCATGAATGTATTGTCAATTTTAAACAAATTAGGGCCCATGCAGTGCAGGTAAATGGAAACATACAAAGAAACTTGTTTTCGATTACATTTTTGCTTCATTTTTTTGCACGAGTTACCATGGCCAAATGCTCTAAGAAAAATGTATCCTACAATTTGTATTGGTGTAGCACAAGACATTGCCACATCACAAGAACGTACCCAACCATTTTATTGCATAAGCATAACACATGATCAGCAAAAAAAAAGTAAAACAAAAATACAATTACAAATACAAAACACTTGAAGGCTCTCTAAACTAAACCCCAAAACCGTGATAACCACCACCAAATTGTCCACCCTGAGCACCAAAACCAGTTGTCATCATCGGCATGTGACAAAGCCGATGAACTGCCGGTACAGGCGGCAGCGCCCCCGGTGTCAATGTCCCATTCAGAATTCTCACCTCATGAAGCCTAGCAGCCACCTTCTTCCTCACATCCTCCAATGACATCAAGTAATGCTCAACTTCCTGCACATCTAACACATCCAAATCAACACTCTCATCCTCCCACCAAAACCTCTCACCACACCCACCCACCACCTTCTTCATCCTCACCTCCTCTTTCACCTCCACAACCCTCCTCTTCTGCTCCTCCAACTCTTTAATTGCCTCCATGTACTCCTTGTTGAACTCCGCCATGGGCACTCTATTAGGGTTTTGGTCTCCTGCGGTGTCATCAAACACCGCAGGAGGAGCAACCCCACTACGGTAGCAGTCTAGCACTGTCTCCACATTCGGGTGCCCGTAGCAGAACACTTTGCCCGCCGTGGAGAAAACAATGACTCCCACCTCAGCGCCGCACAAAACGCTCAGCTCCGCCGCCTTTTTGAATATTCCAGAACGGCGCTTGGAGAAGGTGACTTGCTTGTTGTTGAGATTCTCGAGCTTCTTGATCTCGATTCTCTTGCGGCCTTGGGTCCTCTTGGGAAGTTTTCTCAAGATAACCATGGTGACAATATATGAAGATCCAAGATCAAAGAGAAAGGTTAAAAATAACTTTTAAGTTCATTTTGGAGAGTTTCTTTGTGTGTGTATATATATTATAATTTTGTTTGACTTTGCAGCTAATAAATTTCTCTTTTTTTTTCTTTTTTTTTCTTTTTTTGGGGGGGAATTAAGTCCTAAAATTTTGTAATTTATATAAGACTGATGATGAGGATGATCTTTTCATGACGATCAGTCTACGTGCATGTGTGATCTTAATTTGTGAAATTATATACCAAAAAATCAGCATAAAAGATTCTTATATTCTACGAAAAGGAAAATTAATTTGAATTTGAATTATGGAACTAGTTGTATTTAATTAATTTCTACCTTGTAATTAACCAAAATTTCTTTCGATTATTATTAGGGCATATTAATTTTAGTTTTGAGTGTATATAGGTAACTTAACTTTCAAGCGCTTGTATTAATCTTTTGTTTTTCCGTTACGTATCTTAATATGTTTGACAAGAAAAAAAAAAAACCAAAATTAAAACAATTAAAAGATTGTGGTTCCCAAAAATAATATATGAATAAAAGATTGTGAATCTGTGTAATAATGAGACAATGAGCAATAATAAGCCTAGAAGATTACGGCCTAATTCCCACAATAGAATATTAATTAATCTAATTGATCTTTTTCTTTCAAAAAAGATTCTAGTTTATCATTTTATGTTTGCTAAACCCCAAAAAAAAAAAAAACACACCAACAGAACAATGAGAATAACAAGAATTGAAGGAAAAAAAAAAGTGAAGATTAGTGATGGTACGTAGGTTATTCTTTGGTCTTTTATTTGTAGGGTATACCTATCTTATCTAAAAAAGAACTGCAAAAATTGGTCTAAAATTAGAAAACAGGCTTTACTGCTGAGGAGAATTTTTTTTTTTTTTCAAAAGAGGGCCCAAGACGAAGGCTTTTTACCCATGTTTCCTTTGGGCCAAACAATCAGGAGACTTGATCCACAAGATTATAATCTTTGTTGCCCAAATTTGAAGTTAATTTGAATTTTGAAGTTCAATTCCATCCAATAATTTCTCCAAGACAAGATGAAGTGTAATGAATTAATTCTCCCTTTCATAAACAAAACAATCCCATCATTTTTATACAAAAAAAAAAGCTAAATAACAATTATTTTTAATCCGACAATCCGCCTTACCCTCTCTTCTTCTTCTCTTTTTTTTTTTTGAAACGTTCTCTCACCTCTTATTATCCATTCTCATATTTGTCTCTCTAAAGGAAAAGAAAAACTATTTGGTATGAGCTCATGGATACAACTTGTGCTTACAAAACCAATATGAAAGAAATAGTGTCTAGAGATCATATACCATTTCGAGACACTTAACCTAACGCTAGACTTAAAAGTCTTCACAATTCATCATCGTGTTCGGCAGGATAGATTGAAAAAAGGGGGACTGAAAAGAGTAAAGAAATCACCAATGGGGTGTTAATTGAATTAGCATAAGCTTTTGGTGTGCTCCCAAGTGGTCATGAGTTCAAGCTCCCATGATACCTGTGTGTGAATTTTCCCCCTTCTCTTTCCTAATTTTGGCACACACAGAAAGAGTTAATAAATAAATCTTACAAATATAACTTTAATTAATTAAAAATCTAAAAAGACAGATGTATATATAATGATGGTAGCAGGGTCTTTAATTGCTCTTATTTCAAGTTCTTCTGTCTTCTTCCTCTTTCCAGACGGATATAGCGGTACGGTGCAAATATGGGGCCATTCTTGGAATGGACGCAACCACAAGTTCAAATGGATTGGGACCTTTGGCAGTGTAAATAAATAATAAATTCTTTGAAGGGGAACTAAAATCATGCCGTGATTTATCAATTACTCACCGAAGTTGACTAGCTCAGAAGAAAAGTGGGGAATTTCATTGCCCCCTCTCAATCTCATGAAGACAATTTTTATTTTTTGGTAATATAAAAGCTCTAACACGAAATGACTATTGAAGCTAAATCAATAACATTATTTCTACCATATTTATTACGTGGCCCATTTGTATTAGAGAGGTGATCAACAATGTGATAAGTAAATATGGTACAAATAACTGTCCTCTTTATGTTTTGAGCACACGACCTAGATTCGAACTTAAATCATCATCTAATGTTATCAATAGAATGCAAACATGGGCTTAGCCAAGTAGTTGGCTAGAACGGATGTGCTCGCCGCTCTGCACCCGAATTCGAATCTCCCTCCTTATAGTTTAAATTAATAGAATATTGCTTGTATGAAAAAAATTAATAAATAAATAAAAATGTTATCAATGGCATAATAACTACTCATGGTTTTTGGGAATATGCTTGAATATGTTGAATAAAATGCTTTTGTACCTAGTTTTAGTAAAACCAAAACAAAAGAAAACAAAACAAAAGGCACTATCTTACGAGACGAGCTAGAATCAGTAGTATCTTATGAAATCCCAAATGTCCATTTGACCATAGGCCAATTGCGTCATTAACCCCATCTTCGTTGCGTCATTAACCCCCTAGTAAATTGTTAAAGCAGTAGTAGCCAAGTAGAAGGCAAATAAATACCCACATGCACTCTAGAGTCTAAAAGTCGTTATTTGATTGTGTCACCATTTCTGGTTTTTTTTTTTTTTTTTTTTTCTTCCTTAAATTTTTTGATTGTGTTAACATTTTCGTATTTGATTATGACTACGATTCATTTCCATTGTGGGTTAGCCTTTTCTTTACCTCCTTTTGCCTCCATGACAGCTCAAATTAAAGTGATCTCAATAATCACCTTCTTTTCCCTTCCCCTCTAAAAGCTTCAACAAATTTTGTACAACCACCATCACATAATGAGAGAGAAACACTGAGACAATTGGGTTCCAGGAAAAACATCAAGAGAGAGAGAGAGAGAGAGAGAGAGAGAGAGAGAGAGAGAGAGAGAGAGAGGATTTAATTGCTTCATTACTTGTGTGTACATGTGTAGCCAAGCCATATGGCTAATGCTAATACTAGAACAACAACAGGAGCAGCAGCAGCAGCAGCAGCATCAACTTCAAAGTTCATCAAATGTGTGACAGTTGGAGATGGAGCTGTTGGGAAGACATGCCTTCTCATCTCTTACACCAGCAACACTTTCCCTACTGTATAAACTTTCTTTCCTTTCTGTCAATGGTTCATTGAGTTTTAGTTCCTTATGATTTTTCTTTCTGGGTTCATTTTTGTTTTTGAACTTCTTAATTGGCAGGATTATGTTCCAACTGTTTTTGACAACTTCAGTGCCAATGTCTTGGTTGATGGGCAAACTGTAAATCTGGGTCTTTGGGATACTGCTGGTACTCTCTCTCTCTCTCTCTCTCTCTCTCTCTCTCATGTATAATTCACATGCTCAATGGGAATTTTGATCCTTGGTTGCTAGCTTGTACTTCAGATTTCTGTCAATTTAGTTATGTTTGACATGTAAGTGGAGATCAATTGTTTACCACAACAAAGAAAAACATAAAAATTGTATTTTTGTTTGATTTTATCATCACCAAAAGTTATCTGATAATTTGTTTTGATTTATTTCTCAAGTTAAATTGGCTTAAGTCTGCATCTTTGAACCTCGTGTCAATAGAAAGAACAAACCATCCAAAACCTTCCATAGAAAGAACCATGTATCCTTAGCAATGAAACAAAGCAGAAAGCCATCTTCATAATATCAATAAGTGACACATGAATGTTATATTTTCAAGATAAAAAGGAAATTTTCCAGAAAATTGAACTGTAAAGCTGGTTTTAGAAAAAAAAAGAAAAAGAAAAAAGAAATATTAAAGATATGATTAATTACCAAAGCAATAATATATATATATATATATATATATATATATATATATCAGTCATATTCACATCTTATATTATAAGCACTTTCTCATTGATGTTTCAAACATGTCAAGTTTTTGGTAATGTGAAAAAAGGTGGTGTGAGCACTACTGCATCAGATCCTAAAAGGGCCTTGCTAGATGCAGCGATCATTATACTTCAGGTGCTATAAGGAAAGCAAAGTGCAATTTCTTCCATCAACTTAAGAAGAAAAAAGAAAAAGCAGGAAATAATGCATTTGAATGACAGCTACATGTGACAGCAAAAAACCGGTCTCAATAAAAGTTTTCCCTTGCCTTTGAAAACCATTTTCTTTTTTTTACAATCTATGAAATCTTCATATGCAGGTCAAGAAGATTACAACAGGCTGAGGCCACTGAGTTACAGAGGAGCTGATGTTTTCCTTCTTGCCTTTTCCCTCATTAGTAGGCCTAGCTATGAGAACATACCAAAGAAAGTAGGTTTCTTTATCTCTCTTCTTTATCTATTAAATTCTTCTCAAAGATTCACTTTTCCTATTTGCATGTACCTAATGCATATACTAATCAGATTCTATGCCTTTCTCTTTTTCACTTCTTGTTATGTTGGAGAAGTGGGTCCCTGAGCTGAGACATTATGCTCCATCAGTGCCTATAATTCTGGTGGGGACCAAACTAGGTAATCCATTCTTTCCACTACCAAACCCAATTTTTTCTACGTTCTGCAAATTGGATTGACAGAGGTAGCTGTATAGTGTGCAGTTTCTGCATTCTCTAAATAATTGAGTATGTTTGGTTGAGAATGATAAAAAGTGAAGCATGAAAGAAGAAGATTTCTTTTTATCTCTGTCTGAAAAATATGGATTTTCTGGTATGGCAGATCTGAGAGAGGATAGACAGTTCCTAATGGATTACCCTGGGGCATGTACCATCTCAACACAACAGGTAGATTTTCCACTACAGCTACTTTTTGCCTTTCCACAAACATGCTTCTGTAAAAGCTGTGTCAAAATTATTGGTCCTTGTTATTGCTGTTTGGATATTAATAAGGCAGATAAACAAAAGAAAAAGAAAAAATGGCTTTGACTTACAGATCAGTAGTCTTATGTCCGAACTTCCGTAGCATCTTGACAGTAGTATGTGTAAGAGAAAACTCTCCTCCCAATATCACTCGTATAAAAAACAAAAGAAAAAGAACAAAAGGGAATTCAAGGTTCTAGACCTCATTATAATATTATCCCAGGAAGTTCACTAATCACTGAACATGTTTTACTTTTTAGTGGATATGATGCCCTTGCTGTCTTGTTATGGTGTGTTTAATTCCTAAAGCTGAACTGGATTATGCCACAAACTTCTGGTGCTGTTTTTTTTTTTGGGTAATTTATTTTATTATTTATTATTCTAAAGCATTTCTTAAATATTTTAGGGTGAAGATCTGAGAAAACGAATAGGAGCTGTGGCATATATAGAGTGCAGCTCAAAGAAACAGCAGGTATGCCTCACATGTGCAAATGTGCTCATGAAAAGAAAAATGTGTTTCCAGTATGTAAAAGTCAATGCTTGGTCTTCATGAGGAACTCCATATGTTGAAAATCTTATTGTTCAAATTGCAGAATGTGAAGACTGTTTTTGATGCAGCTATCAAGTTGGCTCTGCATCCTCCAAAGTCCAAGAAGCAAAAGAGAAATTTGAACATCTGCAGAGTTCTTTAATCTCTCTCTCTCTCTCCTTGACAGCTTCTTTGACACTTTTGTTCATTCTTTTCAACCCTCTTTTTCTTTCTGGGTGCTTCCTTCTCTTTTCTGGGAGAAAAGTGTGCAATATTCATTGTGTTTTTTCTTTTAACTTCATTATAATGTTATTGGGTTTGGGGTAAATCATGGTGGACCATTTCAAAAAAATAGTATGTGCTCAAACTATGTATCAAGCATGCCAAGAAGCTTTTCCTGCCTTTCAGAACTTGTGGCTCTTTTCAGTTCTGTTACACCGGAAAAAATAGTTGGATGCCACAAATAAACATCAAAACAAAAAAAAGGCCCAAGTAACTAAACTAGTCTGAAACCCAAAAAAAAGGCCCAAGTAAATAAACATCAAAACCAAACTAAACACTTCAAATTGGTTTGATTTGTCCAGTTTGTACCGCTATATGGCCTATCCAATTGAAGTTCAATCACAAACTTAGCCAAATCCAACCACAACAAATTGTAAACTGTGCAGTAGGAATTAATTAACTCACTCTTGCACTGCTTAGGTAGTACTAGGCTTTTGTACTTACTTGTCCATTTCAAGACAAATAAATAGAGTTCTTGTATGGCCAAAAGATAAAAAATAAGGGAATGTTCACTAGTTCATTAATTCCTAGTTCCTACCTGTGAGCTCCGGAATTTTTTTCTCATTTTGTTAAGCTCACTATATTAATTGCACGGTCTAATTTGAGAATTTTGGTGTTTTGATGTCATGTGAAAATAGTAGACGTTACTACGAGCATGTGGTAGTTTTCGGATAATTTTTAGGAGTTTGGAGATTATTTAACTAACCACAGATTATGTCATTGTTATTTCGTAATTAATTCAGAAGTGGGTGTGCTGTCATCCAATTATAATCTACATACAATTTAATATTCTGGGTTGATGATCAGCTTCAACTTCTCTGAACAACCCAAGAAAATCAACCTTATGAGCAAAAGTCAAACCGTCCAACTGAAGACGAAGGCTCAAAACGACGCTACGTCACACTTAAACCATCAGCCATTCACGTTAAAGGAAGATTGAAGACGTAACGTAAGTAGGACGGCAGTAAGGAAGTTCTTCTTCCCCCTCCTCCTGGTTTTCGTGTACCATGAAGGCATTGATGTCACCTAAAAAAAGATCTCAACTCTCAAAAACACAAACATCATATACATGAATTGCGTATTGCATTGATCTCAACTCTCAAAAATTTGATTTTTTATTATTATTTTATACGAGCGATATTGGAGAAGGGAGAATCGAACTTAAAACTAGAAGAGCATAAATAAATACTATTAACCACTTAAACTACAAGTCCAAAAAAACTTAATTTCTGTATGTACTGAAAAATTAAATCTACATTTTTTTAGCACGTTACTTTACTTTTCGCTTATATAAATTTCTTTAGGGTTTAGGAATCTGCTAAGGAAATGGCTACCTGATATATTCTCTAACACATGTACGGTAAAGCTTTTGATTCATTATTTTATGGATCTTTCAATTATATTATACGTCATCATTCGTGAGTGAGTTTCTCTCCAATGTTCTATAGATTTGACAAAAGAATTAGAAGAGGACAAATATGTTTAGGTAGTAGGTACATCATCTCATATGTATGATTAAGGGGACCCTTTATCTTGGCATTTTTTTGCAAGTGGGAGACCAACCAAGTATACAAAATAAATAAATTAGTATAAGAAGTTTCCTTAATTGTTTAGACACAAGTTACGCACTCACATATATATAAAAGAAAGGGGTTTTAGACACACGGTTTAGTGGTTCTTTTCAAATCATTTGAGGTTTTATAGACTTTAATGAGACATGTTTATGACCTGAATTCAAGTTATAGACGACAATTCTTTAGGAAAATAAAAATTAAAAGAGACTTTGATGGGAAATCAAACTAAAGCCCAATTAAGTGAGTGATTATAGAATAATGTAGTACGTTCATGTAATATAATTTGTCCACATGTTATAATATAAGTGAATATTTATTAATACTATTTCTTAAAAATAGAAAAAGATCAACCGTGTCGTTATTATAACACGTATACAAGTTATACCACGTGGTCTATACTACCGTTAATATTCTATAATTCTCATATATATTATTATAATGCAACATAGTTCACCTTTTTTTTATTTAAAAAAAAATACAAACCCCATTTACCGAGCCCAAAACTAAAATACAAATTTCTTTATCAGTAAATATTTTTATCACTAATACCTAATTTTTTTTAAACTCAATTATGTATGGTATATCTAACCAAAAAGAAACAGAAAAAAAAACATTTATATCTTTTTTGTTTCGATGACAAAAAGTTTAGGGGTAGCCAACCCCATTCTAGGATTAGGGCGTACGAAGGTCGCTTTGAAGACTTACAAAGGAAATTTAAACCTTTTTTTTCCTGTTTTTACATATTACTCACCAAAAGAAAAATATGGACTTTATGGCCAATTAATCTCTCAAGTCCTTTTTGACCACCAAACATTGAAAAGCCCAAGCCAATAATTTACCCAAAAAAACACTATAAAGTCTTGAAAAGTTTGATGGCACCGAAGTCTTCAGGCGCATTACATGACTATTCTACCTAACCTACTCGTTCATCCGCCTCATTCTTCTCTCCTCAGAGGCTTTGAGCTCATCCAAATGCCCGAAAACATAGCACTCTAATTTTAGAACCCCAAAACCAAAAACCAACCACGCATATACACAAAACACAACGCGCGCACACAAATGGATAATCAACCAAAACACTCCTCTATTGGATCCAATCTTGCCTGTCTCTCCTTACTCTTGGCTTGTGCTGTTTATCTTTGTATATGGTCTTCTTCATCCTCCCTCATAAACCCTCTCTTTAGCTTTCAGAAACATGATGCCCAATGCCCGTCAAAGAACCCAGTAAGTTACATAAATGCTCTTAACCGTTTGAGTTACATAGTGCTAGCCATTGGCCCGCCTCTGCCTCAGTTTTCTAAATTGTTTTTTTATTATTTAATTTTTGTGTGTTTTTTTTTCACAGACCACCACTACATTTAATGTGGCTCCAGATGAGCTTTTGGCCACCCTAGACAAGGCCTCGATTGGCAACAAGACTGTGATCATTGCTGTTATAAACAAGGCCTACGCAGTCCAAGAGGTCAAGGCAGACACCACCATGCTTGACCTTTTCATCGAGAGCTTTTGGCAAGGGGAGGACACTAGGCATCTGCTTGATCATCTTGTGCTCGTGGCGGTTGATCAGACGGCCTACGATCGCTGCCAGTTTCTGAGGCTCAACTGCTACCGGCTGGAAACGGACAGTGTTGATTTTGGGGGAGAGAAGCTTTACATGTCTCAAGATTTCATCAAGATGATGTGGAGAAGAACTTGGTTTCTGTTGGAGGTTCTAAAACGCGGTTACAGCTTCATATTCACGGTAAACTTCTAATTTTTGTCTTCTTTAATCAAATATTTTAACCACCATGCTAAAGTGTCTGCTATAATGATGCATAAAACGAAAGGAAGTACTGATTAAAATGCTTCTGCTCTCGATGGACCTTAATTACCCTTAAATTTGTCTTTTTTTTAATTATTTTCTTTTAAATATTTAGAAGTGAAAACAATTGACAATAGCCTTTTTTAGCTTTTTAATTCCATTTGGTTAAATTAGAATGGAGTACAAACACATAGAAAGCCTAGGACGAGAAAACTTTCATGCAGCGGAATAACTTATTTTTTTAATTATAAGTATGTCTTTGTATGTGCTATTTTTATGTCATCTTTATTTTAGAGCCACTCATTTAAAACTTTACGAGTTACGGTAAATATTGTGAGAGAAAGTTGACAAAGAGTTTTTGTATGCACTCCTAATTGAAGTTTTTATGGTGGTGCAATTTCCAATTGTTAAGAACAAAATTCAGAACATGTTTTCAATTATTACTTGGCATGCCCCAAAAGAAGGCGGCAAAACAATCTAGGCTTAGAAAATAGGGTGGCAGTTTGTGAAGATGGGATGGGTTGTGGCCCCCGTGGGTAGTCATACGACGGGTGGCTAATGGTGGCGGTGGTGGAGAGAGATATTTAGGGGTTAATTATGTTTATATAGATTGACTTTGTTTAGGAAACTGAGGGATAAAGACTATTTCAAAATAACGTAATTGATTGGCTCATCGAAATAAATAAATAAATGCTTGTTTATAGAAAAATAAAAAATAAAAAATAAATTCATGAAACTAGTCTCTGATGGTGACATGTTGCTTTCTGCGCGGTATGTTGCTAAAAATCTGGGAAAGTTTTTGAGTGGAACAGCAACAGATGGCAGGGATGTCTACCTCTCATCAATCACATGAAAATAGTGAAAGACAATTATGAAAAATACAGTCCTGATCTCTTGGACTATAGGGTCTAAGAAATTTGTGGTCACTCACCGTTGGTTACTTATTCTTGCACTTTTTTTAAGAAATTTTTTTGAACTATTAGATTAATATCCAATGATAGATGATCACAATCTCTTAAATTCTTGTGGTTCAAAAAATCGAGACTGATGAAAAACAATCTTCTTTTAATATTAAGTTATTTTTGTGGTCCGTTGTATATATAGAACATAGATATACATATATATATTTATTGCCGACACTTTTTTTAGCCAAATATCTTATGATTTTTTTTCCATCTCCTTTTCTTCTGTTGTGTATACTCATTTGGGAGGAGAAAAAGGAATAAATCCCTCACCATGTCACTTTCCACGACAGAAGGAAAGTGAATACCTGGTTGGGCATTAAGCTGGTCGTTCAACTAATTCAATAAATTAGTCAAAATTCAATGAAAACATAGGCAAGTGGCGCGTAATTTACCACATAAAAATAGATTTCGTGTTGTTTTATTAGAAACTACAGATGAAACATAACTTTCAAAATTTGAGTTTCAATACACAAATTCTGGAGATTCAGCCTTGCAGGAATTTTATGGGTTGGAGAAGTCATCTTTGAGTGCCCTTCTTGTACGGCTCTTTAATTATTTTCTCGACTATGCAAATTAATCAAACGGCCCCAATGATGGAGCCGTGATTGACAATGACAATTCGACTTTTTTTTTTTTTTGACAATCCTTTTTCCTTCTTTCCCCATCTCTTAAATATTCATATGTTTCTTGATTTCTTGCTCCTTCCTTTAGTCTTTGTGAGTATCTCTTGGGGGTAAGCATACAACCTGAACCTGATTCTTGTTGGGGTACAAAGACTCGTGCATCACATGCTTGAGTTGAGAAATGTATTGGTTGACATATGATAGGTTACACACAAAGCTCAACAAGTCTTAAATTTGATTAGCATCGAATAACTATTTATGAACGTGTGTTTTCCATTCACAATTTGACAATATAATATAGCATATGCCAAGTATATTATATTACATATACGATAAATTTTTCTTTTCAAATAATTTGACGTATGTTATCATATTTTTAATATGTACGGTTCTAAACGAGAATGCCCCTTTTATTTGTAACAGGACACTGATGTTTTGTGGCTAAGGAACCCGTTCTCAAGACTAAGCCAGAACGAAACTGAGGATTTACAAATAAGCACAGATATGTTCTTTGGAGATCCATGGAACGAAACACTAATCAACACTGGCTTCTACCACATCAGATCGAACAACAAGACCATTGCACTGTTTGATAGATGGTACAACATGAAGGACAATGCCACGGGACAGAAAGAGCAGGATGTCCTATTAGACCTAATCCGAGGGGGCATCATTGGGCAGCTGGGACTTAAGGTTAGGTTCTTGGACACCCTCTATTTCAGTGGCTTTTGCCAAGATAGCAAGGACTTTGGGGCAGTGACCACTGTCCATGCCAACTGTTGCCGGAGCATCGTGGCCAAGGTTAAGGACTTGAAGGCTGTCCTCCGGGACTGGAAGCAGTTCAAGAAGACCACGGCCCAGAAAACAACTGCCGGTCTAGCAGCAGATGGTTTCCAATGGTCTGGCCACTGGGGATGCTGGAATTCATGGAAAGTTCCTAATGACACTGGGAAAGCAAATCATAAGGCATGAATGGTCTAAAGAGAAAGATTAATCATAAAAGAAACCAATAGGTTTTTTTTTTTTTTTTTTTTAATTTTTTTTATAAATAGGTGTAAGGGTAAGTTCGTTGAATACATAAGCCTCCACACAAATAGTTCGTTGAGTACATCTTAGGTTATCGCTTCTTCTTTTCTCATTATTATCAAAATAAATTTAGAGGTAATTTAAAAAGGGTAAATTCAGAAACTGTAGTAAAAATTAAGGATTTAGAATGTCTTATAGGGGTCTTCTCAATTTTTCTTAGAGCACTGTTTTATTTTCCCCCATTTATTTTATGAAATTACATAAACCACATTCATCAATCACATTGTAAAGACTATCCATAATAAATAAAAGTGTGATTTGGGCTGTGGATTTAACAGTAAATGCATTTTCAAATTATGGTATTGGCAAATTTATGGCTCATCCAGTGGTGGTGTGCGAATATATAATTGAGTTATTTACACTAACATCTTTTGAGGTTTTTGACTTTTTCACAAAACTTCTTTAGAATTTACACAAACACCCCCTGAGGTTTTAAATTGTTTTCACAAAATTCTTTTTCATTGATTTTTCATCCAAAGATAGAGGATTTTATACAAAAAAAAAAAAATTTATCCAAATGACAAAATTGGCCTTTGAAGGTAGATTGATATACTTCATTTTATGCATGCACATGGGTGTGTTAGGGCTTCACAAATTGAAAACCTATTTTCATTTTATTTCTCATAATAAAATTATTAAATATGTTCTCTTTGCTTCGCAAATTATGCAACATTGACACTTACCCCATTGATACAAAGAAATGGAATCCCCCGTATCATTTCTTTATCAGTATCATACTTTGAAAATGATTATAAATATTGTGCATCTAACTGAAGAATGTTTTCTTAAATATAATCGTATAGATGTTGGAGCAAGACATTTTCTCAGACCTTAGGCTTCCAAAATAATAACCTGAAAAACTAATGAATTTCTGGGGTGAGGGGCATTGTTAGTGTGTTGCTCAAGGATTCTGCAAAGATCAAGTAAGTAAACTAGTTGAATTGAACTTAAAGTGAAAATATCTAGAGCTCTAGAGCAAGAGGTTTATAGTTTTAAGGGGTTAAAATCAGTAACTTCTGCACGCAGGCCAGGAATTGCATACCTTAGTTTGTTCATGAGGTGCACTAGCTTCACATGCACATGCATCCCGGGGTTCTGAAATGAGAAAACCTCCCCTGATAGATTCGAAAAAGATATATCCCTTTCTGAGCTTGGACCTTCTAATACTTGTTCCTTGGGCCCGTGGGCAATATATTTTATGATAGGTTTTACTTGGGGCTCATGTTCCTCTAAGAATCCTTCACTTGTGTGGGTCCCACCTCGGCCCATCTAAAACCAAGTCCGACCTTCTAGGGGTATTTTAATCTTTTACCTTTTTAATACCAACATGCGTAACACATTATTTTTACTAGTCTTACGTTAACGGTAGCTTCTATAACGAGGAGTCCGACCATTTTGAGGTACTTTAATTTTTTCCCTTTTAATACCAATATGTGTATGACACTATTTTTTTTAGTCTTATATTAACGGGAGCTTCTATAATAAGGAATTTAGAGTGAGAAGCTTATTTGAGAGATTCGATTCAACCATCAAACCATTTAAAATGTTTAAGTCCATTGATTTCCTTACATTTGTTAATGATGGAATTGAACCTTTTAAATAAACACCTCACTCTAAATTCCTCATTATAACTTTTTTGTACATTAACTTAACAAAGAATTGTTGGTTACCTTTTGGGAGGCCTAAAAGATAAAAACTCTAGACTAAAAAACTACTATGTGAGGTTTGGTTACAAGAGGTGAGTTTCTAATCTCCATTACGAATTTGAATAATTGTTGATTTATATTGAGAGGTGTTGAATTTCGTTGAGATAGTGACGTAACCACTAGAATTTGAAGATAAGTTAAATGTTATGATTATTTCTAAAGTAAATTTTCATATAGAAGTTTAGTTTATTTTAAATATGATAGTCATATTTGTTTGATGACCTTTTCTATTGAGAAGAGCAATAGTATACTAAATTTATACACATTACACGGATTCTACGATTCGAACCCAAGACTTTTTTTGAAAGAATAATTACTCCAAACTACTACACTAATGAATCCTTTACAAATATGATGATACGAGATAAAAGTTATTTGTTTCATATTAATCCTAGAAAACATATCAAATGAAGAAGAAAAAAAAAGCTAAACAAAGTTTAAACAATATAAGGTGGCCCATCAGTCTGGACCATTTTGCCTTGCCTTGTGATTCATTTGAAATTGGTTTGTGGAGGGGTCATGCGTTTCTTACCAAACTAATTCATATATCTCACCTTGATATCAATAAATATTCAATCTCTTGAACAACAGGGGTCTAAAAGATTTGTGGTCACTCATCGTTGGATGTAAATTCAACGGTTCACTCACTCTTATACTCATTTTAAAATTTTTTTTTTGAACCATTGGATTAATATCCAACGGTGGGTGACCACAATCTCTTGAACTCCTGTAATCCAAGAGATCGAAACTGTAGAATAAGATTGGTTGATGATATTGTTGGAATTATTATCAGGTTTTTCTTTTCTTTGTTACAAGCAATACTCAGGAAGGAAAAATCTAACATAGTTCGTGCCTTATAAAATTATTTTTTATAAATACGGAGACGGTTTCACTATGACTCCCGCTTTGTGTAGCCTCAAAGTTTGCTCCGACGGGTTTGTGCACCTGGCAAGATCCAATATTTCCAACTTGTCTGCTCTTAAGTCGTAAAGTCACCTGGCAACCCATCCTTGTACGTAATGTAAGTCAAATATATCAAATGGTAAAATCAAAAACAAAAATTGTTTACTCTCTCAATTATCCATACATATATATCAAATGTGAATCACATTATTATTAAGAAATATCTTTGTAATTACTTTCCCAAATTAGTGTAGGTCAAATCCCACTAATATTGGATCACTACTTTTAAGCTTTAACAATAGGATTGATAGAAGGTTATGTATGTATATATGTATTGTATTATTTTATACAAACAGTATTAGAGGAGGGGGAATCGAACCTAAGACTTCAGGAGCGTAAAAAAATACTTTTAACTACTTAAACTACAAGCCCCATATGAAAAAATTTGATTTGTGTATGTGCTGGAAAATTAAATCTACATTTTTTTAGCATGTCACTTTACTTGTCGTATATAAATTTCTTTACCAAGAAAAACTCAATTTAGATTAAACTTGGGTTGTAGGTTGAATAAGTAAATAAATTTCTTTACCAACAAAAACTCAATTTAGATTAAACTTGGGTTGTAGGTTGAACCATGTTAATCACGCATGCTCAATAATATGCCAAATCTTTGAATAAATAAATAAATTAAGTGAGTAAATTAAGTTTAAGCAATTGGAATCTCTTTTAAGATGAATAAATTAAGTTTAATAAGCAACATTTCTCTCAACTTTATCAATTGGTTTTAATTTTTTTTTTTAATAAGTATATTCTCTAACATATATGTACGATAAAGCTTTTGATTCATTATTTTATTGATCTTTCAATTATATTATACGTCATCATTTGTAGTACGGTAATACGGTTACGTGATATAATTTGTCCACATGTTAGGTCATCTCCAGTCATAAGCACTGACGGATCTACAGAGGCGTAAGGAGGTGCAGCTGCACCTCCCTTCGCCGGAAAAAGCTTTGAAGGTGCCTGAAAATGCCCCTTTGCTAATGCCCACAACAGCTATGGTTGCCATGCGATGTAAGCTCTATGAGGCGCCGTCAATGACTTATTCCTCTCGAAGAAGAAGACCCAACCTTGACTCAACTTTTATTTTCCTCTAGATTTTAAGCGAATGACGTCAGATTAAGATGCATGGGTTTTTTGTAATGAACGATGTGTTTCATGTAGTCTGGTTTCATATAATAAAGACACCACCATTTGATTTGTAAAATCCCCTATTTTATCAAAACTCTACCTTATAATTTTAATAGTAAATTTAGGTTTTGCCCATAAAAAAACTTTCACTTTTGAAAAAAGCCAAAGCTTTTTCAAAAAAGACAGAAAAACCTCTCAACTTTCAAACCAAAGACATGCAAATGTAAAGGATTCCTTAGGAAATCAAAAAATAAATAAAGGCAATTTTGTCCATTTTGGCTTCTTTTAAAAATTTTCTCTCTCCTTTGGTTTTTTTCCAAAATCTCCCTTTTAATTCCATATAATCTCTACCATTTTCATTCACCCAATAGAATCACTGCACTTAGCCTCTATTTTAATGTTTGGAACCTTGCCACTACTGAAGTCATTTAATGAAATCACAATTTATGACCACAATATATATATATATAGTATAAAAAAGTCATTTTAGTTGTTTTATATTTTCTTAGGGTCCGATATTCTGTTTCGTCTTCACCACCACTGTCAGTGTTTCTTCTTTTTTTCTATTTTATTTTTTTCATTTTTGTTTGTTTGTTATTTATTTATAATTTGTTTACTATTATAATAATAATTGTTATTATTATTATTGATTTGGCTCTATTTATATTTCGAATGATTAATACAATAGAACTGAATAGATGATCAATTTCGATTTATTTGTTTAATTGATAATTTGATATGCATTTCAATTAGATTAATTGAAATTAATTTTTTAATATATTTTTCATAATTTTGTTATTTAGATTAATCTTTCGTTAGACTCTAAAGATATTTGGTTGTTAATTATTTTATTGTTTTTGAGTTTTTAGTCTTTTATTTATTGCCCATTTCCTGAAAAATTTCTAGATCCGCCTAAATGTAGTCCATGGCTAAAAATTTAGCCCTCCAAAATATTAATTTTTTAAAGAATAGTGCAGAACTAAATTTTTCCATCTCCAGCCATGAATGGCTATACTTTACGGACCTTCATATTTTATTATTTTGAGAAAAACTATGGTAAAACACTCATATATTCCACAACTATGTATTATTTAATTTAACTAAACTATGATTCTGAGACAATATTTTTTAAACAAAATGAACTAAAAATATTTTAAAAGGTTTTAAATCAATAAATAAAAAATAACTTTTCAATCAACGGTTATGAATGATTATAAACCAATTATATTTTTTTTAAAATAAAAAAATTTAAAAAAATTTAAAAAGGTTATTAAAAATAAAAATAAAAACCTAACTGCTAACTAATGTCAACGCGCCTTTAATATTGGCTGTTGGATCTGCAATTACACGAGATGTTTCATGCTTTTGTCCACGCGTGATACTTTCTCATCTTGGAAAGCACATGTGCTGGGCCCACAAAAAAATTTGGTCTAGGCCAAAACATGGCTACATTTGGCCTAGTTAAATGGCCAAATGTGGGCCACTAAATTTGCCAAAAAAAAAATTTAGTCCATGACTGGAGATGAGTTTTGCATTATTTTAGGGGTATATTTGCCCTATGGCCCATGGCTGGAAATGGCCATATAGTATAAGTGAATATTTATTTATACTATTTTCTAAAAGGAGAAAATATAAACATTGTCGTCCACCCATATTATAACACGTATACAAGTTATATCATGTGATCTATACTATCGTTTGTATTCTATAATTTCTCATGTATATTACCATAATGCAACATAATTCACCTTTAAAAAAATTAAAATTCAAACCCCATTTACCAAGCCCAAAACTAAAATACTCATATCTTTATCAATAAATATGTTTATCATTAATACCTAATTTTTCTTAAACTCAATTATGTATGGTATATCTAACCAAAAAGGAACAGAAAAGAAAAACATTTATATCTTTTTTTTTAATGACAAAAAGTTTAGGAGGAGAGGAGGTTATCTCATCCCAAGTTTAGGGCATACCAAGACCTCTTTGAGTACTTACAAAGCGAGTCTTAGCTCATTTCAAAAGAAAAACATGGACTTTATGGCCAATTAATCTCTCAAGTCTTTTTTTTAAAATTTTTTTTAACCACCAAACACTGAAAAGCTCAAGCCAATAATTTACCCAAAAAAACACTATAAAGCCTTGAAAAATTTGATGGCACCGAAGTCCCTCAGGCGCATTACATGACTATATTCTACCTAACCTACTTGTTCATCCGCCTCATTCTTCTCTCCTCAGAGGCTTTGAGGACATCCAAATGCGCGAAAACCTAGCACTCTAATTTTAGAACCCAAAACCAAAAACCAACCACGCATATATACAAAACACAACGCACACACTCAAATGGATAATCAACCAAAACACTCCTCTATTGGATACAATCTTGCCTTTCTCTACTTACTCTTGGCCAGTGTTGTTTTTCTTTGTATATGGTCTTCTTCATCCTCCGTCATAAACCCTCTCTTTAGCTTTCAGAAACATGACGTCCAATGCCCGTCAAAGAACCTAGTAAGTTACATAAATGCTCTTAACCGTCTGCCTCAGTTTTCTAAATTGTTTTTTTATTTTTGTGTGTTTTTTTCACAGAGCACCACGACCACCACTACATTTAATGTGGCGCCAGATGAGCTTCTGGCCACCCTAGACAAGACCTCGATTGGCAACAAGACTGTGATCATTGCTGTTGTAAACAAGGCCTACGCAGTCCAAGAGGTTAAGGCAGACACCACCATGCTTGACCTTTTCATCGAGAGCTTTTGGCAAGGGGAGGACACTAGGCATCTGCTTGATCATCTTGTGCTCGTGGCTGTTGATCAGATGGCCTACGATCGCTGCCAGTTTCTGAGGCTCAACTGCTACCGGCTGGAAACGGACGGTGTTGATTTTGGGGGAGAGAAGCTTTACATGTCTCAAGATTTCATCAAAATGATGTGGAGAAGAACTTGGTTTCTGTTGGAGGTTCTAAAACGTGGTTACAACTTCATATTCACGGTAAACTTCAAGTTTTTGAGTTTTTATGAAAAATAGCCAAAATTTATCCCTTACTTCCATAAATGTCAATTTTTATAAAACTTTTAAAAATAGCAAAAAACTCACATAAAAATACTCAAATGCTCTCAAAACTAAAACCCACATCAATCTGAAAAAGCAAAGCCTGCATCTCTGTTTTCAATTTGATTTCAAAAATAAAAATAGAGTTTTGATATATCATTGGAGGGCATTTGAGTCTATTTAGGTGAGTATTTTGTTATTTTTGAATTTTTTTAAAAAAACTAACATTTATGAAAATAAGGGATAAATTTTGACTATTTTTTATAAAAACTTTTAGATTTTGTCTTCTTTAATCAAATATTTTAACCACCACGCTAAAGTGTCGGCTATAGTGATACATAAAACGAAAGGAAGCACTGATTAAAATGCTTCTACTCTCTTAATTACCCCTAAATTTGTCTTTTTTTTTTTCTTTTAAATATTTAGAAGTGAAAGCAATTGACAATAGCGTTTTTTTTTTTTTCTTCTTTTTAATTCCATTTAGTTAAATTAGAATGGAGTACAAAAACATTAAAGCCTAGGATGAGAAATTTTCATACATCGGAGATATGCCAATAGAAATGCATTATCATAAAGTACGAATAACGCTCTTTTTAATTAGAAGTATGTTTTTGTATGTGCTATTTTTATATTATCTTTATTTCAGAACCACTCATTTAAAACTTTACAAGTTATGGTAAATATTGTGAGAGAAGGTGGGCAAAGAATTTTTGCATGCACACCTAATTGAAGTTTTTGGTGGTGCAATTTCCAATTGTTAGGAATAAAATTCAGAACATGTTTTCAGTGATGACCTTGCATGCCCCAAAAGACGAAGGCAAAACAATCTAGGCTTAGAAAAAAGGGTGGCAGTTTGTGAAGATGGGAAGGGTAGTCATAGGACGGGTGGATGATGGTGGTGGTGTGGAGAGAGATATTTAGGTGTTAATTATGTTTATAGATGACTTGTTTAGGAAATTGAGGGATAAAGACTATTTCAAAATAACGTCTGTTTTCTCTAGAAAAAAAAAATTACATTTAAAAAAAAAAAAAAACGAACCTTTAGAGTAAAAAGGAGGTAAGAAAAGGTGACATTTTTTTATTCTTCTCTTAAGTAACCTTTTTTATTATTTGATTTTTTAACAAGGTGGTGAGAAAGTTTTAAAAAAAACTACTCTTGTAAAAAAGTCAATATATTTATAGTACATTTAGGTTTTAGCCACAAAAAAAACTTAGTTTTTTGTGTGTGATGCATTAAGGTTTTGGCCACCAAAAAACTTCTTTTTTTTCCAAAGTCTCTCCATATTTAATGAGGGTAAATTTGGAAGACAAAACTTAGTTTTTGTGATGCATTAATGACATTGTTTGAAATGTAAAGAAAATTACACATATCAAGAAGAGAAAGGAGAAGGTTGTTAACATTCCCCTTTAAATAAACAAGCTTCTTTTAAAATTAAGTTATTTTTTAAGGTCCGTTGACATTATTTATTTATTTTTTGTGAAAAGATTTATATTTTAAAATTGAAACTGCGGGAGACTTCGTAATTTTAGTGATAAAGTACCTAAACCAAATTCATGATGAGAGTTCGACTCTTCTTTTTCTATTTTTTAGGTCATATATAGTCATGGGCCTCAATTATTCATAAAAACAAATAGGGTTAATGACTGAAATGGTCCCCCACTATTGCTCTAGTATCATTTTGGTCCACCAACTAAAATTTTCATTTGAACCGTCCTTCAACTTTTTATTGAGTATCAAAACGGTCATACCGCTGAAGTCTGTCAAGTTTATTATTAAATTGAGGGGTAAAAATGTCTCTATGAATTAAAATAGTAATATATAATTAAAAATTAAAGGAAGCTATTATAAAACTTAGAAAATTGTAAAAAATTGAATCGCACAAGCCATATGCCTTTTTCTTTTCCCATGAGATTGACCTGAACAATTAATATTAAAAAAAATTCTCTATTGTTTAAATTAATTTAAAAAATAAAATCAGATAAATATAAAAATAAAATCCACCAACATAGCTTCTTTTTTTTTCCTGACATGGACTCAAAAAGTAATAATATTTTATCTATTGTTTAAATTAATTAAAAATTTTAAAATTAGATAAATACAAAAAAAATCAAAATAATTAAAATAATTGTATATGGATAGTTTTACCCCTTAATTTAACAATAAAATTGACAGATTTTGACGGTAGGATCATTTTGATACAAAATAAAAAGTTGAAGGATGATTCAAATGAAAATTTTAGTTGGTAGACCAAAACGGTACTGTAGCAATAATTGAAGAACCATTTCAGTCATCAACTCAAAACAAATAAGTATGAAACTTTGATTTCCCATCTCAACTAAGACATTTCTTTTTTTAATTTAAATATATGTTCTTCCATATAAGTTTTTTGTTTCTTTTTATTCACCTGAAAGACAAAATACAGAAGTAAAGTACTAATGATAACATAAGGATAATCTTCTAACCCTACCTTTTGTTAAATCTTTTTAAAAGAAACATTACCACATTTGTATATTTAGAACATGCATATATATATATATATATTTGGAAATATAAATATAAATATATATATATATATATAGGGTGATTCCTTAAATAATTTTATTTGAGGAACGCCCTTTAAGGTTCCATACAATTTTTTTTTCGAATGATCCAAACCATCTATTTTTTAGGTATTCATTCATAGATCATCCTTACACAAAATTAGATAAATCAGAAACCGTTTCGACATCCCATTGTGTCATACAAAATCAATGAATACGGTGATTCAAGAAAGTACTAAAATTTCAATAACTCAATTGAATGGTCAAATGATATCAGATTCAAGTTATTTTTTGTAGATATGATCTTTGAATGAGTATCTATAAAATAGATGGTTTGAATTAGTGAAATACAATCCAAAGTGGGCTCTACATATATATATATATATGTATTCTATTGCCGACACTTTTTTAACCAAATATCTTATGTATGATTTGCTTTTCATATTTGTTTGTTTGTTTGTTTGTTTGTTTTGGTGTACTCTTTTGGGAGGAGGAAAAAGGAATAAATCCCTCACCATGTCACTCTCCATGACAAAAAAGAAAGTGAACCCCTGATTGGGCATTAAGCTGATAGTTCAATAAATTAGTCAAAATTCAATGAAAATTGGTAGGTGTGCGTAATTTACCACATAACAATAATAGATCCTGTGTTGTTTATTAGAAACTACAGATGAAACATAGGATGTCAAATTCCGTAAAATGGTCAATATATAACTTTCAAAATTTGAGTTTCAATACAAAAATTCTGGAGATTAAGTCTTGCAGGAATTTAATGGGTTGGAGAAGTCATCTTTGAGTGCCCTTCTTGTAGGGCTCTTTAAGAATTTTCTCGACTATGCAAATTAATCAAACGGCCCCAATGATGGAGCCGTGATTGACAATGACAATTCAACTTTTTTTTTCTTTGACAATTAAGGGTATCGGACCCTTTTTCCTTCTTTCCCCATCTCTTAAATGTTCATATGTTTCTTGATTTCTTGCTCCTTCCTTTAGTCTTTGTGAGTATCTCTTTGGGGTAAGCATACAACCTGAACGTGATTCTTGTTGGGGCACAAAGACTCCTGCATCACATGCTCGAGTTGAGAAATATATCATCGTCCACTGTCTTGTGAATACGGATATTGGTTGACATATGATAGGTTACACACAAAGCTCAACAGGTCTTAAATTTGATTAGCATCGAATCTATGATAGATTACAAATTATTTCTGGGCATGTGTTTCAACTCTTAGTTTGACAACTGAATATAACATATGCCTAGTATATTGTATTACATATACGATAATTTTTTCTTTTCAAATAATTTGACGTATGTTATCATATTTTCAATATGTACCATTCTAAACGAGAATGCACATTTTATTGTTACAGGACACTGACGTTTTGTGGCTAAGGAACCCGTTCTCAAGACTAAGTAAGAACGAAACTGAGGATTTACAGATAAGCATAGATAAGTTCTTTGGAGATCCATGGAACGAAAAACAGCCAATCAACACTGGCTTCTACCACATCAGATCGAACAACAAGACCATTGCACTGTTTGATAGATGGTACACCATGAAGGAGAATGCCACGGGACAAAAAGAGCAGGATGTCCTAGTAGACCTAATTCGAGGGGGGATCATTAGGCGGCTGGGACTTAGGGTTAGGTTCTTGGACACCCTATATTTCAGTGGCTTTTGCCAAGATAGCAAGGACTTTGGGGCAGTGACCACTGTCCATGCCAACTGTTGTCGGAGCATCGGGTCCAAGGTTAAGGACTTGAAGGCTGTCCTCCAGGACTGGAAGCAGTTCAAGAAGACCACGACCCAGAAAACAACTGCAGGTCTAGCAGCAGATGGTTTCAAATGGTCAGGCCACTGGGGGTGCAGGAATTCATGGAAATCCTAATAACAATGGGAAAGCAACTCCTAAGGCATGAATGGTCTAAAGAGAAAGATTAATCATATAAGAAACAAATAGTTTTTTTTTTTTTTTTCTTTCTAGGTGTAAGGTAAGTTCGCCTCCACACAAATAATTCGTTGAATACATCTTAGGTCATCGCTTCTTCTTTTCTCATTACTAGCCTCCATGACGCGCTTTCGCGCCTGCAAGAGGCTTTTTTTAAAAAAAATTTAAATTTATTTTAGAATTAAAAAAGATAATGGGTAGTTGTGTTCCCTAAAAATAGGATCCATTATCTGCTTTTTCTTTTTCTTTTTCTTTTTTTAAATATGAAAAAATATGAATTTACTGTATTATCCTCATTTAATTAATAATTTGAATTCTTAATGTTTGCATTAACCAAGGGTATTTTCTGGTATTTTGAATGTTTCACCATTCTCTGCCTTTTGCTTTATATATATAGATTATCAAAATAAATTTATATGTAATTTAAAAAGGTTGAATTCGGAAACTGTAGTATAAATTAAGGATTTAGAATGTCTTATATGGAGTCCGGTTTACCTGTTACCAAAGTTCATGTGTCCCCCTGTTTCCCTGCTAGTTTCGTGACATGTGGCAAGCCACTTAACACTACTTAACTCTGTTAACTCTTTTTGCTTCTTTTTACTGTTTGTTTTTTTTGCTTTTTCTCCCTGTTCTGCCCCTTTCTCTCTTCTCTGGTTCCCTCTCCCCCTCTCTCCTTCGTCTCCCCTCCTCTGCTTCCTTTTTTATTATCTTTTCCAGTTCTCCATCACCACGTTTTTTCTCTCTCTTCTTTTTGTTTTTTTGATTTTTTGCTTTTTCTTTGTTTTTCTTTTTCTCTCATCTCCTTTTTTATTTCTTTTCTTAGTTTCTCCTTCACCCCCTTTTTCCCTACTTTATTTTCTGAGTTCCTCTCTCCACAAACTCACAAAGGTTTATATTTGGGACTAATTAAATGGGTTGGATTGGGTGATGTTGGGTTATCTAAATTGGTTATGGAGGGTTCAACAATTATCTAAATTGGTTATGGAGGGTGCAACAATGTCTTGCTCTTATTTTGTCCTATTGGTTGTGGAGGGAGCAATAATATGATATGTATATCATGCCTGCAAATCTGCTTCTATTGACTCCAAGGATAGACGGTTTCGAGGCCATTACATATACCGATGCCCCATTCTCTATCACACTCGGGCAAAACTGACCCTCTTTCTATTATTTCCCCTGCTCCAGCAATGACCTGTTTGATAATCACTCCCTCGAAATCTTGAGCCTTTATAGCCTGATATATACTCGTGAGGACGTTCCCTCTTATGGCCACCCTCGTGATTGCTATACATGGTATTCATTCTCTTCATGCATGAGTTGTAATTATATCTCTTGGGTTTGTTTTTAGTTCACAGTTCCAAGGAATTTCAGATTGCTGGAAGAGCACGAGAGGGGGAGAGGGGGATGAAGAGAGAAAGGGGCAGAACAGGGAGAAAAAGCAACAACAACAAAAAAACAGTAAAAAGAAGAAAAAAGAGTTAACAGAGTTAAGTGGTGTTAAGTGGCTTGCCACATGTCACGAAATTAGCAGGGAAACTGGGGGGCACAGGAACTTTGGTAACAGGTAAACCGGACTCTCTTATATGGGTCTTCTTAATTTTTCTTTAGAGCATTGTTTTATTTTTCCCTGGGGCTTGTCCAAAATGGGTCCCTAAAATTTCTATTTCTTAGACATATACCTATTATTCTATAAATTAATGTGTAAACCCTAATTTCAAACTTAAATGACCAGTAGGATACAAGAGGTCATAGTATTCTTATGTTTTTACATCGTTGCCATCAAACTTCATATTTTATTTATAATTTATTTCAAGCATTTCATTAACTGCCTTAATTGTAATTAAAACTCCCTATTAGTAGTATATCAATAACCCCATTTCTTTTGATTGTCATTCCCTCTAACATATCCCCCTCTAAAATTGCAAACAAAAAAAAAATTATGTGAATTACATATCCAATAATGTACATATGAAAAATAAAAATAAAAATATGTACGTAAAAAAATATAGGTATATTATTTACCAAAAAAATTTAAAAAAAAACTAGGTCAGTTACTTTGTAATTGAAATTTCCGTACATTTTTCATAAATTAAAAATAGGTACACAATAATTTATAGAAAATAGGTACGTTGTATAATTGAAAAATATTTTTATAAATTAAAAATAATACATTATTTAGAAGAAACATAAGTTCATTAGACTAAGTAAATTGTTTTACTAGGTACATATTATTAGAGAGAAAAAAAAATAGGTACATTATTTAGAGAGAGAAAATAGGTTCATTTAAAAAAAAATCATAAAACAAAAAATAATTATGTTATCAAATTATTTTTCATAAAACAAGTAATAGGTACGTTATTTAGAGAAAAAAATAGTTACAAAATTTAGCCAAAAAATAGGTTCACTATGCTAGGTAAATTGTTTTAATAGGTACATTATTAGAGAGAAGAAAAAAAAGGTACATTATTTGGATAGAAAAAAATAGGTCCATTTAAAAAAATTTGTTTTCATAAAACAAACAATAAAAAGATGATCAAATTATTTTTCATAAAACAAGTAATATGTGCTTTATTTAGAGAAGAAAAGGTACATTATTTAGAAAAAAAAATAGGTACATTATTTAGAGAAAAAATAGGTTCATTTATAAATAAAAAAATATTTTTCAAAAAACAAACAATAAATAGATTATCAAATTATTTTTCAACATAATTAGAATGTACACTATTATTCATAAAACTATAATAAAATAGATTACTAATAATATAATTCATAAAAGGAAAACAACATAATTTTTTTATTAAATAAACCAAAACGTTAATCACATGTAGATTACTAGTACGTTAATGTTGAATTTAATATTTAATTTCAAATAAGTTTCTAAATTAATTCCTACATTCATTTCAACAATTTGGAGATCTTTCCAAATTCAACGTATGTCATAAGTTACACCCCCTTCCCTCCCACCCCCCCTCCCCTCCAAAATAACACATTAACTTATAAATATGGGTAGTTTTGGAATCCGAAAAATACAATAAATCAGATTTCGAATTATATTAGGTAACTTGCTTAGTTGCATCCTAGTCATCAGGTATTTTTTAAAAAAATTAGGTATTTTAAATATAAAAAAATAAAGGGAAGGATTGTGAGTGATTTAAATGAATTTTATGGGTCTAAACTCAATTTACTTTTTATTTAATGAAATTACATAAACCACATTCATATCACATTGTAAAGACCATCCATTATAAATAAAAGTGTGATTTGGGCTATGGATTCAAAAGTAAATGCATTTTCAAATTATGGTATCGGCAAATTTATGGCTCATCTAGTGATGGTGTGCGAATATATAGTTGAGTTATTTACACTAACATCCTTTGAGTTTTCTACTTTTTCACAAAACTAGTAGATGTTTTAGAAATTACACGAACACCCTCTGAGGTTTTAAATTGTTTTCATATAACTCTTTTTCATTGATTTTCATCCAAAAATCAAGAATTTTGTACAAAAAAAATTCTCCAAATGACAAGATTGGCCTTTGAGATTATATTGCTATATTTCATTTTATGCATGCACATGGGTGTGTTAGGGCTTCACAAATTGAAAACCTATTTTCATTTCATTTCTCATAATAAAATTATTAAATATGTTATCTTTGCTTCCCAAATTATGCAACATTGACACTTCCCCCGCTGATACAAAGAAATGGAATCCCCCATATCATTTCTTTATCAGTATCATACTTTGAAAATGATTATAAATATTGTGTATCCAACGAAGAATGTTTTCTTAAATATAACACAGTATAGATGTTGGAGCAAGACATTTTCTCAGACCTTAGACTTCCAAAAATAATAACCTGAAAAACTAATGAATTTCTGGGGTGAGGGGCATTGCCAGGGGCAGAGCCACACTGGCGGTGCACTCCAGGTGTACAGATTACCTTATTTATTTTTTCAACATTTAAGTAAATGTTATTGTCCTTTCACTTTAATTTATTTTTATATTACTCCATTTACTTAAGTTTACAATTAAATAAGGAAGTACCCCCTATTGGGATTCAAATAAAAATACTAGAAAATCAAATTCCCACCAAATCAAAATATGAAAAATCCATTTTAGTGTAAAATACGATTTAGGCTAAAAATGATGGCTCATTAAGTCAATATATACTTCATACTAAACTCCCATAAAATCAAGTTTTTATATTTGATGTGTAAAGAATAAAAGCCGCCAAAAATTATCTTGAGAAAATGATTATTCCGAAAAACCATTTTCATACTTAGTCAATATTTTTCATGTATGATATGCATGAAGAGACCAAAGGTTTTTTTTTTATTTTTATTTTTTAAAAAATTTGTGAAATTTTGAATTTTTTTTTCTATTGGGTTTAATGGGGGAAAAAGTTTTAAAGATATTTGCTAAATCCCTACTCTTTGTCTATCTCTTGTAATATTTCTTGCTTAGAATGTATTTGTCTATCCCTTTGTCGAGGACAATTATGATTGCAACCAATAAGCAATATAATATTTGACATGTGATATATATATATATACACTATTTTTCCTATGTATTGTGAGTTCGAATTTTTTATTCTTTATAATTTGTAAGAGGCCTCCACACACATAAAATCCTGGCTTCGCCATTGGGGCATTGCTAGGGTGTTGCTCAAGGATTCTGCAAAGATCAAGTAAATAAACTAGTTGAATTGAACTTAAAGTGAAAATATCTAGAACTCTAGAGTAAGAGGTTTATAGTTTTAAGTGGTTAAAAATAGTTACTCCTGTACTCGGACTGTGTTTGAATCTCTTCTCCCAATAACGCTTGTATAAAAAATAAAAAGCTAGGGCTAGGAATTGCATACATTAGTTTGTTCATGAGGTACACTAGCTTCACAATGCACACCCATACCTGGGTTCCGAAATGAGAAAACCTCCCCCAGTGGATTCGAAAAAGGTATAACGTCTCTTTCTGAGCTTGGACCTTCCAATACCTGTTCCTTGGGCCCATAGGCAATGTATTTTTTATGGTAGGTTTTACTTGGGGCTCATGTTCCTCTATAAATCCTTCACTTGTGCGGGTCCCACCTCGGCCCATCTAAAACCAAGTCCGACCTTCTAGATGTATTTTAATCTTTTTCCTTTAAATACCAATATGTTTCAGACACTATTTTTATTAGTCTTGCACTAGTCTCTCCGCATGTACTTCTTCGCATGCGAGAGGTTATTTTTAAAAAAATTTTAAATTTATTTTAGAATTGAAAAAGATAATGGATAGTTGTGTTCCATAAAAATTGGATTCATTATCTTATTTTTCTTTTAATTTTAATTTTTTATATATGAAAAAGTGTGAATTTACCATATTATCATCATTTAATTAATAATTTTAATTCTTAATCTTTGAATTAACCTAGGATATTTTCTGATATTTTGAATATTTCATCATTCTCTGCCTTTTGCTTTTTATATATAGATTAATGGTAGCTTCTATAATGAGGAGTCCGACCTTTTAGAGGTATTTTAATCTTTCCCTTTTAATACCAACATGTGTACGACACTATTTTTATTAGTCTTACATTAACGAGAGCTTCTATAATGAGGAGTTTAAAGTGAAGAGCTTATTTGAGGGATTCAATCCAACCATCAAACAATTTAAAATGTTTAAGTCTATTGATTTCCTCACATTTGTTGATGGTGAAATTGAACCCTTCAAATAAACACTTCACTATAAACTCCTCATTATAACTTTTCTGTAAATTAACCTAACAAATAATTGTTGGTTACCTTTTGGGAGGCCTAAAAGGTAAAAACTGTAGACTAAAAAACTACCATGTGAGGTTTTGTTACAAGTGGTGAGTTTCTAATCTCCATTAAGAATTTGAATAATTATTGATTTCTATTGATGGATGTTGAATTTCGTAGAGATAGCGACGTAACCACTAGAATTTGAAGATAAGTTAAAGTTATGATTATTTCTTAAGTAAATTTTCATATAGAAGTTTAGTTTATTTTAAATATGATAGTCATATTTGTTTGAGGACCTTTTCTATTGAGAAGGGTGATAGTTTCACACACATTACAAGGATACGAGGACTCGAACTCAAATTTTTTTTTTTGGGAGAATAATTACTCCAAACTACTATACTAATGGATTTTTTACAAATATAATAGTCATATTTAAAATATGATGATACGAGATAAAAGTTCTTTGGTTCATATTAATCCTAGAAAACATATCAAATGAAAAAAATGCTAAACAAAGTGTAAACAATATAAGGTGGCCCATCGGCTGGGTCATTTTGCCTTGCCTTATGATTAATCTAAAATTGGTTAGTGAAGTGCCTTTCTTACCAAACTAATTCATATATTTCACCTTGATACCAACAAATATTCAATATATACTAATTATATAGAATAAGATTTATTGATGATACTATTGGAATTATTCTCAGGAAGGAAAAATCGAACATAAGATCTCATATACAAAAGTGAATGTGTTTCATTCTATAAACTAAACGAATGTTATAAAATTATTTTATATATATAGGAGAATGCATATCCTTTCGTACTTTTTGGATTGCAAATGACGTCTCCAAATACGTGTATATATTTCTCATGATTATAAGAGAAAATTTGTCGTAAATTATCTCAATGTAGCTCGAATTCGACTCTTGTTTGACTCTTTTCATATTCCTTATGCTCAATAGTAGGTCCATAAGGCTTAAAAGATATGTTGAATATGGCACTTCCATGCAAGCAATTGGGAAAACGGACATCTTCAATTAATTTTCGGTTTCGCCATGCAAATTTCACCTTTTCCAAAATGTAAAGACCAACTTCAAAATAACCTTATTTAGGAGAGGAGACGAAGAATATCCTGACCTTTAGCCCAAGCCAAGACACTAACAATAGGATACCTAATTCAATCCTTGAAATAACAAAGTCAAACCATTGAAGGAGTAAACATCACCAACATTGAGAAATCTCTCAAATTAGCTTATTTGAGGGATATCTTTTTATGGTCCATTTCACATTGTATTTCACTAATCCAAACTGTCTATGTTTTATATAATCATTCAAATATCATCTCTACAAAAAATCACTAAATCCGATATCATTTGACTCAATTGAGTTATTGAAAATTTAGTACTTTCTTGAAGCACTATGTTCATTGATTATGTAGGACACAATTGGACGTCGAAACGATTTTTGATTTGTCTAATTTTTTGCAAGGATGATCTATGAATGTAGACTTAAAGAATAGATGGTTTGGATCGTTGAAAAAAAATTCGTAAGAGACCCCTCAATAGAAGGAAATTATATATATATATAGATATCAAGATTTTGTACCAATGGTGATAATAATAATTAATTAATAGTGATCAACCCATTATTTTATGCTTAGGTATAGGTTATGATTTATGTACACAAGAAAAGAATAAGTTGGAAACTCACCTTATAAAAGTGTAAAAAGATTCAATTTCTATCTTGACCATATATTATTTCCGAAGTTTCTTTTTCATTTTTGAAATTTGTTATTGTTACTTTAGAAAAGTTATCTTCACACCTTGAAACACAATTTCTCCATTACATTTTAACACGAGAGAAGTGCAATATAACTTTTTTTTTACAGTGCTAGTATTAACATTTGTTTTTGCTTAATACTTCGAAAGTTAGAAATGCTAGTATGGCTATAAAAGAAAAAAGAAAGGAAGTGCCATGAAATGCCTTCTCATAACACTCAAAGAACTTTATATATATATATATATATATTCAGATTATACCTTCCTTGAACTTTCCAAAAGCTCCTTAGTTTCTTTTTTTTCTTTGAAATTTTAATAATTCTATCTAATAAATACATACAATGTTTATGACAAGCCCAATTAATCTTTGGAAAGAGATTTTCCAATTCTTGTGGTGATAATAAGATAATTTTTTTTAAAAAATAAAAAAACTATTAAAAAAGAAGGAGAATTCGATTTAATGAAAAAAATGCAATAATTAGTTGGAAGAAAAATCCAATACCCTATTTTCAGTATTTCAGAAAGAACAACCAAGCATCTTACTCTTTAGTGCACCAAACAATTAAACTAAATTATTTTTGTGACTTTTCCAACTATAACATAATAAAAAATGGTATTAATTTGCAGACTAGCAATCATAAGTTCGAATCATTATAACACTTTGATATTGTGTGGAAAACCTATTCTCTGTTCTAACTTCGGTTTAAAAAAAACAGGAAAAGAAAAAATCACAGAAATTCAGTATACAACGTTACTGAAAATATGCCACGTGTCAATGTCCCACATCCTACATCCTACATCCTACATTGCCGAACCAATTATCGGTTCCCACTTGTCAAGTAACTCACTCACATTAACAATCCCTGTCCAAGTATAAACACCCAAAGCCCCTCCTTTTCTTTCGCATATATATATATATGCACATATAACCCATCAGGTTTTAACTCGTAAGGTCCCAAATCTATCTCTCGCCTTTCTTTAATTAGGGTTGCGTTTTGGTCTTCGTCTCTCACTGTGTATTTAGGGTTTTGTTCGACTCGCAATTGCGTAATTTTGGGCTTTTTCTACAAGTCTCTCTCTCTATAAACAGTACACATCGAAATTTTTGATCTTTTGGTTTAGATCCTATTAGGGTTTCGATTCTCTCTTTCCCGCGAATCTTGATCTTGAAGCTAGGATTTTTTATTCGTTCCCTGTTCAAGTTGGGATAAAAGGGGGTTGATTTTGGGTTTTGATTGGGGAATTTGAGTTTTGGACAATTTGACTGCGAAAACAATGCCTCCGAGGATGGTGAAGAGAGGTTCGGCAGCGGCCGGAACGAAGAGGACAACGAGAGTCACCAGGGGGACGCCCAAGGCTCAGAGCCAGGCACAGGCTGAGGCTCCCGATGATGTGCCGGTGGTGGAAGCTAAAGAGGATCTTAAGGTTGAAGAGGTTAAGGAGAGGCCAATTGTGGCGGAAAATCCGGTTGTTGAGAAGAAACCCACTGTTATCGATCAGCCAGTACTTTCAGAGATTGAAGATGATGCAAAATCAGAGCTGAATGGATTAAAAAGTAAGTTCCTTCTCTTGATTTGTCATTCTTGTATGTTTTGCATGATTTTATGTATGTTGTCAGGATCTTGTTGTCTTAATATTTTTGTTTGTAATGTGGTTGTTAATTGAGAATTTTATCTCAGGTGTGTTGTGTTAATGGGTGGGGAGTGACTAAATTTTTCTTTATAAAATTGTATGAATTTATGATTTTATCGTGTGGGATGGTTACCAGAGCTTGGAAAAACAGTGAAGCTAACTAAGGACAATACTGTAGAAAGAATTCCAATGGATAAATTTGAAGTATTTATTTTACATATCATAAATGGTTAGCTGGAAATTCGCTGTTTTTATGAACCTAGTAATTCTTTCCTCTCCATATATTTGTGGTGGCTTTTAATAGAAGTGGCCACCTTGTTCTTTCAAGAGCAATTGGGTTTTGAATGGAGCTTAGAATGATGGTGTGAGCATCGTATAAGTGGACTATTGACTTTGTTCTAGTACATATGTGTTAATAAATTGGTTTTCTTATGGATCTAGAATGACAGTGTAAGTATTGTGAACACGGATAAATTCTGTCTTTGGATTTAGCTCAGTTGTGATTTAAGCAGCTGCTTTTCATGAGGAGTGCAGAATGGAAGTTTAAGCATTCTAAATTTGGATCATCTTATTTTGACATTGTTTTTGGATCAGTGGTTGGTTAAGACATTGATTTCTTATGGAAGCATAGAATGACACTTCAGGCGTTATAAATGTAGATCCTGAAATTGTTTTTTGGGGCTCAGTTATGTGTTAATATATGGTCATGGTATTTCTCAATGTGTTTATCTGAGAAGGACAAGAATTTCTTTTATAAAATTGCATGCGAAATCTACTTTATCATAATGTAGAACATGAGTCTCTTTTAACTAAAGGGATCATCAACCTTAATTTTGTGGCAGAACAAGATAAGGTTAAGGAGTCTATGGATGATTATGAAAAAGATGAACGATTAGAGCTGGAGGATAACGAAGCTGAGTATGAACCTGAAGAAGATGGTGGGGTTGATTATGATGAGAAGGAAATGGAACAAGAGGATGTCCAAGAGGTTGAAGATGAAGGAGATGAAGAACCTCTGGAGAATTTAGGTGAAGAAGAAGGTGATATGGCTGAGGAGGAATTGGAAGATCCCAATGAAGAACTTGAGGGTGAAGAGTATGAGGAGCATGCTGGTGAGGAGCATGAGCATGAGCATGAGCATGAGCATGCAGAGACAGTTGACGAAGAAGAGGAGCACCATGAAGTTGTAAAGGAGAGACGAAAGCGTAAGGAGTTTGAGGTATTTGTTGGTGGTCTAGACAAGGATGCAAGTGAGACTGATCTTAAGAAAGCTTTCGCCATAGTTGGTGAAGTTACTGAGGTCAGGCTGATGATGAACCCTCAGACTAAGAAGAACAAGGGATTTGCATTCTTGCGTTTTGCAACTGTGGAACAAGCAAAACGAGCTGTTACAGAGCTTAAACATCCAGTGGTAATTTTTGATCCCTTGATAGTTTGAATGGAAACTGGTTTCTTCACATATTAAATACTATTCTTTAAATGATTGCAATTCCAGATTAATGGAAAACAGTGTGGTGTTACTCCAAGTCAAGACAGTGATACCCTTTTTCTGGGGAACATAAGCAAGACATGGACAAAGGATGCTGTAAGTATATTTGGCTTACTTCGTTTTAGAATTCAGTGGCCTTATCAGGATTTGCTTAAAAGTTTCTGACTACTTGTGATGGCTATGGCTTCAGTTGCGAGAGAAGTTGAAACATTATGGAGTAGATAATGTTGAGGATCTCACATTGGTCGAAGACACTAACAACGTGGGAATGAATCGTGGCTTTGCTTTTTTGGAATTTTCATCTCGTTCAGATGCCATGGATGCTTTTAAGCGACTTCAAAAAAGGGATATAGTGTTTGGAGTTGATAGGCCTGCAAAAGTTTCTTTTGCAGATTCCTTCATTGACCCTGGTGATGAAATCATGGCACAGGTAATGTCAATTTTCGGCATTATTACATACATTAGGAATCCTGGATGGATCATCTTTCTCTTGCTCTTTTCAAGTGATATAGTGTATGTGACGTACATAAAGGCCCTCGTAACATCTCTTTCCATTAATATTAGGAGTCGTGGATGGATTGTCTTGATTATTTTCTTTTAATATAATGGTAGAAGTTATTTTTCTAATTTTGTTTGTCAAATTACCATAACATCTATAAAATGTTGGATTAGATTCTTCAGAGTTGCTTTTTCAGGTAATGTTTTCTTAGTTTTTGATATATGTTTTCTATCAATCTTGTTAAGTTTTTCTCTTCTGTTGGCCATAATAAGAACAACCATGTATAGTATAGTGGGTTTGAGGGCCTTTCCTCTATGTAGTGTTATTATGCCATTTAGAGGAGTTTCCTAGGTGATGTTGGAGCTGCTGATCACATATATTGAGATGCAGGTTAAAACTGTCTTTGTGGATGGCTTACCTGCTTCATGGGATGAGGATCATGTCCAAGACCTTCTGAAGAAATATGGGGAGGTTGAAAAGATTGAGCTTGCGCGGAACATGCCCTCTGCTAAGAGGAAAGATTTTGGTTTCGTTACATTCGACACTCATGATGCTGCAGTGACATGTGCTAAAAGCATTAACAATGCTGAGTTAGGTGAAGGAGACAACAAGGTGTGCTGGCTGATAACAGCATATTTCTATTTTAGACATTGTCAATGGAGTAGTTGTGTATGGGCCTTGGTTGGATATTAACTTTATAAATAATTGTCATACTTTAGGCCAAAGTTAGGGCGAGGTTATCAAGACCGCTTCAGAGAGGTAAAGGAAAACATGTTGGGCGCGGAGATTATCGGCCTTCAAGGGCTGTTGGACGAGTTGTTAGGGGTTCTTGGGGTCGCCCAACACCTCGTTCTCTCCCTCCCCTGCGTGGATTAAGGGGAGTTGGAAGTCGAATCCCACCAGCCAGCGTGAAGAGGCCTGTTGGGTTAAGAGAAAGACGCCCTGCAATGTCACCTTATCCAGCAAGAGGCAGGCCTTTGCCTCCTCCAGCTAGGTCCTATGATAGGAGGCCACCTGGTATGAAATATTTTGGGTTTATACTATTTAATTGGTTTTGTGTTGCAATTTTTTTCATGTGGAATAAGTATATTGGCCTGCTTTTTTCAACAGTCCCAGCATACCCAAAGAGCAGCTTCAAGAGGGAATATGGTAGGCGCGATGAGGTTCCTCCTCCAAGGAGCAGAGTAGCCACTGATTATGGCTCAAGGGCTGTTCCAGAGAGACGCCAATCATATAGAGATGACTATACCCCCCGTGGTCCTGGCTACTCTGATCCACCAAGAAGTACCTCTCGTACAGGAGGGAGGAGAGCTTATGTTGATGAGGGTTATGGACAAAGGTATGAAAGGCATCCTCCCCCTTCTCATCCTCCTCCAAGTTACCGTGAAGGTCGTGCTCGTGATTATGATTCTATTTCTGGTTCAAAGCGTCCATACTCTGCACTGGTTAGTGTCACTGGCGACCTTGTCTGTAGATACAAATGCAATTTCTTTGGTCTTCTCGGGTCCAATATGAAATATGGGCTAACTGTTTTTCTTGCAACATGTTTTGTATTGTAGGATGATGTTCCTCCTCGTTATGCTGATGCTGGTATTCGCCAATCAAGGGCACGGTTGGACTACGAGTATGCAAGTGGTTCTCAGTATGGAGATGCCTATAGTGATAGGTTTGTCCTGTGAATTGGAACATTAACTTTTATTCTCACATGTGTGGATGCCATAACTTACCTTTAGCATATCTTTGTTGTGTTTGATAGAATGGGGAGATCTAGTTTAGGATATGGAAGCAGCAGAACAAGTCAGGATTCACATGGACTTTATAGCAGTCGTCAGGGCATGGGCTATGGAGGAGGTGTGTTTGGAATTGATGGTTATCTGAGATATAGTGTTAGTGTTGAAATCATGGACTTAAAGGCCTGAGTTTTTTCATTTCTTGGGCTTCAGGTTCTTATGGTGGTAATGATGTTGGTGGAATGTACTCATCAAGCTATGGTGGTGATTATATGTCTCGTGGCAGTGATGTATGTGCATGATCTTGTTCGGTGTAATGACAGGAATAGCTGTTTGTTTAGCGGTCTCATGTATCATTGTTTCTTGATTATCTATTGTAGGTTGGAGGTAGCTCTTACTCATCAATGTACTCTGGCCGTGGTGTGGGTGGAAGCAGTTATATGGGTTCAGGCGGTTCTGGCTCGTACTACTGAGGTAATTTAAATTGTTGTGTTATTCATGTTTTATTAAGTCAGTGATGCATGCTTAAGTATGAGCCCAAGGTGCCCAAGTCATTACTATTTTTTCCTCTGGAGATTTATGTTTTTCGAAGGCACGGCTTCTCTTCTTTTGCTCTAAAAGGTCACGGGTGAAAACAGAGCAATATGGTTACAAGTGAATTTGTCTATGGAACAGATCTGACATGAGCAAGAGGATGCTGTAGGATGTGGACTGTATGAAGCTTTTGCATTATGATGCCTACAGTTATGGACAGAGAATTTCCCTAAGAGCCTCTGTATGTGCTGAGAATCTTTCATTGTATACGATAGGGTGGTTGTTGTGGTTCAAGCCCTCTTGGATATCCACAGATTGGATGCTATGTCAGGCTGTAGTTATTTTGCTGCAAGGAAACTCAAGCTGTTCAGAGATTAAACATACAAGTGCTTAGTTTATGATATTTCGTCTAATATATCTCCTATAAGAACTTCACCTGATGGAAAGCTTGGAGTCATGCTGCATCCTTTGTTCTTATGAATAGTAGATTATAACAAGAGAATGAGGGGTTTTCTTAATGTGACTCTTAAGGTACTTTGGATATTTTTTTGTGCTGAATCCTTTGGAAAGGTTTTGGGTTTCAATAATAAAAGCGAAATATGGTCATTTCACACCAGTTAATCATTTCAGTTCCATAACAATGAATAAAACCCTCAGTGGGTTAACTAGGAACTGAAGGCTATAAGGAACTGTGTAGCTTGCTTGGAATTGTATGAGATTGGGTCCGAGAAGGTTGACCTGGAATCTCTTGCCTGTGTGCGAGTTTTAGTATTGGAGTGAGTTAAATTTGCATTTTGACATATTTATTGGTTGTTAAGGTCTGGGAATCATATGCTTGGTTACAGTTAGGTACTGTATCCGAACTTAATGGGAAATTACAAACAAGGATGGGTAGAAGCAAGGTTCAAATGGCATACTATAATTACTAGATTTCATTTCATTTCTTAAGGAGAGTTGACCTGTCAGTTGAATAAAATTATATCTGTTTATCTTAGTGAAAGTGCTTTTAGTTGCTTGCAAACCTTGACCAAGAACTTTTGAGAATCGGTGACTAATTGAACTGAGTACACAATATGGACAAGTGGAAGGGCTGACAAACATAAATTGTTTCCATTGCTACGCTTCCTACGAACAGAAACAGCACTGTTGAAACTTCATAATCTGGATCGCAAATAGTTGATTTTGTGCTACTGATGCCAAAAAAGGGTCTGCAATTGGTAAATATCCCACTTTGTACCCATCTTAATGTGGAATATC
This sequence comes from Prunus dulcis, assembly GCF_902201215.1. Taxonomy (NCBI): domain Eukaryota; kingdom Viridiplantae; phylum Streptophyta; class Magnoliopsida; order Rosales; family Rosaceae; genus Prunus; species Prunus dulcis. Next base: position 13,788,442 of record NC_047651.1, read on the forward strand.
CCATACTAAATGTGGGAGTATCATTTTTGGACTTTGCACACGCCACAGGTCCACACAGGAGTAAATTTGGTTAGAACTCCTTTATTAGCAATCCTTGCAGATTAAAAGCTTCTGAAGCTTGGAGGTAACTACTAATACCTGCCTCATGCTTGGCCTTGTAACTTACTGATTGTTCATTAGGGTTGCTTATCAAGGTCATGACAGCTAGTTCTTTTCAGTCTTGATCAACTTATTCTCATTTCTCAAGTAGCTAGGGAATTCTTTATGGTTCAAAGTTGTATTGCTGCACAGGTTTTGTTTTGGTAGGTTTTCTATGTACCAATCCTGTCGGGATTTGAATGCCAACCGAATGCTGGGTTGGATTTCAGTAGGTGCATGTACTTTTTTGTCAAAATTTCAGGCAAGAAATAGCTATAAGAGAGTTATGTTTTCTTTAGGGAAATACAAATTGCCTGTATGTTCGAATTTTTGTTATTGGGTTTCTAGGTTTACAGATGTACACAAGTTGTGTTGCTGAAACTTAGACTCAGTTGCAAGCAAAGTCCTTTGTTCTTGGTAAATTATTTGCAGGATACAACTTAATGAAAGCTTTGATTTGCATGGATTCTCTCTCTCTCTCTCTCTCTCTCTCTCTCCCCTTTGTGCGGAAGGTGTGTTTGTTTGTACTGGTGAAATAGGATTTTAACTAACAAAAATTGAAAAAACCCCCTTCAAGATACTTTTTGGTCATCCGAATCCGATTAGTGCACATGTTTTTTCATGTTGTTACAAAGCAATCAATCGAGTCTGGACGTGACACTAGTGCAATCTCCATTTATCATCTTGTGAAAAAAGTCTCAACTCTGAATTGTGTTGTGATCAAACAATTGCCATGCCATAATAATCATTTCCGCCACCGCATTCGACATGAATGAATGAATAATATCAACAGAATTTGAGGCCTTTTAGTTCAGAGTGACTTGTTGGGTAATTTATATAAAGTTTATGGCTGATAATTGTCCGTATGGTCAACTATTCTTTCCAACTTTCTTGCTTTTCCCTTCCGTTTTTTCTTCAATCCTCTCATGTCAAATGTCACCATTGGACTGGTTTTCAATTCATACCACGGCTGCGATTTGTTATTGTGAAATGTGGTACATGAACCCTAATTCATGACCAAGCAACGGGAAGATTTGCCAACAAGGGGAGAGCAAAGCATCGACAAACGCACACCTAAATAAAAAAAACGATGGTGTTAAGATTAAAAATTTGATATGAACAAAATAGAAATGCAAACTAGCACCTCTTTCTAGTTTGAAAAAGAACGAAGACCCAATTGCCACAATTAAAATTAATAAATTAAAACAGATTTTACCCCAAAAGACATTTATAATGACATCAAATAGAACTCACAATTCAGTTGAGTAAAATTAGACTCTCACTGTAACCATAGATCCTCCTCCTGGTTCTGCTATAGGTACCAAGTTTTATTCCGGTATCCGTAACTCGCTCCGATTTAGGATCGTACAACTCTTAACTTTCTGTGTTGCCAATTTTCGTATCTCATTGTAAAATGAACACCGCCATTTGCTGTAAATGCCAATGGCCATGCAATTTTTCCCTTTGCCGGAAGAGGAATCGTGCGAATCATTTTCCAGGAATCCATTGCCAGAACCCATATGTCATAGTAGTAACGGTACCCACGATCCCAGTCTTTTCTATGATGGAACAAAGAAAGTGATTTCTCCAACACCCTAATGGAAATTGAATCTGTCACTGTGAGCAGTCTATCAGGAAGCATAATCCTTTGGAAAACCTCATTCTCCATATCAAAAGAAATGATGTCTCTCCAATCTGGAGAAAACTCCTGTACAATCCAATACACAACTCCATTCAAGTAAGCCCATTTCTCATTCCAAACGTCGCTTGTCACAGGGGGAAGCGCATTGATTATTCTCCAAGAATCCAACCTAAGGCTGTAAACCTCGACACATATGCCGTGCGAAAAACTCGCAATTCTCACAACTTTGTAGTCATTTCCACCAACATCGAGTCCAAACCCAAGAGCAATGGTAGCGATGCTGTAACGATACTTGTCACGATTGAGACTTTTGGGAAGTCTCTTGAACTTCCTGATTGATGGATTCCATAAATATGTACGCTTCATAGTATTATCAGATATACAAAGCAATCCATTGCAGGAACCATAAATGTGGAAAGAGGAACCACTCTTATGCCTAGGAAGATTTAACTCCAAACACTTAGCATATGTTTCAGGACAAAAGACCGACAAGCAATCTCGATTACCAGAGTGCACAAGTAAATAATCACAACCACTTTTCATGGAGTCCTTTCGAGATGGGCGCTTATGAAACTTGGGCTGCTAATTAAAGCATGCCAAGACTTGCAAACACATCTGAACTTCAACAGAGATTTCACAGGCAATTTTGCAATGATGTCTAACAAGATTTCATGGGGTATGTCTTTGGTGCTAACCATGTTAAAAACTAAAATACATATACAGAATTCAACTGACAACACCAGGAAACTACAAGCTGCTGTCCAGCAACCCAAACAGTCCCAAAATAGAGAGAACAGAAGGGCAAGGCAATAGAATTAAAGTTGGAACGACGATAATTGAGTTCTAGGGCTAAAATCCCAAAGAAACTCGAGTCTCTTAATACCCTTTTTATACTTAAGAGGACATCGTCCTGCATAGGCTGTTGCGCTTTTGCTCTAGTGATGGATCCAAGATTTTACCTATATTAAGACATGGTCGACTGTCGACTAAATTGCAGAAACTAGTTTTCGCTATTATGTAGTGGGCTACATGATACTTTTTGGGGGCTGATGCTATCAATAAGTTGGTACTATTTTGTTATATAAATTTGGCATCTAAAGCCGGATTAATTCATTGGGATGAGAGCATTCACTTTCTATTTTAGATTGATCAAGAATTGAGACCTTTCACTTTAGCGTTCAGAGTGACTTGTTGCTATCACGCTTCTCTCTAACCTTTTCTTTTGCACCTTCTTCTTTCTTGTCATGATATGTATCACTTTATTTACACTTAAAACAATGTCATTAATGATCAAATAAATTTTCTTCTTCGCCCATAAAATTTTGATATGAACAATTAAATAAAAAATTTTAATTGTTAAAAGATGAAGACAGAACTACCAAAAGCATGAAAAATTCCTTTCTCAAAAGAAAAATAAATAAATAAAATGAGATAGTCCTCAAACACATTTATAATGACACCAAACAGAACTCAATTAGAATCTCACTGCTGCCAAAACAAAAAAACAAAAAAAAAAAAAATAAAAAAAATTAGAATCTCTCTGTAACCATAGATCCTCCTCCTTCTGGCCCTGCGGTTGTCACAAAGTTTTAATCCAGTAATCCTAAATTGCTGCGATTTCAACTTCCCGGAAGAATTTGAAAAATGAACACACCATTTGTTGTAAACCCCAATAGGAATGCAATTGTTCCCTCTGCTGGAACAGGAATCGTGCGAATCATTTTCAAGGAATCCATTTCCAGAACCCATATGTCATAGTAGTAAGGGCACCCACGAACACGATCCCATTCTTGTCTGTGATGGAACAAAGAAAGTGATTTCTCCAACACCCTAATGGAAATTAAATATGCCACCGTGAGCAATCTATCAGGAAGTGGAAAACCTCATTCTCCGTTATCAACAGGAATGATTCTGACTGTTGTCATTGTTGTGTATCTCATATGGAGGTGGAGGTGATGACCTATGCTTGAAATGTTGCAAGCCTATTTTGTTTCTATTTTTGTGGGAAGATGATATAATTTCCTATTGTATGTTCTCCCATTTGAACAAGAAAAACTTGTATAAATATGAATTTACGCCCAGCATTTGATTATTTTGTCTTCACGTGAATGGGTTAAATCTTTGAGTCTGAGGTAGCTGTTATGTAATTTGTAGCTCCATTGTATATGGTTGTCTGGTTGAAGATGAAGTTGAAAGATACATCTTACGTTTCAATTGCCTAAATGATGTTCTTTGCATTTGATAAATTTTATCTCTGTATATGGTTGTCAAATTCAAATGGACCCTTCATTTTTATTTATTATTTTGGTAATAGTCTGTCTAACCATATTTTCACTTCGTTAGATGAGGTCTTAATTCGAAAAGCGTGGCAGCTATTAGATTGGATTTCTTTTATGAGAACATTTTCACTCACCACTTTAACCAAGATGTACTCTCACTCCATAGGTATAACCACGGTTAAGCTCATCACGGACACATTTCAAATACTAAGAATACCTTGATTACAGTGATGAGCAAAAATATTGGTTTCTTTTATGCATTAATTCTGCTCGGACTCTCATACATTTGATAATCCACAATGTAAATTCAAAACTAATATAAACAGACACCATTATGAAGACAGTTCAAATCCAAAGAATTTTGCATTTATCATGAATTTAAATTCTCAATAATGAATCTTTTTTCTGAATGAAAAATTTCACTGTACATTACAGTATACGAACAAGCATCCTAGAGATCATGTATTAATAATTGATCCCTACATAAATGAACAAAACTAATCTGAATAACTGACTGGCTGTCAAAAATTTAGATACAGGATTGCTACAATTGTTCATTGATGCCTTCACAGCCACCATAGCAATGGCTCACGCAAACCGAAGGAAATGTTCTTTTCTAAAATATTCACGGAACTAGATGGAGTAAAGTAACTCATGAAGACTCCACTTTGACGGCGGGAGGATCCATCCACTTCCAAACAGAAAAGAGACCAGTTGCATCCCCACTGAAGAATAGTCCTCCAGGTCCTACCTCGACCGTCCGAACTTCTTGTTTTGCAAATAATCTGCCTCTTTCAGTGAATGATGGCAGTTCATATATGCGGACAGAATTATCATTGCAAGAAGAAAGCAAGATTGGCTTGCTTTCTGCATCTGTCATTCCGGCAAGATCAAGAACACCCTGCTCTTCGTTGTGAGTGTAGGTCACTTCCAAACCGCCTCCTTCAGTGGCAGCCCACACCTTTATCGTGTCATCCAGTGAGCATGAGAGCAAGAACTGATCCCAGCAAAGAACAGACATCACAGCACCAGAATGCCCATTTAGTGTCAGAACACCCTGCAAAGTATAAAGGTCCCACACCTGAAACAATAAGAACATTACAGTAAATTACACGAGGAATTTGAATACAGAAGCACTCCATAATCAGATTATTGGAATAAATCATTTTGCTCCCTCTCTTGTAAATAGAGGAGAGGACATATAGTAGAAACTGACAAAACTTGTTTGTAGATGCCACAAACTTACCTTAATTGTATGGTCCACAGAACCCGAGTAAAGCCTGTTGCGTCCAACAGTTAAACATACCACAGCACCAGTGTGGCCCTTCAGAGTTGCAGCAGGATAAAATGGCGGATTAGTTTCAGTGCTACCTTTCCACACACATATATCACCATTCTGCAATATTAAAAGAAACAGATAAATCAATTGAAAATGGTGCACTATGAATAAAAGGAGGAACATATATCCTAAAATCCCAGCTACGCAATAATTAGGAAAGCTGCAGAATTGTTAGGCTCTTTACCTGTGTCCCGGCGAAAAGCATTTCATTACCAACCACCATAGCATACACTTGGCCAACAGGTCCATCCAGGTTGAATTCAGAATTTGTCTCAGTATTCCAAACCTGCAACATCAAGCAAAATCAGCATACATATTGAAGTTGAACCAACCAAGCTACTAAAAAAACGTGCTCCAGTTACAACAATGAAATACCTTAACAAGATTTGGTACACCAGCAAAAACCCATGGGCCCTCACTAATTAAAGAACCTGCTTCACCACCAAGATCAATCACACTGCCACATTCACCAGTATGGCAGTCCCAAACTCTGGCTGTTCCATCTTTACTGGTTGAATAAAGCTTGTTAGTTCGTTCAGGAAGGGCAATACCAGTGACAGCCTGTTAACATAAATTTCACAATTATTATTTCCGAAGAGGAACAGAACAAATTAAAAAAGAAAACATACTTCGAAAATTAAAAATACCTTCGTGTGCCCTTGGAGCTTTGCCAACATGGAGAACCCCTCACCACGGAACCAGTTATGCAAATACAGGCATCGATCACCTTTCACACAATTTCCATCTACCCAGAACTTGCAGACATTTTTTGGAGTAGGATTGCTTTTCTGGGCAGCATTGCTTTTCTGAGGAGCATTGCTTTCGTGAGGAGCATTGATTTTCTGAGGAGCATTGCTTTCTTGAGGAGCATTGATTTTCTGAGGAGAATTGCTTTTCTGAGGAGCATTTCTTTTCTGAGTAGCATTGCATGCATTGCCCTTTCCGGTGGCAGTTCCTTCCTTCGTCCAAACAAGAGACGACTTCTTTGAAATTTGAGGGTTTATGGATGAAGGCGGTGCATCCGCGTGCAGAAAACGACAGAATTCCCTTGTGCACCTTCCAGCAGCCCAAAAGGCGCAAACAGTTTTTGAAGGTCCTCCTGCAGGTCGAGCATACACTGATCTTTCTGGTCTATTGGTGTGCCTCCTCACTACCTTAGTGGCCATACTATAAACACAAATTTTGAAACCAATAAGAAATCGCAGAGAGACAGCTTCGAAGATCACCCCCTCAAACAGAATTTCAATATTTCATCGATCTTCAGAAAACCCTAAAAATATACGAAACCCAATAAGCCTTGAAATCCAAATCGACGTACGATCACCCTCTAAGAATCGAGAAACTAGCGAGGGCGGACTCTTTAAATCCTTTAAATCAATTCGAAAACTTTTCAAACTAACCAGTCGCCGATCCCAAGGCGTATACTAAACAACAATAAAAGTAACCCTAAAATCGAAACCCTAGATATCCAGCTTGAGCGAGCATCAAACCCATAACCAAAAACCATTATCCTCAAGAAATACGCGTTCGGCGAAAAAAAAAGCCTCTTGGATATCAATTAACGGTCGAAAACGAACAAAACCCTAGAAGGAACAATGCGATTGCAGAGACGCGTGAAGAGAAGAAGCAAACCTGATCGATTCGATTGGGCGAGAGCTTTGAGCTTTGAAGCTATTCGATTGTCGTCTAGACTGATTTCGAAGCACAGAAAATCCAAATGGACGAACGATCAAAGAGAAAGAAAACGATCACGGAGAAAGAAAGAAAATGCCTTTTGCTTTCGTTGCGATTGAAACCCTAATTGTAAGCGAAACTTTGATCACTCTGGCCTGAAGCTGATCTTCTATGTGTGTATATATAGTTGGTGTAGGCTGGAGACTTTCCAACTGGCGCCAGGAAAGAAGTATTGCGTTCGTTAGACGCGGTGATCGTAGAACTGATCGTGACCGTCCGTTAGATCTAATATATTTTTGTCGTTTTCTCTTTATTTATTTTTAAACCAAACTAGCTTTCGGACCAAAAAAAAAAAAAAAAAAAAACACCTAACTAACTTTTTATCAAAAACAATTTCTTTGTTTGAAATTATGTTACTAAAATATTTTCACCCATGCCTCTGGAAAATCATAAAGAAAAAATATAGTGGATTGGAAGAGCTCATATATAAGCCAACGAAGTCTAATCCTATGAAAAAAGAGTTTGATTTGCATACAAGTGGTCTCAAGTTTAAACCTCTTTGAAACCTCGATAATGTTTGAATACCATTCCCCTTCCTAACTTTCGATAAATAAAAAACTAAGATATAGAGATTTAGATAACATTACAAGATCCATTATATGTAGACCCACATTGAAAGATACATCTTACGTTTCAATCGCCAAAATGACGTTCTTTGCATTTCATAGATTTTATCTCTGTATGTTGGTTGTCAAATTCAAATGCACCCTTAATTTTCATTTATCATTTTGATAATATCCTATGTCTCACCAGATGTTCACTTCGTTAAATGAGGTCCTAAATTCGAATCTCTTGAATTAACAAGTCTCCCCTCCTTCTTGGAGTGCCAAGCGTGGCAGCTATCTCAGATTGGATTTCTTTTACCTCCTTTAATGAGAGTTCTTATTGACCAAAAAAAGAAAAGAAAAAAAGAATGGATTTCTTTTACGAAAACAGCCACCAATCTTAGATTGTGTTTGAATCCCTCGAATGATGTAGATTGGAAGGGGTAAGTAAATTCAAAATTTATGAAAACAGACATCATTCTGAAGACAATGTTCAAAAGCAAAGAATTGCATTTATAATGAATTTAAATTCTCAATAATGAATCATTTTTCAGATTGAAAAATTTCACTGTACATTAACAGAGTAAGAACAAACATCACAGAGGGATCATGTATTAAAAATTGATCGCACTAGTGTAAGGAACGCTGCCTATGGACAAGAATGATTTTCCAAAATCCTATCCTCTTACTGTGATGTCTCAGACGTGTTTCAGCTAATCTCCGGCGAGGAATTCAAGTTTCCTCTCATAGTTGAAAAACGCAGGCATGAGGAAGGAATTAGATTGATATTATGACATCAAAAGGCACACATTGCCGACCCCATTAATGTGATATACGCAGCCATAATCATTTCCCATGATAACTAGCAAAGCCAAGGCTTCATTCTTTGTCTGCTCGAAGTCTACTGCCGAATTTCGTCTGCCAAGTGTACCGTTTCGAATGTGCCAAATGGAAGCAACCGATTGGTCCAACCAATCCTTGACATGGACATTAACAAAAAATGCGCCAAGTGAAACTGCGGGTAAAGGTCACAGAGTGAAAGGAGGACATTGAAGATTAAGGGACACTGTTTCTGTGGTCTACGTTAGCCTAATCGCTTTTCAAGTCAAGTTAATGGAGTTATGGGTAGGCTGTCTTTTTTATTCATTAAATTCTGCAATTCATCATAAACTGCTAGTTTGTTTCTTGACCACTTCAAGTCGTCGATATCCATGGCTCTTGTGAGCGCAGCCGATCCACAAACCTCCTATGTTTCCAGTACTTCTGGATATTGTCGTTATCACGTGTTCCTGAGTTTCAGAGGCCAAGACACTCGCAAGACTTTCACTGACCACCTCTACACGGCCCTTGTCAACGCCGGATTTCGCACTTTCCGAGACTACGATGAAGTCCAGAGAGGAGAAGGTATCAAGCTCGAACTGCAGAAAGCAATCAAACACTCACGAACTTCTGTCATTGTGTTCTCGAAAGACTACGCGTCATCCAGATGGTGCCTTGACGAGCTGGTGATGATCCTTGAACGCAAGAGAAAGACCTCAAATGACCATGTCGTTTTGCCTGTCTTCTACGATGTGTATCCATCCCATGTAAAGAAGCAGACAGGAAGTCTTGCAAAGGCATTTGCTGGACACCAAAAAACTCAACCGCTGCCGAAGGTGAAGGCATGGAGAGAGGCACTTGCAGAGGTTGCAGATCTGGCAGGGATGGTCTTGCAAAATCAAGCTCATGGGTAAATTTCATTCCTACTACCAACTGAATTAGTTTCTTTATTTGGTTGCAACTGAATTAGTATCTCGTTATTAAATGTAGTTCAAAATTTTGGTAGATTCTGTCCTTTCAAATAAAATAAAATAAAAATTATTGATAAAAACACATCCACAAAAACACTCAAGACACCCTCAGCAATCCAGATTCTTCTAAAGGCATCCGGGACAGAGAAATACCTATTATCCAGCTGTTATTGCAAACATAGTTTTAAGTTCTATCTAACTCTTTCAGCACTCATCTATTATATATTTGTACCTTCTAACTTTCTGAACTTATTTCCATGGTATTTTATAACTCAAGTATATGAAATGAATTCTCTTTCATTTTTATTGCAATTTTTTAGGTATGAGTCAAAGTTCATCAAGAAAATAGTTAAAGTGATTGGAGACAAACTAAGTCGCACACCATTGAGTGTTGCTCCCAACTTGGTTGGAATGCATTCAGGAGTCGAAAGAATTAATTTCTGGTTACAACGGAGGTCAACTGATGTTGGCATACTTGTAATCTATGGGATGAGTGGAATAGGGAAAACAACCATCGCAAAGACTGTTTACAATTCAAACTTTAGAATATTTGAAGGAAGCAGCTTCCTTGAAAATATCAAAGAAGTTTCACAGCAACCCAATGGCTTAGTTCAAATACAAACACAACTTCTTTCTGATATTTTGAATGGAAGAAAAATGAAAATAAGCAATATCAGTGAGGGATTAATTAAGATTGAAGATGCAATAAGCTCTAAAAGGGTTCTTCTTGTTCTCGATGATGTGGATCATATGGACCAATTAGATGCAGTATTTCAAGTGAGAGATCGATTTTATCCAGGAAGTAAAATCATCATAACAACTAGGCGTGCAAGATTGTTAAAGGCTCATCAAATTACTGAGGTGTATGCAGTTGGAACTTTGACTCAAAAAGAATCATTGGAGCTCTTCAGTTGGCACGCTTTTGGCCAAGACCATCCTGTTGAAGATTACAAAGAATATTCAGAGAAGCTAGTCGATCATTGCGGAGGACTTCCATTAGCTCTCAAAGTTTTAGGTTCTTCTTTGTTGGGGGAAAGTGTATGTCTATGGAAAAGTGCATTGGAGAAGTTAGAAGTTATTCCAAATGGTGAAATAATAAATAAACTAAGAGTAAGCTATGACTGTTTGCAAGATGACCATGACCAAAAATTATTCCTCCACATTGCTTGTTTCTTTATCGGAATGGACAAAGATTACATTGCTAAAATACTAGATGGATGTGATTTCTATACAATTGTTGGCATTCAAAATCTCATCGATAGATGTTTGGTGATTATTGATGGATGGGACAAGGTGCAGATGCATGACCTGATTCGTGGAATGGGAAGAGAAATTGTTCGCCTAGAATCAAAGGAGCCTTGGAAGCGTAGTAGAGTATGGCATCATAAGGACTCTTTCAAAATCTTGACGGAAAAGAATGTAAGAAATATGCGTTATTTGTACACATTTTTGTTTTTCCTCTTCTAAAAACTTTCCAAATGTTTTTTCCTTTTCTTTTGTAGGGTACGAAAACAATTGAAGGTCTTGTCCTCGACATGCACATGTGCCCTACTATAAACTCAAATGAGAAAGTCTTGGAAACCAATGCATTTTCACGGATGCAGGAACTAAAACTACTCCATCTTAGTCATGTAAAACTCTGCGGATGTTACGCAAAATTTTGTAGTGGACTAAGATGGTTGTGTTGGCTTGAATTTCCTTTAGATTCTATACCCGTTGATTTTCCTTTGGGAAGCATTATTGTTCTTGAAATGCAATACAGCGGTCTGAGACAAGTATTCAAGGGAACAAAAGTACGTCACTCTCTACCCTTTTCAATTTCTTTTTCATTTTCATTAGGCTTTTAGTTTGATAACAAATTATATATTTGTAAAAATTAACTCCCCATATTGTTTTCTTCTGTACATTTTTTTCCTCTACAGTATCTTCCGTCCTTGAAGACCCTTGATCTCAGCCATTCTCATTCCCTTACAGAAACCATTGACTTCTCATATTGCCCAAATCTAGAGAAATTGGTTCTAGTAGACTGCACGAGCCTGATTTATCTCCATGGATCCATTGGAAACCTAGAGAGACTTATTTACTTGAATATGAAAGATTGCAAAAAGATTAGGTTGCTTCCCAAGAACATTTGTATGCTAAAATCACTTGAAACATTTATTATATCTGGTTGCTCAAATCTAAAGGAGTTATCAATTGAGATGTTGAGGAACATGGACTCGTTAAAAGTGCTTGAGACAGATGGAATTCCGATAAGTGAATTATGGCAAGAAAGAAGTTCGAGTATCTTGGGTTCTTTACCATGCTCTTTAGTAGAATTAAGTCTTTGGGGGTGCAATCTTTCGGATGATGCCTTTCCTATGGATTTTAGTCATTTGTCCTCATTGCAGAGACTAAATATAGGGAATAATCCAATTGGTTGCCTGCCAAATTGTATCAAAGGATTAACAAGGCTCCATGAACTCTCTTTTTACAAGTGTACAAGTCTCAAATCGCTTCTCAGGTTACCAAAACTAAGCGACTTGGATATCATCTATTGCATATCATTGGAAAAAATAACGTATCAATACCCCCGTTTAGCCTGGGAAGGGGGGACCAGCTTAGGTTGCAACTACAACCTAGTTGAGTGGGAGTACAGGTACAAGTTACAACCCATTGGAAGAGTAGATGTAGAAATGATCAACCTCTTGGGATTGTGCAACTTGTTGGAATCCATGGCACCCATACGGATGCACAAACCACGCGCAAATTTACAAAATGATGATCCAATTCCCGTCCAGGTGTGCGCCTCTCTCTCTCTCTCTCTCTCTCTCACTCTCTCTCTCTCTCTCTCTCTCTCTCTCTCTCTCACTCTCATATGATCGCAGGAAAGAGTTGACTAATAATGTCATTTTCATTGCATCCATATATAGGGACTGTACGAATATGGTATATTCAGCACATTTTTTGGTGGGAATGAGGTTCGAGGCCAATTCAGCTATAAAAGCAGAGGGTCCTCAATATCTTTTACTGTGCCATTACTTGATAATCACAGAACTCGAGGCTTGATTGTCTTTGTTGTCTATGTGAATGCTGGCTATGATTCTCCTCCTAATATCCACCACAATTATTTGTCACATATAATAGTAAAAAATAAGAGCAACGGTCTGAGGGGGGCGTATTGCCCATCACACCACGGTATTCCAGGTGAAGGAGAAGACATGATATGGTTAAGCCACTGGAATTTGGATGATCAGTTACAAGGGGGCGATGAAGTGGTTGTTTCTGTAATTATGAAATCTGGGCTTCTGGTAAAGGAGTTGGGCATCCAACTTGTGCAGGTGCAACAAGAAGAGAATCATAATATGATGAGTATTTCCACAGATTCTTCTTATGATGATCGAATATGGTATAATAAGCGCCTTGGGGACTCTGATGAAGAAGATAAGAGAGGTGTGATGTTTTATTGACGCATTTCATAATTTTACTCCAACTATTTCCAAATATAAAACAAAATAATAAATGAATCTATATTTTGTTAGTCCCTACCTATTCACAGGTCAGTCACTATTCATTTGAAAAACAAGTTTCCTCTCTAATTTTTTGGGATTTTCACTTGTCTTGTATGTATGGTTTCCAGAGGAGGTTTTCTCTCGTTTTGTACGTTTACCAGACAAAGAAGAAGAGCAACAGGATGATATCACAGTTGCAACCACTACAGGCGGCAATAACTCCAACGGCCTCCGTGGCTGGAAGGTGCTCGCAGCTTGTTTCTGTTGTCCTGTTGGTATGAAAATGTAGCTGTCTTCTCTCTCAGGCAGAAAGAAGCGACCGTCCACAAGCCCCGGATGAATTTTTTGTACATCTCAACAACAGACTATTTGTTTTTGCATACATCCAATGTCATTTCGTAGCATCAAATGCATCTTCTTCGGAGATGTTTTTATTGACCCCATTTGTTCAGTTTTAACATATCTTTGGTGTGGAAAACTGAAGTGGCCCAACCCAGATTGTGAGATTAGCATCTGCATCTGCTCTGTTGATATATTTTGTGACATTTTTTTTTTTTTTCTTTCAGACCTTATTTTCTTCCGTAAGCGTTGGTTACTTTGCCCTCTTCTACATCTTTCCTTGTCTTCTAAATGTTTCTCTCTTTTTCTTTTTTTTTTTCTTTTTTTTTTTTTAATACAAATGTTTTCTTTACGGGATCTTTCAATAGCAACCTAACAATTCTTCTTCTTGTTTCTGAGATCTATTTTCTCTCCAAAGTTAATTCTCTCATTTGGCTAATTCTTTCTTTGAAGTCTCCTAATTAATTTCAGTTTTTACTTGTGCAAAATTGACAGAAATAGGATGGGTGAAGTTCTAGGCTTCTTTCTTTTTCTTGGTTCATAATTTATCCCGGTAATTTTGTTCAATGACAGCTCTTTTTATTTTTTATTTTTGGGGTCAATTTTATTCAGTGGTTTTTATTTTTGTTGGCTAAGAGAGGGAAAAAATGGTATAAAACTTTCTTCAATTTTGGTTTAGGGGGGAAAGTAAAGAAAAAACAAAATACCTGAAAGAGCTTTGCAACAGAGTTTTTATTCGAAAGGCATTTGATGTAAACTTAGAACTATAACAGAAGGGAAAATGAAGGAGATATAATCCGTAAACGGGTCTAAGTTGGGTATTTTAAGTTGTGAAAGGTTTTAGCGCGTTGAATCTAACTTAACATAATATCATCTAGTAAGAGCATCTCCAGTAAGTTGTATAATGAGGTGTATGTTAAATATATACCATTTGTGATTGGAATCACCTGCAATGGGTAGGTGCAAATGATTGTAAATTTGCATCACAACTGTGAGATGCAAATTTAGATGAACATGTGCATGCTTTTTTACATCTCTTACAGGCAGGGGCCCTCATGAGAAAATGTGAGAAAAAGTGGACAAAAGTGAGCAAAAAGTCTTAATATAAACCTTTCTTGGTTTCTTGAGGCAGGTGGATGGTGATCATCAGAGAGGAAGTTTGCAGTTTGATTACACGAAGCAGATGCTTGAAAGTATTTCATAAGAGAGAGATGTTGAGAAGTCGTGATGTGTAGGAGATTCCGCCGAAGTCTGATGACAATGTATATATGTATTTGTTTTTGGTTGGAAAAGTGTATATACAAGCAAAAGAGACTGAGTTTAACATTAGAGCAGTGTCTTTATTTTCATTTTTAATTCTTTTTTAGAAGAACAAGTACGATTGAGTGATCCTAGTACTATCCAAACGTTTGAAATGCAAATTATATTTATAACATGTCAATCTATCCATTCCATTGTATAAAAATAATAATATATACTACTGAATAAAAATATAACATGTCAATCTATTCTATTTCCATATTGTTGAATAAACAGAGTATATACTACAAACTGTAAATACTTTATATTAAAAAATAAGTGGCCAAACATTTAAGTTGTAACTTCACAAACTTTTGCTAAATAAAACACATACGTATTTTATTCGTATTTTAATAACAATGAATGAATGTACAGCCGGATAGCTATACTTGGTTTTTTTTTTACCTATACACATTGTTTTTTATTTTTATTTTCAAAAATAGTCCAGCCGGATGGCTATACTCGGTTTTGTAACTTTTTAAAAATCGTACCGCCGTACGGCTATACGCGGCTTAATAATTGTTTTTAAAAAATAGTACGGCCGCCCGGCTATACCGGATTTCCCATAATTTTTTAAATAGTATAACCGAGCGGTTTTACTGTTTCTGACACGTGGCGCCTAGGCGCTAAGCGTTCTTGTTGTAATATCTATCGTATAGCCGTACGGCTCTTCCCCCTTTTTTTATATTTTCTAAAATAGTATAGCCGCACGGCCATACTCGGTTTTATTAATGTTTCTTAAAAATAGTATAGCCGACCGGCTGTACTGATTTTTTGTTTTGTTTTAATTTTAATTTTAAAAAAAGAGTAGTTTAAAGCATTATCTATTACTATTAGGTCATTACCCGAGTCTCTATTGTCTCCCCTTTTGATTTTTTTATATATTTTTTCAAAGTTATTACCCATATAACGACTTTAGCATTTTCACGTTTAATAATGTATTATACACATAAATAAGTATTTTTTAATAATACATTCGTGTTTTGCAAACGTCTTAAAGACTCAGTAAAGTTCACGTTTAAAAAAAAGTAAACATACAATACTCGAATACATATACACATGTATTTTTTATGTTTAATACACATAGTGTTTACAAAAAAATTGGAAACACTGAGTTAATTAATCAATTGGTAATTAAGATGATATAAAATATCAAGTAGTTAATCAATTAGTTAATTATTTATTTCAGTTGTGAACAAGCATAAGTTTATTAAACTAAAATCCAAGTTCTTCTAGAAAAATGAAGGGTTACTGTTAGAGTAGCAAATTGCTTCACATGAAGAGGAGGCACAACAATTTTCACAGCTGAAAAGCTAGAGATGACAGCTAGATTTGTATTGAAAACAACTGACCTTTCCATTGCGCCTTGCATTAGTGTAAGGAACAACTATACTAATCTATTAAAAAAAAACGTAGTATAGCCAAGTGGCTATACTATAAAAAGAAATTATGAATAAGGGACCCTCCTAGTTGCATTAGTTTATACTTTATAGATAGTAATTTGGTATAGCCACACAGCTATACAAATAAAATACATACGTGCTTTATTTGTTAAAATTTTGGCATTAAAAAATTATGAAAAAGGACTCTACTAGTTGCATTAGTTTAAACTTTATAAATATTAATTTGGTATAGCCGCGAGGGTATACTATTATATAAATAAATAAATAAATAAACCAATTATAGCGGCTATACTATTTCGTTTAAAAAAAATGGAAAAAAAATAAACCAAGTATAGCCGCCCGGCTATACTATTTCTTTTAAAAAGAACACGAAAAACCAGTATAGCCGACGTGGAGGCCAAACCCAAGAGCAAGACGATGCTTGCAATGAATGGTGCCTTTGGGAAGTCTCTTGAACTTATATACTCTCCATATTATAATCAGATAGACAAAACAATCCATTGCAGGAACCATAAAGTAGATAGGGGGAAGATCTAACTCCAAACTCTTAGCATATGTTTCAGGACAAACTACTGACAAGCAAGCTGCACTGCTAGTGTACATAAGAAAATAATCATAGCCACTTTTCATGTCATTCCTTTCGAAATGGGCGTTTATGAAACTTGGGCTGCTAATTAAAGCATGCCAAGACTTGCAAACACATTTTAACTTCAAAAGAGATTTCACAGGCAATCTTGAAAGGATGTCGAACAAGATTTCAAGGCGTATGTCTTTGCGGCTAAACATGTTAAAAACTGAATTGCATACAGAATTCAACTGACAACATGAGGAAAAAGCTATTGAATCAGACCCTAAGGTCCCGTTTGATTCATGGAAAAGGAGACTTGGGAATGAGAATTCAATTGCTTTCTCATGTTTGGTAAGTCCAGGTATGGGAAATGGTTGCTTGGCACATGAGAAAGTAGGGGGGAAAGTGAAGCCCTCCTCTTAACTTGGGTTTTGTTTTTTCTCCTCATGGGAAAGTTTGGGAAAATGAGCCAACATTCAATGCACAATTTTCATGACTATTTTGTCTATATGAACAATTTATAATTACAAAATATCATTAAATGCATTCTTTTTTAACAGTCCCGATCTCTTGGACTACAGGAGTCCAAGAGATTTGTGGTCACTCACCGTTGGATGTAAATTCAACAGTTTACTCACTCTTACACTTCTTTTAAGAAACTTTTTAGAGACCACAGTCTCTTGGACCTTTGTGGTCTAAGAGATCGGGGCTGTCTTTTTTAATTTGATTTAATATGAATATAATTGGAAAATTATACAAACTTTGTTTTCCATTCATACTCAAAACAAGCATGGGAAAGGAAACAAAATGAAATCTCTCGGTTACTTTCCCGACATTACCAAACGTGGAAAATGAATCTTTCATTTCCATTCTTTGAGAAATAACATAAAAAGTAATTTCCTCTCAAATCTATTCCGTGAACTAAACGTAGCCTAAGAAACATACATACTCAGATATCCAACAATTAAAGCATACATCAGTCGGTCAATTATGCCAATAATAAGTCTCTCATAAATGATTCCATTTATAGATCACTTAAACCGGCCCAAGGACTCTATATAAATCGTATGGCTTCAAGCCCAGGCCAAGCATTGGCCCAAATTTTCCATTTATCAAGGTGGATAAAAACCAGGCCCAAATATTTGCAAAACGTCAGATATTATTGATTTTATATATATTATATATATTATTATTTATAGAAGCGGCATTTTATATTAATATAATTTATCTATATATATATAGCAAAAAGTAGAAAATATTGAAATATTCAAAATATTAAAAAATGTTCTTGGTTAATTCAAGCATTAAGAATTGAAATTATTAATTAAATGATGATAATATAGTAAATTTATATTTTTTTCATATTAAAAAATTAAAATTAAGAACAAAGTCAGATAATAAGTCCTATTTTTATAAAACATAACTACCTATGTTATATTTTCTTAATTCTAAAAAAAAAAAGAAAAAAAAAACCAATTGGCACATACGTGAGCATGTGCCAAGGGACTAGTATATATAAAACAAAAGACAGAGAATTGTGAAACATTTAAAATACTGTAAATTATTATTATTTAATTCGAACATTAAGAATTAAAATAATTAATTAAATGAAGATGCTATGATAATTTCATATTAAAAAATTAAAATTAAAAATAAAAATAGATAATAGGTCATACTTTTATAGAACATAACTATCTATATTATCTTTTTTAAATTCTAAAATAAAAAATAAAAATAAAAAATAAAAAATAAAACCAATTGACACATGCAGGGGCTAGTCTAAACTATAATAATAGAATTCGAACGAATTAGTATAAATCGCTGACTTTACGTATCCAATTTCTGCACATTACTGATGGGTTGGTAACTGTCTTCAGGTGGAACCGAACGAAAATAAGGCTAACGTGTCACCAAATGCTAGTAACGCTTGTTCCATCATCGTCACAGAATCTAAGAGCGCCCTCTTGTTCATCATGCACTTATCAATCTCATCAAATTTCCCGAACCAACAACATGAACCCAAAGAATTAAGCTGAATAGTTTCTGGGTTTTTCATTTCATTCCATAAAATCAAATGGGTCGTAGGCAGAGCGACTCAGAACTCGGCCGGTTTGCATTTCTGGCCCTTTTCTTGATGGGTGCAATCTTCTGTTGCATGGTGTATCTTTTCCTGTCTATGGTCTCAAACCCCAATAGCATAACTGTTGATTCGGTTTCAGAGTTGGGTGAGAATGGCCTTGAAGTTGCATTGGGGAGTGAAGAAGAAGATGGAGAAGATGGAGAATGTTGTGGAGGGATTGAGCATTTGGAGCTTTGGGGTGATGCTGTGAAATGGGGTTCTCAGTTTAAGGTCAATTCTTCTGAAGAATGCTGCATGGCTTGTAAAGCTATGTGTGGAGATCAAGGTGGGCCTTGTTTGTGTGATAGTTGGGTGTTTTGTGGGAACAGAGTGGCTTGTGGACTTAGATTTGGTGAGGTATGGTTTCTCTTTGTCTCTTTTGCTTTCAAGAACAGTTTCATTATATCTGTTATGTATTGGTCTATTCCAGTCAATTCAAGGGAAGCTTTGTGAGCTAAGTTATATGGAAATTTGTGATGGGGTTGTGTACTTTTCATACATTGTACAAGAATCTAATGTACTGGTGAAAGAAGCAATTTTGGTCTGAAAATAAAAAGAAGGGTGGAAAAGGTGGGCAAGTTATCTGCACTGATTGGGAATGGAAATTGAGTGTTTTCCAATTTCAGGTGTTTGTAGCTGTTATTGATATTTGAATGGATGGATTGTGTTTAAATTTCGATTCAAATGTATATCTACCAACATCAGTTTGGCCATTGTGGAAAGTAGCATCTTGCATACCACTTTTACTTTTGGTTTTAATTGATTACATTCTTTGTAAATCCTTGAGTTGAATTAATTGGTTTGGTTATGAGATGCTTCTCTTATGCATGTTTGTAGTGTTGGTTAAAGAAACAAAAGGATACCTTGGAGCCTGATCGGAAAGACTCAGGTGATCTAGTTATGTGGACTTCTGGATTCATCTTTGGAGAAAGAGAGGTGAATATTTTTGTGTATTGTACTACGTTTCTCTGGTTTTATAATTTACTAACTACAAGTAACAAGCACAAATGACATGATATATTGTACGTTGTCAAAATTTTGGTTCTTGTATATAGGGGTTTGTCTTATGAACATGTCCCAGAGAGTTCTTATATATGCTTTTTCTAAGTGATATATGAACTTATCTTCTATGAGACAAAACAATTCAAAGACATTTTCAGATCAGAGTAACTAGTTACTATGTATTCCGATATGTAATCTGGTAGGCGTTTCTTTTTTCTATATGTTTTTTAAGGCATTGCTGCACCTGTAAACTGATGAGAACTTTATTCTTGTTTTCTTAGGAGTTGATTAGTTGACATAAGCACACATGCCTGTTTAATATTAAAGATAATTGCAATTAACAAAAACAATGAATGTATGAATATTCAGAGTAGTGCAGTGGAAGTGTTGTAAGCCAACAACCAAACGTAGTTTGCTCTGAAACCTGGCTTTGATAGAGTGGCTTCCCTTTGATTCCTTTTAGCTGACTGCTTGCATTTGGGAGAAGCTTAGTTCAGGTGAGTCGGTAACTTGAGATTGTAAAAATTAGAAAAAAAAATTCTTGCATATTCGGTAAGGGGAGGTAATGATTTGAAATAGGCAGTTCGTTTAATGAGCGTTACAAAGAGGAGCTCAAATGTGATAAGAGGAGAGGTGGAGGGGAGAGGTTATATTTTTCTGAAGAAAAGGAAAAATAGTATGTGAGAAGAAGAGGGAGGTGACAAGAAATTTTGATGTGTTTAATGACCTGTGAACTAAAAATATATGTTTCATAGATTCTTATGGAATAAAAGTAGTATAATTCATCATTTGTGAAAAAGACATTGCAAGTGGAGGATCAATGAATCTCTCAATCCTTGATATATCTAATGCATATGCACTAGAGTAACTAATTTGCTTTATATATTATAGCAGTTGCTGCAATGAAGTTAGACTAGAATTTTTTTTTTTTTTTTTTTCCTGTCATATGTCTACTTGTCTGCTCACAGAATCCATTGCTCAACAGGGTATAGTTGGTTTGGAAACAGAATATGGTGTTCTTCGCATAAAGGTAAATGCTTTCGCTACCGGATTAGATGCCTGATCTCTTTTATCTGAAAACCCTGAGCTAAGGTTTTTTTTTTTATACAATTAAGTCATGCTGATACTGTAGTCATAGGAAAAATGGCTTGTATATTTGTTTAAGTTTTTGTACTCAAATCAAACTGTATGATTTGAACATCTAAGTTTTCTTTTGGTCTTCAATTTATGCAGCTGTTTCCTGATTGTGCCCCACATTCTGTTGCCTATATTCTTGAGATGTTGCAAGTACCTCATTATGCAGGTTGCCACTTTTATCGTGCAGAAGACCGTGGAAGTTTTTGGGACTCACTAGGAAACCATGTAGAAAATGTAAGTTTATTTGACCTCATAACTTGAAGCTACAACTGAGTTTTCATCTTCCTGATTTAGAGTGCTTGTAAAAGATACTACCTTTTCCTCCCTTGTAGTATGTCATTGCTCAAGAGATGGATTTGATGTAGTATTTATTTCTCATTCAGAAGTTTCTCATGTAAGCTCTATAGGCTCCATTTGGCCCGCCTTTCGCATTAATACAAGGAACACTTGAAGCGCATGGGATCATATTTAAGAATATTCCAACAGAGGTCTCTCATGCTGTCAGAAGAGGATCAGTTGCCTGGATTGATTCCGGCCCGGAATTCTTCATCAGCCTTGCGAACCATTTTGAGTGGAAAAAAGCGTACACCGTGTTCGGTTCTGTTCTTCCGGAAGACATGGAAATTGCGGAGAAAATTGCCCAGCTTCCATCCAAACAGGAGGTCTGGAGTAGCATTAACGTCTCTGTCTTGGAGAGACCCGTTGATTTATGGGTCCGAAGAATCAAGTCGAACTCATGACATTGCAAAGTCAAGTAAGAACATAAATGCAGATCCAAGTCGGCTATAGTTAAAGACTTCTCTCCAATGTACTCAGATCATGCTAAGTTTCATGCTGCTTTCTCAGGCTATTAAAATACAAGGCAGCAAAGAAGATCTATTATAAAATACTACGGTAGTACGGCCAAGTGGTACATCTTGTACACATGTTATAATATAAGTGGATATTTATAGATACTACACGTGTACAAGATGTACCACGTGGCCATACTACCTTAGTATTCTATAATTTCTCATATATGAATTCCTCTTTACTAGGTAGATTTGTTTCCTGTTAAATTTGTAGAAAACAAAAAATTCCCATAAATTGATTCTATAATTTTGACGATTATGTCTGCATCTATAAGAGAAATGAGCCATTGAGGCCCTCCTGAAGCCAAACAACATTCATCGAAATGCCTCTGAGTTATGGCTTCAGAAAGGAGACTTCCCAAAGAGTGGCCCAATGATCATGGCAGCTATCTAAAGCTGCTTCACCAATCTGATTTAGCTTCATCACTGTGTGTTGTTTCTTTTCTCTTTGGTGACCGTTAAATTATTAGCTAATAGCTGAACCGTAGCACAATTGGTAGCACAACGCCCCCCTTGTAATTGGTAGCTCAATGCCTCGTTGTGATGCTTTAATGCCCCCTACAGTCAAACAAATGTCTCATTGATGGCGCATCATTTTCCTCCTAACTCCTTATGTCACAACAATCTCAAAATATTTCGTGTTCGGCATGAAATGGGGCATAGTTCAGGCCAAAACAAACCGGGATCAACATATGAATTAGGTCGGAAAACCTGATCATGACCAGGGATCAACATACGAATTAGGTCGGAAAACCTAACCATGACCGGAAAACATGAACATGCCAATGATACATGTTTACATTGCCCGAAAAATCCAAAATCAAGTCAATTTTTTCCATTATGAAATTGAAAACGTGAGGCAAAGCAATTAAAGATCATTAAAAGGGCAAGCAAATATGAATCAACAACCCAGAAAGAGAAAATTACCAAGGTATCCCAAACTTGGTTTCATGAGGTGATCATAGCATTAGCGTGGTAACAAAATAGCAACTTTGTACCAAATAACCACATGCTATGTAAAGGGTTTAAACCAACCAATGACCAACTACCAACATTCTAGTCAGATCCCCATTTTTATATTTATATTTCCAGGCAGAAAGTTCTGTACAGGTAAATAAGAATTTCCAATAGGAAACATTAAGGAAAGGCTTGCAACTAATATGTAATCCTGGAAAACGGGCATGAACTTTTAAAACCCTAGTTTGGCTCCGAGACTACGCATCATTTTTCCTCTTATGAATCCTACAAATGTAGTTCACCATGTTAGACCTCCAAGGTTTAACAAGACTTTAAAGCCAGTCAAATCCAGAAAAAATTACTGCAGGAAACATTCACTTCCATATATAAAGTATTGACACTATCAACAGAGAGCCAGCAAATAACCTTATTCAAAGCAGAAAGTTTTATATTACACGAAAAGTCTCGACCATCCATGAAATCAACTCGCACTTCTCCAATCATAATATGTTAACCAGGGAACTTGAATATGTTCTCTAGGGAACATTGCAAGATCTTGTAAAAGCTTGCACATATTTAGTATGTCACTTACAGAATAGAATCGATGGGTAATGTTTTCTTGCTAGACAAATAGTTCTGTTGCCAAACTATGAATCGGGGCAACGCATTCATGCAAGAATCCACCTGATCAATGGTCCAGATTCATAGTGCCAAGCAAGAGAACATTTTCCTAGAGTTGATATTATATCCGTACTAAAAACATCATAAAAAGCTATCAAAAAGTCACCTTTCACTACCAAAACAAAGGTCGATAAGATGCCCAATCAAAACAAAAGAATCCTCTTCCCATTTTTATAAAGCAAGCATTCTTACTATCGGATCAAAAGAAAAGAGTAAGATTTTAACAGCTAGAGCTTCTATGCATTAAACCAAGAGATAAACAGAGAGACAACAACTATTCTACATAGTTTTCCTCCACTACACGAACTACAAACTACAAAGATTAAGCTACAATCGCTACAAAGGAGCAGAATCAAGCTAAAGTGATCAAGTTTCACATTCTCCTCATGACTTAAAAGGAAAATAATTGTAAAAAGTGGCTCGAAAGCGAAAGTTAAACACAGAACTTACAACTAATAACTCACAATCTTAGTCCCTAAGATGCAAACGCATTTGGCTGCTATGAACAGGAAGCTCATTCGTCTTTTAGAATTTCCGGAAACTCAACCACTGCAAGCCCAGCTATGCCTCCGGGGAGGGCATTCGCTTGGCCTTCTTCTTCTTCTCCGAAACTGCCTTGGCAAAAGCCTCCACAATCCTCTGCTGCGAGTCCAAAATCATCTCGGTCCGCTTCATCTCCATCTCCATCCGCATCGTCTCGATCTCCCTCGCCATCTCCATCTTCATCTGCTCCATCCTCACAAACCCATCTCCCAAAACCTTGATCGCCGAAACCATCTCTGCCACGGGGTCTCTCTCCCTCTCTCTCCCCTCCCTCTCCCTCTTCCCCAATCCAGGCCTCACCGAATTCCCACACTCCCTCATCACCTTAGCACTCCCATACCCCGGCCCTGAACCAGATCCCGAATTCGAATTCAACCCGAATTTCGGATCCATTTTCGGATAAACCTTGGTCCCGGGCTGAGCTATACTAACCCCAGTTGGGATCCGAATCCTAAACCCACCTCCACTACTTCCACCACTGCCTCCAACCCCAACTCCATTTCTATACAACTTGCTCATGCTCTTCATATTCGACCCATATCTCAGCTCCTCATACAGCTCCTGATCCTGATCGTCCTCTTCCTCATTCTCATCATTCTCGTCCTCCTCCCCAGGACTCTCCGAGTTCTCCCTCTTCGCAGCCGCGGGACCCTTCTCCATGGCGTCCATCCGCTTGAAGTGGACCCAGGAAGAGGTGAATCTGGACAAAGGCATGGACTTGGCCCTCGAGATCTCCGTCCGGTACCGTTTCCGTAGCTTCTCCATCTTGTGGCGGCACTGGACGGCGGTCTTGGGAGGAGAAGCGGCGGGGCAGCGGTGAGCGACGGCGTCGGCGACCTCCTGCCAGTGGGTGGCCTTGAGGTTGCCGCGGCGGAGAGAGTACCACTTGTCGCGATAGGAGTCGATGAGGGCGATGGTCTCTTCGTGGGACCAGCAAGGGGGAGGGAGGCGGCGGGAGGAGGGAGGGGTTGGGTTGGGTTGCTGGGTTTGGGGCGGCGGTGGGGCCGGGAGGGCCAGAGGGACGGCCTGCGGTGGGTCCGATTGGAGAGGGAGGATGGAGTCGTCTTGGGGCGAAGATGGAGGAGAAGAAGCCATGGTTGGTTGCTTTGGTGCTGGGTTTGCGTTCGGTGTTGTGGAGGAGGAGGAGGAGGAGGAGGAGATGAGGAGGATGGGGGTGTTTGTTGGTTTTTTTTAGGGGGGGAGGGGTGAAGTATAAGGGAGGCGGCGCAGTATAGAGAAAGGTGGGGAGGATAAGGATGAGGGTTGGGGGAGGAGGAGAAAGTGGTGTTTGGTAGCATGATTGATTTGTTTTGTGTGGTGGGTAAAAGAGGGGTAGGGTGGGGGGTGGGTGGGTGGAGGGGTGTGCGGCTGATTTTGAGATCTAGTGGGGTGAGATGAGCGGTGGGATGAGGCCACCGCTTAGGTGGGGGTGAGGTGGCTAACGTGCGCCAGGGGGGTGGGGGTTAGTTAACCTACGCGCACACACCACCACAAGAGAGAGAGGGAGAGGGAGAGGGAGAGGGAGGTGGGGGGCCAGGTCCACCTTCTCTGTCTGACTTTGCCCATTATCTTTGTCATTCTTTGATTTGATCATCATCACCATCATCAGCAATTTGTTGGTAATTTGGTAAAATAATAACTTGTGTGGGTGAGGCGGTGGGTGGAGGGTGGGTGGCTAAAGAGACTATGAGCCTATTATTATGACTTGGTTGGGTGGTGATTGGCTTGGCATTTTTGTATGTGGGCTTGGGTTAGCGGTTAGTGGTGGTTTTGGGTTTTTTTTTTTTTTTTTTTGGTATTGTTTTTGTGGGTAGCCTTTTGTAGGTCGTGAGGGGTTGAGGAGGGGGAGAGAGCGTGGGAGAGAGGGAGGTAGGGGTTGGGGGACAAGAGGTGGTGGTGGTACTAACTAATTGCACCAATAGGGGCAGGTTCTGTTTTGTAGCAATTGATGAGGGAATGGGGGATGTGAGAGGAGTTTGTGTGACTTTGGTGGTGTTTCAAAAAATGGAAGGTCAGTTAATTATATCACATGGGTTCTCATATGTGATGCAATAATAGGGGTTTCAGATTTTTTTATTTATTTTTTAAACAAAGGCTTACCTTTTTTGTTTTGTTTTGTTTTTTTTTTTTTTGTTTCACATTCAAAGTGGAATTTTTCAAACGTGAGTTAGGCATGTTGGTTAGAGAGTAATGAGTTGAAGTTCTTGCACTTAAGTTTGAGTGTTTCTTCAGGTAAATTAAATTAATTTAGAGTAGTTTATAATATTGCCTTTATTTAAATAAAATTGGCTCTACTATTCTCATTCAGGTTACATAAATTTTAAATATTTTTTGTAAAGTTAATAAAAAATTCAAATTATTTATACAATTAATTTAAGTAAAAACACTTTAAAAAATTAAAAGAATTCAATCGGTTGAAATATTTCAAATTTGACATGAGAGAAAACATGAACAACCTAAAAGAAAAAGAAACAAAGAAAGATGGAAGGTGGGAAAGATGGCGGGTTGGGGATAGGAGCTATGTTGCACTGACACGGACACGGAGACATGATAACGCAACACGACGATATGAAAAATCTCAAAAAACTAAGACACGGACACAACTATAACACGACAATTAAATAATAATAAATTGTAAAAAAATTATAATAGTACATACTTATATTGAAAACTAATTCATACTCAATATTTCAATGTCATAATATAATAAAACAAAAAAAAGTACTCATATTCATCATTTATACATAATAATTAATACACCACAAAATATGATTGAGCATGAGAGGAGGCCTTATTTGAATTAGCATTACTCATCTTTCCCTAAACAAAAAAAGCACTATACACATATTTATTCACACATAAAACGATTTCCCACCTCATAAAATAAGAATCGGTTTAGCATTAAAAAAAACAAGAAACAAAGTGAATAATTACCCGCTCAAAAATATGCTTCTCTCATGACCGAATTATTATCAATATCTTTAGTCAACCAAAAACATCAGCTACAAACGAACAAAGAAAAAAAAACATATTTAAACAAAAAATTGATGCCAAAAATCTGATAAAATTGATAAATAAATAAAAATAAATCAGTTCGTAAGTATTTATTGATGTTTCAACTTCAAGTAATTTAAAATAAGATAAGAAGAAAAAAATATGTGGAGAGGGAGAGAAGAAAAGTTGAGTGTTTTTCATGAAAGATGCGACTGGCTAGGAGGGAAGAAAAGCCCACTTTTTAAAACTATTTCAAATATGACTACAATTGTTTCAATAAATATGTTGTAACCCAGTTTTTGTTTTAAAGTTTCCAAAATGGTTCATGCCGTGTCATGACTTCAGTTGATCATGTCCAAAAGTGTCTTGACCGGTCCGTGTCCAAAACATGTCTTGACTGTGTCTTGACCTTTGACTCATATATAAGCCGTGTCCGAGGCGTGTCCATGTTTTAGACACTCCGACACTTCAGCTGGATGGAGTGTTCATGCTACATAGGATATGAGTGGTGCCCTAGTGTTACTATATGATCACTATCATAGTCTAAAATATCGATAATATTGACAAAATATTGATGATATTATTGTTTTCCCGAGTCAAGGATATTTTGAACGTATTCATACATATATTATATAAATATCGATAATATAGGAAAATATCAATATCGATAATTTTTCTCACACTTCAGTAATGTTTGGCAACAAAATATCTCTATAATATCGATAATATCGAGATGTTGAAGACAATGAAAAATTTGAAGAGTTATTTACACTAACACCCCTCCTGAGGTTTTTTGTGTTTTCACGAAACCCCCTCAGGTCTAAAAAATTACACGAACACCCCCTGAGGTTTCAGTTTGTTTTCACAAAACCCCCTCTGAGTAGATTTGTTTGAAAATCAATTTTCAACTTATGCAAATGACAAAATTAACCTCAATGAAGTATATGCAATCTAATCTCAAAGGCCAACTTTGTCATTTGGAGATTTTTTTTGGGTATAAAATCATTAATCTTTGGATGAAAAATAAATGAAAATGAGTTTTGTGACAACAATTTAAAACCTCAAGGGGTGTTATTATAATTTCTAAAACCTCAAGGAGTTTTGTGAAAAAGCCAAAAGCTCATAAAGTGTTAGTGTAAATAACTCAAATTTGAACCTTATAGGAACTCTATGTGGTATTAAGTCATTTATGTATCTTACCATGCAATGTATAAAGTGTAAAATATTGTAGTAAATCATTATAAATAAATAATTATGGTGTGTTTAATTTTCTTTCATTAATTACTACGTATTTTTTATACTCATAATGTTTGTCAGCTCGCTATATAATCAACTTAAATCAGTGAAATCCATCATGCAATGCATTTCCTTCCAATTTTTTGTGATAAAGTAATAGATAATTGACTAAATAAACATCTTCCAAAGTTTCAAGAAAATTTTCCAAGTTTTTCTTACAATTTTCATGGTTTTTATTCAATTTTTTATTGATATCGATAATATCACAATATTTCTATCGAAATATCCGTGTTTTTGAATTACCGATATTTCCAAAACCATCGATATTTTAGACCTTGATCAGTACAGTGAGCATTTAAGGCAACTATAACTTTGTATATATAAAAAAAATTAAAAAATTAAAAAAGACAAGTATAACTAAAGTTTAGAACCAAAAGTCACTTGAAACTTTTTTAATTGTCATATTAATTAATTACAATAATTTCCCTCTAAGATCACTCGCTTGACTACTAATTATATGAATTTGAATGCATACCAATTAATTTCGAACTAATTTATTTCTTTAGCTAAACAATAGTACAAAATGCACTGAAATTTTTTCTCTAATTAAAAATTAATTAGGAAATAATAGTTTTAACTCTATTTATATTTACTTGAAAATAAAGAATTAGACCAACGCCATGGTATGGGGAACGTACGGTGAGCATGATGACAGTTAGTAGATGGTTCAACTGCAGTTGCTGCAATATTAATTGACAACCATGGACAGGTGTTAGCAAACGTTGGGGATGCTCGAGCCAAATGTGGCTAAACAACTATCTGTTGATCATGAGCCAAATGTGGAAGTGGAAAGAGAAGCAGTTGAGAATAGAGGTGGTTTTGGAACAGAACCTCCAGAACCACGTGTTAAAGTGATGTTACCAGTAAACATACCTCTAACAATACCATTAACAAGGGCCCTTTTGGTATCAAAGCCTTAGAGAAATATATATTACTTGTGAACCTCATGTGGTGGTGGAGTTGATAGATGACGAAACCAACAAGCCATCGATTTCATTGGGCAAATAAAGGATCCTAAAAAAGCAGCAAGCACGCAGTATACCGAGCTATTCTCTTATTGATGATATTTCATGTGTAGTTGTAAGATTTTAGTAAAGAAATGAGAGTTTTCATTGAGGGATACTCTTGTAGGGCTTATTCGGCGTTGTATTTCACTAATCCAAACGTCTACTTTGTAGATACTCATTCAAAGATCATCTCTACAAACAATCACTTGAATTCAATATCATTTGACCATTCTATTAAAATATTAGTATTTTCTTGAAGTACCGTGTTCATTGATTTGGTAGAACACAAAAATCAAGTTAAGAATAAAGTACATTATCAAACAATTTAGAAACCAATTTATATTATTTCTACTCGAGAAAAAATAGATTAAAATATATTCATTTTCAATAGCCAATTCATAATTTTCTAGTCAAATGTCTTGAACCTATTAATTGGCCAAAAATTCATTATTAGATAGGAAAGAAAATGTAAAAGGAAACTTAACAGGCTTGAGATTAAGTGCCCACACAGGAGAGAGAGGAGGCAGGCCTTGCCATCATTAGCTGTACACGTAAGTTGCCATAATCTCCAGGTGGCAGCAGCTCATGCTTTGCATGCTTCCGCTCATTTGGCAAGATCATAACCCCGCTTCAGCACTTCCCATCCAATCTCGAACTGGGAGGCTTGATCTGCTGCAAAGGGCCAAAAAGGTATTCCTCTTCCTTTTTTGATTGTGGATTTATGGTGTCGATTTTATGCTTTCCGAAGCAAAATGTTCGAATTTTTGTGGGAGGTGCTCACATTTTTGTTGGGTTATTCACTGATAGGAACAGATCATTTTTGAGTTTAATAATTCTGGGTTTCAATCATCCAATGGCAAGTTTGTGTTTTGGGAAGTTGATTTGGTATATGTGTCTTGGATTGGGGCCCAGTGGTAAAATTAAGATGGGCTATGTATGGTCCTTTTCCTTGCTACTTTTGTAAGGATTTAAGCTACAAGTTACAATTTCTCCAAAACAAAGTCTTCTCCAAATGGAAAAGTACTTTGAATGTGTTTGTGGTTTTTTGTGATTTGAAATCTTGCTTTCTGAGTATGATCATGGTAAATGATTTCGAGTACAAGAACGTAGCACAAATTTTCCAAGTTAACCAATATATGCGTTAGTACCTTGTGCCTTGTTTACTGAGGAAAGAATAATGGAACTGTTGAAATTTGATCATGCTGTTGTTTGGATGTGATTAAATTGAAATAACCAATATCTCATTTTCAGTTGTATGTAAAAGCAGTTTTTGGAAGCTACGTATTTGTATATACGTACAATTTGTAGTAATAAGATACCATACTAACAAGCTGGGGTTTTTAATCTCTAAGTGAGAAAGATGGTTTTACCAGAAGAAGAGATCACAAGGCTTTACAGAGTTCGAAGAACCGTGATGCAAATGCTGAGAGATCGGAAATACTTAGTTGGAGATTTTGAGATCAACATGACAAGAGAACAGTTCAAGGCCAAATATGGAGAGAACATGAAAAGGGAAGACCTTACTATCAATAAGACAAAGAGAAATGACAGCACTGATCAGGTGTTTCAATGCTGCCTTTTATTGCAGTAGATGTAGCCTGTAGTGTCATTCGGTCTTTAATTGTTTGTTCTTTTGTATCAGCTTTACGTATTCTTTCCTGAAGAGCCAAAGGTTGGGGTCAAGACCATAAAAACTTACACCAACCGCATGAAATCGGCCAATGTAGCCAGAGCAATCTTGGTTACTCAACAAAATATGACTCCCATGGCAAGGACCTGTATAAGCGAAATATCTTCAAAATTCCACATGGAGGTTTTTCAGGTGAAGTTTATTGCTTAAACTGTTGTTAGATTGATGAAATTGTGTTTCTGAGATCTTGAGAATGTCACCATCATCTATTGAAGGATCTATGGAAATGAAAGGTACAGAAACATCAGCTTTCTTAGTTGGGAAAGTCTTAGTATCAGAAACATGATGATTTACCTCAGTTTCTTTCTACAGACACATCACTGTTGCAACCTGCTTAGTTGGTTTCCATTCCAAGGGCCTTTTAAAAGGAAAATGTATATCATCAAATGCACTCAATAGTATCAGTAAAATATGAAAAATTGATATTGCCTATAATTTAGTGTGACAGATTGGATGCATGGGGTTATCTGATAAATGTTAGTTTTGAGAGGCCAATTGGCAATTCCAACAAATTGAATCCAGGTCTGTCTTGAGGTTCCACTATGTTGCCTAAAACTAGGTCTGTCTTGAGGGTTTTCATTGCAGTGTTTGCTTTACTTATTTCCGGGACATCTTCAACTTGGGTTGAAGGTCGTGGTTGTTTCTTCTTGTCCGTGTATATGTATACGTATTAGCATCACCTTTGTGAGGAGGACAATAATGGCAGCATGCATTGTTCGCAAATTTAAAGGATATTAATGTTTTTTTTTCTTCCTGTTAACTCCATCGGTTTAGGAGCCAGAGTTGATGGTGAATGTTACAGAACATGTTCTAGTTCCTGAGCATCAGCTGCTTACAAATGAGGAAAAGAAGACCTTACTGGAGAGGTATACTGTGAAAGAGACACAGGTGAGTGCTAAACAATGTTAACCTTGCATTGAAGAGATTTATTAGGATGCTATGTAACACATGCCATGACCTGACCTATATCTAGATGCTTACACACTAAAATGTGCCACAATCTATTAAATTGAGTGATTTTATTGTTCTTTTAACGAACTATTTTTTTTTGTCCCCTCTCAAGATTGTGATGTTTCAAACACATCTTAGTTTACAGTGGCAAACCAAACCGATTGGGATACTAATTGTTTTTTGTATATATTTCGGGGTGGCAAACCAAACTGATTGGGATACTAATTGTTTTTTGTATATATTTCGGGGTCAATGGAGTTCAGCTTCCTCGTATTCAGTTGACCGATCCAGTTGCAAAATATTACGGGCTTAAGCGTGGACAAGTTATGAAGATAATCCGGCCAAGTGAGACTGCAGGACGATACATCACCTACCGTTATGTTGTGTAATGCACTTACTTTCATTGTTAGTTGACACCTGACCTGCTAGTGCTCTGTTTATAAATACTTATGGCTGGATGAGAGAGAGCTCACAAGTGAAGCAGTCTTTGCATTTAGCATCTTAGGCAACTGTTATAAGTATTTTTACAATAAAGTCAACACTAGCTATTATACTGGACTTGGTGTTGACTTTATCTTCAGCTATTATATTATCATTCTTCCAAGCCAATATCAAGTCCAGTATTTTTACAATAAAGTCAACACTAGCATTGGAAAAAAGAAAAAAAATTCCCAAATTTTTGTGGAGATAATTTGGTTTTGAAAATATAAACAACATCATGGACTATATTAGGTTGAGAGAACAGTCTCGACCATTCCAAAAGAGTAATTTCATGGTTCAGCTGCATAAATGGAAGAGCCAACATCAGTTTGCATATGAAGCTCCATAGCAGAAGTTCTAGCCCCACTAGTGCTCACACATTCAGCCCGAGTCCTCTTTCCTTGGATTTTTGTTTTTAGAAGAAACGATGATAATTATTGATGAAAAAATAAAAGTACAAAGTTGACAGGACCCGACCCAATTTCCGCTTTGGAAACCGAGCCGACTCCTATGCGTGTCCGACACCTGGCGGATCTCGGGCACAAATGACCTTTTTGCCCTTTTTCTTTGTTAATTTTCTTCTGACTTCTGCCGAAAATTCGGCAGAGTCTCCCCTGTATTTTGATCAAATCCCAAGTCTTTCACCTGTCAAAAAGTCTCAAAAATCCTACCAACAGCCAGACTAATCCAACAAACACATTTCAACCTTAGTTCCTTAAGTTCAACAGGATATCAGAGCATTTCTATACAAATTTACAGGATTTACAAAAGAGTTACAACGAAATCCTACACTTTGGTGGTGGGGCGGGAGCTAAGCTGATGGCCCGGGTGGTTTCCTTCGTTCTTCTAAGGCCTGGGGGCGAAAAACAAGTTAAAATTGTGAGTGGACAAAAATAATGTTCGAGAAAACATTTGAGAACATAATAACCCCCGTTTTGAAAAACATAGGGATATAAAACTATAATCTGCTCGTAATCAACTCGGGATATTCCATTAAACGTAAATAAACATCATGATATAAATGTTCACATAATAAGCATAATATATTCGAGTAACATATGCGGAATGTCAAAGATACTGATAGAAATGCATGAAATAATAACTGCATTAAAACTTTAAAATCCTTTAAAACTGCCACCTAATTGTACCCCTGATAGCTGTCAATTCCCTGGCAGGTCACGGGCGTCACACAGGCTACCCGAGCCGCAAACTGGCGAAATCAGGGGACTATGATCAGCCTGATCCCCCGGCAGGTCCTCGATGACACCAAGTCACTCGAGTCGCTCAGGCAGGATACAGGGGACCGTAGTCAGCCTGATCCGCAATCCTGGCAGGTCTCGGGGACACAGAGTCAGCCGAGCCGCAATCCTGGCAGGTCTCGGGACACCAAGTCTGCCGAGCCGCAAATCCTGGCACTCACGGTCCGAGCGTCCCCGAAACTCGTGAGGCAAGTCAAGTGCACTGACTGAACTGAAATCAGACCGGATGTCCGTCGACATCGGTCCAACTCTGGGTAATCACCAACTGTAGGGCGGGTACATGGTGGTCTGAAACCACTGTTTCTGATAAAAACTGATCTACTCTGAACTCTGGTAAATCTGAACTAAACCACTAATTTGGCCTCAAAATCACAAATCTGCTGCTTGTCTAATTTTATAAACATAGGGTATTGCATCATAAAATTTATGCTGAAATCACTTATTCAAGATCAAATATAAAATATAATTATAAAATCTTTTTGGGAAAGAAAAGTCCACTCACTGATGGTCCGAGCTAACTGGACCTCTCGAGGGTCCCTCCTGCTGATTAGCCGGACTCCTGGTGCCTGCTTAATCAAGAATAATAAATTAATAAACTGCTGGATAAAAGAAATTTAAATTAAACATCCTGCCCCCGGCTCCTAGAAATGCGTGCATTTCAACTCGAGTTACTCCTATGCCAACATTAGCCCCTTTTTAGATACTTGGACCACTGTAGAAGGTCTGACGCTCGACTAAGAGATAAGCTGCCCGATCGGCCGACCCGGGACCAGTGGGGTCCACGGTCTCCGATGGCCAATCTAAGCATCCCTGAGGGTTTCTCATAGGACAGGAACCACGTTCTACGAATTTGGTCCGAATCGGACGGTCGGATTGGCCAAAATCGCGTTATCGCTTAACACCCTAACCTTAGCCCTAGGGTTCGCGATTTCGGAGTATCCGGGACTCCGATTCGCGATCCGTCGAATCCTACGCGATCTTGAAATCACGTAGACTGACATATCCAAAATTCAGCGCGATCCAACGATTAAACGGTACTGCACCCACGGATCGCGCGATATGGAAAATCCGTTCGGGGCTCAAATGGACTCCGAATCGAGATCCGCAAAATCCCACGCGCTCGTGACGACACGAGGACCTCAAAACTGGCCAGAGACGTGCCACCACCCTGGCCCACGCGCCGCCACACGCGCGGCCAGATTGGGTGTCCAAAGCGATTCGGGTGTGCCGAAAAATCGTGGAATCGAGACTCCAAACTCCTACCCTAGGTAAAACACCCTATTTGGAGTCACTTTTGTTCTTGGACCACCCCCAAAAAGTGGCCGGAAGTGGCCGATCACGGCGGCTGAAGTTTGGCCGATTTTCAAATCGAAAATCGAGTGATCTAGAGATTGAATTGATCTAAACCCAGTTAACCATCAGATAGAGCACGAGAAATAGATGAAAATCCATACCTCACTCGACTGATTTGGTTGAGAAACGGAGGAGATCGAGAGGAGAGAAGTTCGGGCGAGCTCCGTCGGAAATCTGCAGTTTCCGATCGTTTCCAGGCGTGCCACGGCCGGCGACTGGTCGGGGAAGATCGGCGAGACCGAGGCGGAGGTGATGGTGCCCTTGCCGAAGATCGAGTCGCCCTGGGGTGGCGACAGGAGCGACTGGAAGTGAGGACCCGAGCTGAGTCGCGGGAGAGGGAGAGAGGAGAGAGAGAGAACTGTCGCGGGAGAGAGAGAAAGAGGGGTTAAAAATCTGACTTTTCCAAATTACGATTTTACCCTTCGCGATGTTTTGATCGTACTTTCTTCTTTAAAACTCCGATTCGGGTCTACTCCGTGTCTACGGACTCGTTTCGCCGTGCTCTACGCAATGGCGCAAACGGAAATCCCAAATTCCTTTCCGATCAAAAAGTCAAATTTTTCCCTATTAAAATATTCGAGGGCAAAATCGTCTTTTGGCTTGAATAAAGAAATCTTAGTTTTTAGATATTTTGGTTTGGGGTTCTTACAAAAGTAACCATGGTGTGCCGAATCTCCTTTTTGGACTTTTAAACATGGGGTTTGGACTTTTAAACATGGGGATAGGGGCAACGTAGCAAAAACATTTGTCTTTGTCTTTTTTTTTTTGTCTTTTTTTTTTTGTTTTTGTTTTTTTGGCTTTTTGGGGTTTTCCTAATTTTTTTTAGTAACAATAATGGCTATATTCAATGGCTGTGTCTTGACTTGATTAGGGTTTTTGTTATTAACAGAGAGATTTTCTAGTGGTAAAGATGGGATATGCATGCTTCTTCTCCTTTGGTACAAATTTTAGACAAGTCTTTTCCAACTTCCTTTGGAATGGAAAAGTAGTTTGTATGGATTTAGGGTTTAGGGTATATATTGAGTTTCGGTTGAGAGATCCTTCAAATAAGCTTATTTAGGGACATCCTTGTAGACAGTGGCAGACCCAATAATTTTTCAGATAATTGGCAATATTCGAATGAAGATTACTACACTACTATGATTTACTATTTGCACGACGGAATTTTGCGCGACGAATAAAATTTCGTCGCGCAAGGAGCACTTTTGCGACGAAAAAAATACTCCGTTGCGCAAAGTACAGAAAACTAGCGCGACAAATAATTTCGTCGCGGGAAAGAGGCTATGCGCGACGTAAATATATTTCGTCGCACAAAAGTGGCAAAGTCCATGTTATGGCGCCAAAATCTTGCGCGACGACAAAGATCGTCGCGAATGACAACATTGCGCGACAATACCAAATTTTCGTCGCGCAAAGATGGACAGAAAATTGGCGCCTATTATGGCGGTAAAAAAATTTTGCGCGACGATAGTTTTCGTCTCAAAAGAAAACTTAGCGCGACGAAACAATAAACCGTCGCGTAAGAACACGAGGGAAACTTTTTTTGGCGCCAATATACAGGTGGGTTTTTGCGCGACGGAAATTCCGTCGTCGCGTAAAGTGTAATAGCGGTGCACTCTTGCGCGACGAATTAGTTTCTTTTGCGCGACTAAATGTGTAGTTTGCGCGACGCTATATTGTACATGCGCGACGGAATTTTGTGCGACGAATAATTTCTTTCGTCGCGCAAAAAATCAGATGTCGACACGTGATTGCGCGACGGAAATTTGGTTTTGTGCGACGGAAAAGTGAGTTTGCGCGACAGCGTTTTGCGCGACGTTTTTTGTTTTTCGTCGCGCAAAGTCCTTCTTCTCCATATCTGTGTCTGCCATTGCAGAGGCAGAATGCAAGAATTGCATTCTGCCTCTCTCTCACTCTCCCTCCCTGCTGCTGCTCTACTGTGAATTCTGTACGTTTATTAGGTATGTATTTTTTGTCGTTAGTTTAAATGTATTAATGTAAATTCGTACTAATGCTATTAATTTTGTTCTCGTTAGGGATATTTGTGATTAGTGATTGGTGGAGAACGATTGAGAAGGTATGTTATTGTAAAAGTTTGTTTGTTATGTTTGTATTTTTTTTTTGAAGTTATATGTTTATAATGTTGTGAAATTGTGCGTGACGTAGCACAATGTGTTGTGATGTACGAAGTTAATTGAAATTAACTTCGTACTTTTATTTTTATGTTTAGTAACACGTAGTTTCCCGTTCGAGATTAGTTGGATTTCGTGCATGGATGCGTAATGCATGACTGCGGTCCAATTAATTCTTGAATTGTCCCATTATTTGGACAGTTTGGTAATGCATAGTGTTGTCACATAATCTTCGGCTACAGGATTAGGTTTCGATTGTGGAGATTTCGGTGTCATCTCGGTACGTTCTTCGGGTGGTACGTAGGTATTTATACCTATGCCCACTTCAAGAACTGTGTCGAGATGCTGCCGAAATTAATCCACGCCGAAATCTAATCTCATGTAGCCGTAGGTTACGTGACAGGACTATGCATTCCCGAATGGGATAGGGCCCTTACCGGAGGCATAAGGTGACATTATAACTTCGTATGAAGTTGTTGTGATTGTTGTGTCGTGATTGTGGTTTCAGGAATTATGAGCAGAAGGTGGATACAGAACCCGAATAGATGCGCAGACGAATACTTGGATGGAATCGAGGATTTTATTGAGTTTGCACGTAGACACAACCCCGGTGCAACTAGAATCCGTTGTCCTTGTAGGAGGTGTAACAACACGTTGTTTGAGACAATTGAAAATGTTGGATTTCATTTAGTAAGGAATGGAATGATTGAAACATATAGCATTTGGAACCTTCACGGCGAACAAGTAGACCATGCTTCGACTTCAAATGCCCCAAGAGTGGACAATGTTGAACCTATTGGGGATCCTAATGATCAAGTCATGGGTATTATACAGGATGCTTTTCCATTCGCATCGACCAACATCAATCGGGAAGGGGAAGAGGACCTGCCTACACCAATAGACAGTGCGGAGTTTGAACAGTATGAAAAACTGTTAAAAAATGCCAACCAAGAGTTATACCCGGGGTGCGAGAGCTTTTCCGTTCTCACTGCCATTGTGGAGCTAATGCACGGAAAAATAAAGTATCGTATGTCGAACTTGTGTTTCGATTACTTTTTGGGGGTTTTCAAGAGAATGCTTCCGACGGACAATTGTTTGCCGAAAGACCATAAACATGCACAGAAGGTGTTGCATGGTCTTGGATTGGGTTATGAAAAAATCCACGCTTGCAAAAAAAATTGCATGTTATTCTACAAAGAGCATGAAACGTTGGATACATGCCCTATATGCAATGAGTCGAGGTTCAAAATGACATCCCAGAATAGAACGACTAAGATACCACAAAAAGTGATGCGTTATCTGCCCCTTAAACCTAGGTTGCAGAGATTGTATATGTCGACGCATACTGCCACAGACATGAGATGGCATAAGGAAAAACGGGTAGACGATGATGTGATGCGGCATCCTGCAGATGGGGAGGCATGGAAAGAGTTCGATCGAACGTTCCCCGAGTTTGCTGCTGATCCCCGAAATGTTAGATTGGGACTTGCCACCGACGGATTCAATCCGTATGGGGTTCTAAACCAACACCACAGCACTTGGCCGATTTTCGCATTCCCATATAATTTGCCGCCTTGGAAATGCATGAAAAAAGAATACATGATGATGACTGTTTTGATAACTGAGGATCCTGGCAGGTCAATTGATGTGTACTTAAGGCCTCTGGTTGATGAGCTGAAGGATTTATGGACAAACGGTGTTCGCACGTACGATAAATCAACTGGGAGGATGTTCACTTTGCGGGCAGCAGTTATGTGGACTGTGAATGATTTCCCAGCATATGCAATGGTTTCTGGGTGGAGCACAAAGGGTTATATGGCATGTCCTGTATGCAAGGAAGATGTAACTTCTGGTTGGCACGCAGGAAAAGTTTGTTACCTTGGTCATCGGAGATGGTTGCCATGGGACCACGAATGGCGGGGAAAAGATAAAGAGTTCGACGGGAACACAGAGCGTCGCCTCAGACCTAGAGAATGGTCCGGTGATGAGATCTTGGAACAGCTGAACCGCTTGG
>NC_047651.1:13827653-13846317 GCF_902201215.1 Prunus dulcis
AAGACGAAGGACACGATCAAAGCTCGTCTTGATTTGGAAAGAATGGGCATACGAAGGGGTTTATGGATGAATAGGAACAGTGATAAAGCTATAAGGGATCTTGCATTCTTTTCTATGAAACCAAATGACAAAAAAGAGTTTCTAAAGTTTGTATCGTCTGTCAAATTTCCTGATGGGTATGCTTCTAATATCGCACGTTGCGTGAATGTTGATGGGGGTAAATTTACTGGACTTAAGAGCCATGACTGCCATGTGTTTATGCAACGCCTACTTACTGTGGGTATTCGACACCTACTGCCGGAAGATGTGGTGAAGCCAATCATGTTGTTATCCAGATTTTTTTCCCAAATGACGGCAAAAACATTGCGAAGGACAGACATGTTTCAGTTGCGCCATGACATTGTCCAAGTCCTATGCAAGTTTGAGATGATATTTCCTCTAGCTTTCTTCACAAGTATGATGCACGTGATGGTTCACTTGCCAGAAGAGGCATTGCTTGCTGGTCCTGTCAACTATCGCTGGATGTATCTAATAGAAAGGTATATAATCTTTATCATTTGTGTATGCATCATTATCACTGGCTTGCTAATTTGTATCATATCGTTTTTTTTTTTTTGCAGGCTTCTCGGAGAGCTGAAAAAAAGTGTACGCAATAGGGCAAAGTCCGAAGGATCAATTATAGAGGCTTGGGTTCAATATGAGTCGCTTACTTTCTGTGGAATGTATTTAAAAGATGTGGAGACGATTTTCAATCGTCCTCAGCGCAATAATGATAGAGGTATAATGAAAAATTTTCTGTTTTTGCCCAAAGTGCACGACCCTTTAGAGATCCTGGACGAGAAGAGTTGTTTTCTAGAAATGACATGGAGGTAGCGCATTGGTTCGTACTGAACAATTGTGATGAGATAATAGCCTACTTAGATGAGCATGAAGAGATGATGAAGCGAGAACATCCATCACATTTGGTTGCCCAGAAACACTATGAATTATTTCCACAATGGTTTTTGGATTCTGTAAGTTATAAGTGTTTTGTAATTGACAAATATAAATTGTAGTATTTAATTTTGTCAGACTAACATGTGAATGGTTTTGTATAATATTAGGTGAATAAATTGAAATCATCGAATTCCCCCACTTACAGTGATGAGTTATATAACTTGGCGTTCGGCCCAATTCGCGCTGAATTGTTCTCGGGTTGTAATGTTAACGGCGTCAAATTTTTGGGGGCAGCACGAAAAGACAAGTTGTGTACGCAAAACAGCGGTGTCCATGTCCCAGGTGGAGGCGAAAGTACGGACATTGATTTCTATGGCAAACTGACAATTGTCGTGCAATTGCTTTATAAAGATCGATACCAAGTGATCATGTTTAAGTGTCGATGGTTTGATACCAACCCAAATAGGGCGGGAAGTGTTAAAATTGACCATGGCTTACTATCTGTGAACATTAACAAAACTTGGTATGATGACGACCCGTACATTTTGGCAAACATGGCGTCCCAAATTGTGTATCTAGATGACCCTAAAGCCGGGAGCGGGTGGAAAGTTGTGTAGAAGATGGATTATAGGAACGTGTATGCTATACCAGAACTAGACACAACTGACAACGACGTCGACAATGTGGCTGACCAACGTTTAGAATCTTCAATGGAAAATGATGCGGAAACACTTCGAGATACAAATGTTATACAAGAACCGTTTCAAATACAAGGAGTGTCTTCAATCGAAATACCAAATCCCCCTCGTCGCGCAATGTTTGCGCGACGCAGAACATACTCGTCGCGTGTGGTCATTTTGCGCAACAAAAATTTGTACTTCGTCGCGCAATTATATATTAGGGTTATAATATAATATATATACACACATATATATTTGAAATTGACGATCGAATTAGTTCATTGTATTCATATGGGGTGAAGGACTGTAGCTGTAAAAAATCATCAAAATCAGAGTTAAAATAGCCGTTCAATCATGACTTTTTATTTAGAACCATCGAAAAGTTTTGTCCCGTTACTTAATCTCTGAATGTTTTTTTTGTCCGATTTTTGGTGTCTATGATCTCGAAGTATAAACAAACAAGTTTGACGGCTGGATTACTGAAACTAGTTTCGTAGACTGCGTATGCTATCAAAATCATATATTCACCAAAAACCTTAGGATTTGTTTATACTTTCGTAGAATGTAACATAACATTATGTGCTATCCCCTAGTGTAAAAATCTGAAATTGAAGATCAAATTCAGTCATTGTATTCATATAGGGTCAAGAAATGTAGCTGTAAAAAATGATCAAAATCAGAATTAAAATAATCGTTAAATCATGACTTTTCATTTATAACCGTCGAAATATTTTGTCCCGTTCCATGATATCTAAATGTTTGTTTTTTTCGATTTTCGGCGTATACGATCTCCAAGTATAAAAAAATAAGTTTGCCGGTTGGATCATTGAAACTATTTTAGGGTTTAGGGTTTAGGGCTTAGGGTTTAGGGTTTAAGTTTTGCGCGACGAATCATACTTTTTCGTCCTGCAAAGTGTAAGTGAACAAGATTGCGTGACGGAACTATGTTCTATTCGTCGCGCAATCTGGGCTACACATTTCACCCCTCCATCCCCTTTGAACACTCAGTAAAAATTTCCACCGAATCAAAATCTTGCACTTGCGCGACGAACCATACTTTTTCGTCCCGCAAAGTGTTAGTGAACAAGATTGCGCGATGGAACTATATTATATTCGTCGCGCAATCTGGGATACACATTTCACCCCTCCATCCCCTTTGAACACTTAGTAAAAATTTTCCCCGAATCAAAATCTTGCTCTTGCGCGACGAACCATACTTTTTCCTCCCGCAATCTCGTTCAGATGTTGGCCTCTCCACCATGAGCTTATTATTTGGCAGGCTTGCGCGACGAACATATTTGGCTTCGTCGCGCAACCGGCACAGACCCTTCAGTTCCAGTCTCCCGCTAAACCCTAAATCCCAAAATTTAGGCGGAATGAAAACATTTTGCGCTACGGATACTTGTGTTTTCCGCCGCGCAAGGTTCATATAAAAGAACCTTGCGCAACGTTTCTTGTCTTCGTCGTGCAAAAGGCCCAGACCCTTCACTTTCAGTCTCCCGCTAAACCCTAAATCCCAAAATTTAGGCGGAATGAAAACATTTTGCGCGACTGATGCTTGTGTTTTCCGTCGCGCAAGGTTCTTTAATAAGAACCTTGTGCGAAGTTTCTTGTCTTCGTCGCGCAAAAGGCCCAAACCCTTCACTTTCAGTCTCTTGCTAAACCCTAAATCCCAAAATTTTGGCGGAATGAAAACGTTTTGCACGACGGATGCTTGTGTTTTCCGTCGCGCAAGGTTCTTTAATAAGAACCTTGCGCGACGTTTCTTGTCTTCGTCGCGGAAAAGGCCCAGACCCATAACCCCCAATTCCAAATTTTGGCGGAGTTTCAACATTGCGCGATGGAATGTATATTTTTGTGGTCGCGCAAGATTCATTAAAAAAATTTTGGGCGACAATTTTTATGGTTCGTCGCGCAAAGTCGAATAAATTTGCAGAAACGAACCGATTTCTCCTTCTTTCCCAGTTTCTGCCATTTGTCTCCTTCACCCCCTCTCTCTCCGCCGTCACCTCAGCCCCCTACTCCGCCGAAATTGAGACCGGGCCACCACCTCCGTTCGTTCCCTAGCTTCCCCGCCGTCACCGTTGAGCCTGCCGTCGGAATTTCTTCGTTTTTTTTCGATTCTTCGCCGGCCGCTTTCTCTCTCCTCCTGCCACCATTTCCGACACATGAGGTATGATTTCTGGACTGTTTTTTGTTCTCTAGCTGATGGTTGATTAGGATTTGGTGAATTTTCGCTATAGGAAAAAGGAATTTAAACCCTAGGTTTTGGCCGATTTTTGAATTTCAATTCCGGCCATTTCCGGCCATTCTTCGGGGTAGGTCTGAGAACAAAAGTGGCTCCAATTAATGCTTTCAAACTAGGGTAGGAACCTTGGCCCTTAGTTTTTAGAATTTTCCGGCAAATGTTATCGCTTTGGACACCCACGCGCTGCCGGCGCGTGTGGTGGCGCGTGGGATACTGTGGCAGTGGGGCATTGGGTCCCAGAGCAATCCCCTGTTTTTCACGAGCGCGTAGGTGTACTCGGATTTGTTATTGGTTACCGTTTGAGTCTTGAACGGATTTCGTCTATTGTGCGATTTCCAGGTTTGATATGTTCGGACCATTGGATCGAACTCAAACTCACGTAGTTGTACCTTTGTGTTTCTAGGATCGTTTAGGATTCGACGGATCGTCGATCGGAGTCCCGGATACTCCAAAATTCCAAACCCTAGGTCAAGCTATGCTTTTAATTAATTAGTTAAAATTCTTAATGAAATTATATGTGCAGATATCAGACTTGATTAGACGTGGTAGGTCGGTGATGACTGCACCGAGTTCGGATCCCCCGGCTCAGCCGGCATCTGCTGCCACTGCTCCAGCTATGATGGACCACGTGCCGGTTGGTCCCGGGGGGTCCCAGGCGCCTGCGTCTTTAGCTTCATCCGTGGCACAGCCAGTTAGCGCTAGGCGGCGGCACCGGCCCGCCAGCACCACCGACACGACATCGACCGACGTTACTGGTGCCTTGGGGTCACAGCTAGGTATAACTACCCTTCAATCCCAGTTTTTTAATTTTTTTAAAAAAATTTTGTATTGTGAATTTTATACTTCAATTTGACATTGTTATTTATTTAACATTAATACCTTATTTCTTTGCAGCCAAAAAGAACACCCGAGGGCCGTGTCGGCAGCTGAAGACGGCGAAGGTCACCCGGGTGACTAATAGTCGTATCACCATCGGATACGACGAGCGCCATAGGGCTGCACCTACGGCGGAGTTGCATAGCTCCTTGGCCCACGACATTGGCCACGTCGTGCGAACCCATTGCTCGATGCAATGGAAGTCTTAGAGGGTCATGCCTGACGAGATCAAGATGGAGGTTCGCGGCCAGTTGTCGGTATGTACCCTACATTTTAATTATTTTTCTTTAAAACTTGGTATATTTCTATTACTTAACGTATGTAATTAATTTATTGCAGACGAACTATAACTTGGAGGACCTCAATGAAGAGTCGTTGGCGTACGTCAACAGACTCTTCGCTGAGAGGTACAAGCAGTGGAAGAGCGACTTGCACCACCATTTTCAGGCGTTTGATGATCCGCAAGTCGCTCTTCAGGAGGATTGCCCGAAGGAGCTTGAAGGGCGGGAGGATAGTTGGGAATGGCTTTGTGCTCATTTTCAGGCGCCCGAATATGTAGTAATTTTTTAATAATATTTGTTTAATTATTACTTTTTTCTTTCTATTGTTTATTTCATTTTTTTATTTCATTATTATTTAATTTTTAATATTTTAACTAATACGTTTAATTTTTTGTTTAACAGAATAAAGCTCAAGTGAATAAGGGCAATAGGAAGAAGAAGACTCTTCTCCACCATTCCGGTTCTAGGCCCTTCTCGTATAGGATAGATGCACGGCGTCGGGTAATA
The DNA here is from genome assembly GCF_902201215.1 of Prunus dulcis. Classification (NCBI taxonomy): domain Eukaryota; kingdom Viridiplantae; phylum Streptophyta; class Magnoliopsida; order Rosales; family Rosaceae; genus Prunus; species Prunus dulcis. The sequence goes on from NC_047651.1 coordinate 13,833,182, forward strand.
ATCAAATAAGTTCTATTTCATTTTTAATGTCATTATTATTAATTTATTTTTTTCATACTAATATTTTTCTTCTCTTGTTCAATTTAGGAGGGGTCCAAATTCCCAGAGATCGACGTCTTTGGTGACGTTTATGAAAGGTGAACCATTAGGAAGAAAACAAAAGAACACCAACATAACATGGGTAGGTGACAGTAAATCAATTACAAACCAATTACAACCAGTAAATCTTGTTTTCCCATAGTTTCCACTGACAGATGATGACAATTCAGGTCACAGTATGGAAGCATTATTATAGATAATCCATAACATTCAAAGCATACAAATTATTAACTTTTGCATACCCTGAGAATGATTGAAAGAACTTTATATGCCTTCTTTTGTATCAAACCTTCATCATCCTGAAGTCAGGAAGGCCTTAGTTAGTGCAACCTTTCCTTTTTCAAGCATTGCAAGATCCCGTAGAAACAAACAAAATAGACAGACGGAAGAGAAAGACTTTAAAACCTGTAATGCACTCTTTATTACTCCAAAAAGAACATTAACCTCATCAGCATTTAAACCAGGTAAAAGTGAAACTGTCAAGTCAAATACTTGTGCCCTGCAGTTAAGATGGAAGAATTAATGCGATGTCAGATGTTACGCAAAGAGAGAGAAGTAATAATTAAATTATAGAAGTCAAGAACTAAACAAGATAAACGAAAAAAATAAAAGTGTTGATATACCGCTTGGAATTACAATCTCTATGACTTTGTGCTTTCCTAGCCCCTTTTAATAACCATTAAAAGCTTCAGCATTGTACTTCGGAAAAGCGCTGATACAGCTTCTGTATCTGCTACTGAAGCAAACTCACCAATTGTGGACTGTAAACGGTGCAAACATAATTATTCTTAACTGCACAAAAATTGATGCCACATTAACAAGTACAAATATATATCAAAGATAAAGGTCTATTTTCAAGTAAAAATTGAACCCATTATTAAAAAAGATGATAATGTTAGGGGAAAAAAGAGATACAAATTTATTTAAAATGTCAAAGAAAAGTCAAATAAGGAAAAAAGTGACTGAAAGGGTGATACGATAAAAAGGGACTGGAGCTAATATAGTGAGTCTGTCACGACCCCATTTTGTTCCTTTGTCTTTGTCGCTCAATTATGTTCAAAACGTCCACTACCAGGTACTAGTACATTGGATAAATGGACAACACCCCTCCTCTCTCGCATAAAATATTGTGTCATGAATACTTTCTTACTTTTTGGTTTGAATGACGATATACATGATTCATATGGGAGCTGTATTGGTTACAGTCCAGTAGCAAACTCACAAAATCATGGCTATTTTAAAATCCATGCCAATTTGGCATTCTTGTCAAGCATTTTTCAGGACTAGCACTATCAGACATATAACCTCAGTATGCTTAAGTACCTGCAAACAGCCCGCATCATCTTTTGTGGTATTCAAGAAGACACCTGATAGAACAAGCAGTAACTTGCAAGCAGAAGACTTGAGCACGCTCAAGTTGTCTGCTGTAACCTGAGGGGTATAGTTAGCAACAACTCTGTGTCTGGCACTACCTACTTCACTATCAGACAGATCATTCACTTCTCCCACAATTTTCTTATTTTGTTGAACAAGAATCTGCAAGCTCAAGCATATTATTCCGCGAATCTCAGGTTCATCTTGAAGGGCACTGCACAAGGCTTGTTCTAGATCGTTGAAACTTTCAGCAGTATCAGAAGCGTAGTTGCAAAATGAAGGTAACAACGACCACAAAGCATTCACCTACCCATCTGTGCTCCTTGATGAAAAAATACGTCCTTGTGACTCAAGCTGTCAAATATAAGATGTAAATAAAAAATTCCATCTGAAATAAACAACTAGCATTCCATCACTAACTGTTGAATACCTCTCTGGATTTGTCCTTCATCGTTTGAACCATACCCAAAATCGACTCTGTAAAGAAGCTCAAACGTGCACCAATAGTATACTGCTTCAGTATCGGAAAGAGCCAAACATTCACCTGACTTGGGTCTTCAGCCTCCAAATTAAGAGGTAGAAGACCTAAAAATGTTTCAGGTCCCATTGCAACAAGAGCCGATCCAAAGCATTCATGCAACTATAATAAACTCATTATATTAGTAAGCGCTGCACTAATTGAGAGTAAACAAAGACGAAACAACACAACAAGCTTCCAAATAATCTTTTAAAAAATAATAAAAATAAATGAGTTTTACTTGCAACCAAAAAACTTAGTAAATGCTAATAGTGGACCTAATTACGATATGAAATTTACAACTAAACCTATAGATACTTCCATCTAAGGTTTATATATATATATATATATATATATATATATATAGTCCCGATCTCTTGGACTACAGGGGTCCAAGAGATTTGTGGTCACTCACCGTTGGATGTAAATTCATTCAACGGTTCACTCACTCTTGCACTCCTTTTAAGAAATTTGTTTGAACCATTAGATTAATATCCAATGGTGGGTGACCACAATCTCTTGGACTCATGTGGTCCAAGAGTTCGGGACTGTATATATATATATATATATATATATATATATAATGCATTTGCAATATTAGACCAGAAATCCTGATCAAAGAAATGCAACAGAAACAGGGCTCACCTCATCAAACTTATTCTGGCGGCTGCAAATTATAGCTTTTGTTTTCTTTTCTTATTTTAGCACTGGATGGCCAGAAGACCCAATAAATAATAAATTACTACAATCCAGAATGTAAAAGATGGTATAAGACCATCAAAATGCACGGTCAACAACTAGTACACAGTCACAATTGCCAAACAACAAAGATAGCCATGGAGCAAATATACAGATCCATAAGATAAGGACAAGTAACAGCACGCTTCATCTCTTAAAACTGAATAACATGAAAAATACCTCTTTCCTGAAAGGGAAATCTTCTTCGGATAACTTCGCCATCCCTTCCAAGCTCCTGAGCGCACCCCTCATGAAATAAGAAGAATATACCCCTGTATGAAAACAGCTATTAAACCTCTTAAATGAAATGTAGAGTGCATGGTAAGTGAAAAAAAATTCAGTTCAAAATGACAGAAAAACAGTCAGATACAGCAAAAGCAATACCTAATTTATCGAACATTGCTGAAACAACTTGGAATGCAAGGTCCCAGACACTAGCATAGTGATAACCAAGCAAGCTTTCAATAGTAGCACAAACTTTTTCAATTATAGTTGGCCCAGACTTCCTTGCATCCAGATTTGCATTCATTGCAATCTGGTCAACTCCCTGTTTGATCAAGCTTTCATCAATGCAAGCATGAATGAGAGTCTTAAATGTATGCACTGCTGCGTGTATGGCCTATTCATGCTCAGATGCCAATACATCTGCCAAACTCCAAGAAAAAACACAACAGTAAATTTTGAGTCTTGCTTTCTAGAATGGAAGAGGTACAAACAGGAAATCAGGGGAAGATTTTTTTTTTTTTTTAATGTATCAGAAGGTAACATGAATACAACTAATGTCAATAAAGGAGGAAAAAAAAATTACAAACCTCTGAGTGCATTGAATACAGTAGGGAGTTTAACTACGCATATGCCTATTGAGGGAATAAACTTTGGCCATTCCATTACCGAGCAAGCGAGCTGTGACTGTCATCCCATCGACAGATGTCTCATTTGTGGAGACAGAAAGAGCTAATGAGCATAACAGATCGAGCAACACTTCAGGAGAAACATTTGTAGATGGATTGAGACAAAGTATATTCAAACTATCTGTTATGCGCTTCGTAACAAGTGGTTGTTGCAATTCCAAAAGAGTTTTGTAGTGCTTGAGGACGGCAGTTTTGTACTTGATCGACATATGAAAAAGACACTCTTTCAAAGCATCCGAAACATACAAGACCTCCTGAGCTCCCTTGGGTCCTTCACCAGCATCTGCATTTGACCCACCGGCAAGCAGAAGAAACCTTTCAAATAAGTTAGTAACCCCTTCACTTGCAGGGGCCAGCAGCGGTGTTCCTTGTAAACTTCGCAGCACATCACGAAGACACAAATGTGATTGTCTTCTCACCTGTTTTGGGTGCAATTAGCATACAAATAAGTAAATTACAAAGTAGACGTCTAAAACACAATACAAAATTAAAAATTCAATCCTTTTCATATACGAATTCTATCATAACGACAAGAATTTAAAAGATAAATAAAATGTGAGCAATTCACCTTAGTGCGGGAATCGGTAATAAAGCTCAATAAGAAGCCATATACTGAAGACACATCATACCAGTTGACACGGCATCTGATGATGAGCAGAAGCGATATGCATTTCAATCCCGAGAGGGCGGCGCCCACCGTCAAAGACGAAGACCGCAGAACACAGGCCAAGAGCTCCGATAGGAACTCGGACCTCTTCACGAGAATTGCGGGCGACACTTTCCGAAAGATAATGGAGAGAATTGTGAGGAGGGCGTCTATCACGTGAGCGGGAGGCTCGGGCTGGGAGGAGAGCCCGTCGAGAGAAGAACACGTGAAGCCCAACTAGGCGACGGGAGTCGAAGGGAGGTTCTCGTCTTTGAGCTCCTGAGCCATGGCGCCTATGGCTGCGCAGAGGTGGCGGTGGTCCTCGCGCGTGGAGTTGCTGAAGCGGGCGAGGATTGAGGTGCAGATGTCTTCGTCTTCGCTTTGGGGGAGAGTGTAGGCGTCGTCCATTTCGATGTCTGCCATGTTGGGCGGGGATTGGAGAGTTGCAGAAAAACCTAGCTTCAACTAATTCAGGAAGGAGCTAGGGTTTATGGACGAGAGCCGAGAGTGAAGAAAGTAGCAGTTGCGTTCAGGTCCCGGTCCAAGCGATTAGTTTTTCCTTTTTCTTTTTTTTGTTCCAATGAATTAAGATTTCATTACCTTATAAAGTTACAAACAAATCCAATACAATAAACAGAATAATAAAAATAAAGCGCTCAAATCAGGTGAGAACAGCTATATATCTATATATATATATAAATTAAAAGACGGAGAATGATGAAACATTCAAAATACCAGAAAATGCTCTTTGTTAATTCAAACATTAAGAATTAAAATTATTAATTAAGTGAGGATAATATGGTAAATTCACTTTTCATATTAAAAAAAATTAAAATTGAAAGAAAAATCAGATAATGAATCCTATTTTTATAGAACACAACTACCCATTATCTTTTCTAATTCTAAAATAAATTTTTTTTTTTTAAAAGCCTCTAGCAGGTGCGGAAGCTCATGCGGAGAGGCTAGTGGGAACAAAGTATGAACTTGTATCTAGACTGTTGAATAAACTTGGACAGTTGAGATTAAAAGATGGTTTTAAAGGGTTTCACATAGAAACGGGTCAAACAAAACCCATATATCTAACTGAGACCCCATCCTCTCCAACTTCTCTATCAAGACGCTACTGGAACAACTATTTTTTTCTCAAACAAAAAAGAGACTCTGAATTAGGAGTTAATCAACACCCACCAACCCCATCTCACCATCATCCCTCTGTTTCTTCTCCCCCTCACCCACCCTCCTCTTTCTATATCCCTCTTTCTCTTTTCCCATTCTCTTTTTGACATCCACCAAACCCAAGTTCCAGATTTGAAATTATTTTTTATTTAAGCATACTAATTTTACACAAACAAACAAAAACAAAAACAAAAATTGGATTTGAGATGGTTGTGGAATTCTTAGGAGAGATATGAGAGATAAGGAGTGGAGGATGAGATCTGGGTTGGGTTTCGGGTGGGTGTTGGGTGGGTCTAGGTATGGTTTTGGGTGGGAATGGGTGGACCAGGTGGGGTAGTGATGGCTGGGATGGGGATGGGGAGTGCGGTAGGTCCAAATTGATGCCCGTTGTTTTGATTTTACTTACTGGAAGATTTATATAGCATCGGCTGCTCAACTCCATTTTTGAGTTTTTCTGATATAGATTTCTTGGATTTTGGTATCTTATTCTGTATTTTGGGTTGTTGATTTGTATATCGTCCAATAATTTAGGTTGTTGATATCTTATTATGTAATTTGGGCAGCATTTCTATCTCACTCTTTATTTGATGCCCTTAGCGTGTTGTAGACAATCTATTTATCTTCAACTTTTTACGATTTAAAGTTGAAGATAATCTACTCATCATCTAATTTGGTTTAAAATTCAAGAACATGAGAAACCATCTCTTACGTGATAAACTTTTTTGTATCCTGGAATCATTGTGTATCATGCTTGTTGCATATTTCAGGCTGTCTATGGGGATAATGAGTCATTTATGTATCATCATGTGTATCATGGCATCAATGAGTATCATGTTTGTTGCATATTACAAGCTACCTATGGGGATAATAGGTCATTTATGTATCATCATGGTTATGGTTATGCACCCTACAACACATGCAATATCTCGGTTCTGGTTATGCACCCTACAACACATGCAACATCTTTGTTGAATAACTATGGTTATTTGATTTTTTGGTAAGTCAAAATTATATTTTAAATATCAACACATGTAGAAAATGTCATAATGAGTTTGTAGAATTTATGTAGAAAATGTCATAATGAGTTTGTAGAATTTTTTGGGGTATTTTTCTGCTTTTTAATAAATTTATTACAAATTTTGGAAGTTAAAGCATTACAAAATAGTAATAAATGGAAGAGAATGACAAGTGGTAGCACCTGAATGGTGTATCGTCAATACTTCAGATATGTGTCATTCTTGCGTAGCGCACGTGTTATTAGAGTTTCATTAATACACCCAAAAAAAATCAGAAAAATACAAAGAAACTTGTACAAACTCCTTGCAACATTATCTTCAATTATTAGGCGAGGAAGTTCAAATTTGAGTCTGGGAAATTTGAAATAATAATTGGAGAAAGAGTTGCAGTGATAAAGGGTAATAATTTTTACACTTGGTGTTATACAAACTTGATTTTGAAAAATTATTTAATTTTTTTATAAGTCAAAATTGTATTTTAAATCTCAAAACATGTAGAAAATGTCACAAGGAGTTGGTAGGATTATTTGGGGTATTTTTCTGCTTTTTAATAAATTTATTATGATTTTTGAAAGTTAAAGCATTAAAAAATAGTAATAAATGGAAGAGAATGACAAGTGGCAGCACCTGATTGGTGAATCACCAGTACTTTGGACGTGTGTCATTCTCGCTTAGTGCCGAGTGTCATTAGAGTTTCATTTTGTGTGTATTTATCTTCATAAATACAAAAAAAAATTAAAATTAAAAAAATCAGAAAAATACACAGAAAATTTCTACAAAATCCTTACAACATTATCTTTGATATGATGAAGCATGGAAAGTTCGAATTTGGGTTTGGCAAATTTGAAGTAACAATTGGAGGAAGTGTTGTAGTGATAAAGGGTTACAACATTATCTTTGATATGATGAAGCATGGAAAGTTCGAATTTGGGTTTGGCAAATTTGAAGTAACAATTGGAGGAAGTGTTGTAGTGATAAAGGGTAATGATCTTTACACTTGGTGTTATACAAACTTGACTTTGAGAAAATATTTGATTTTTTTATAAGTCAAAATTATATTTTAAATCTCGAAACATGTAGAAAATGTCACAAGAAGTTCATAGGATTTTTTGGGGTATTTTTCTGCTTTTGAATAAATTTATTATGATTTTTGGAAGTTAAACCATAGAAAAATTGTAACAAATTGAAGAGAATGACAAGCGGCAGCATCTGACTATTGCATCGTCAGTACTTCAGACGTATATCATTCTCGTGTAGCTCCACGTGTCATTAGAGTTTCATTTTGTGTGTATTTATCTTAGTAAATACACAAAAAATGACTAAAAAAATCAGAAAAATACACAGAAAATTTCTACAAACTCCTTGCGAGATCTTTGACTATGAATTGTGAAAGTTCAAATTTGAGTTTGGGAAATTTGAAGTAACAATTGGAGAAAGAGTTGTAGTGATAAAGGATAATGATCTTTACACTTGGTGTTATACGAACTTGACTGTGAGAAATTATTTTATTTTTTTTATAAGTCAAAATTTTATTTTAAATCTCAAAACATGTAGAAAATGTCCCAACGAGTTCGTAGGATTTTTTGGGGTATTTTTATGCTTTTTAATAAATTTATTATGATTTTTGGAAGTTAAAACATTAAAAAACTGTAATCAATTGAAGAGAATGACAAATGACTAGTGCATTATCCGTACTTCAGACGTGTGTCATTCTCGTGTAGCATCACGTGTTATTAGAGTTTAATTTTGTTCGTTTATATTTTAATAAATACACAAAAAATGATTAAAAAATCAAAAAAAATTCACAGAAAATTTCTACAAACTCCGTGCGACATTATCTTTGACTATGAAGCGTGAAACAAATTTGAGTTCGAAAAATTTGAATTAATAATTGGAGAAAGAGTTGTAGTGATAGTGGGTAATGATATTTACACTTGGTGTTATACAAACTTGACTTTGAAAAATTATTTAATTTTTTATAAGTCAAAATTATATTTTAAATCTTAAAACATGTAGAAAATATCACAAGGAGTTCGTAGGATTTTTTGGGGTATTTTTGAGCTTTTTAATAAATTTATTATGATTTTTAAAACTTAAAGCATTAAAAAAATAGTAATAAATGGAAGAGAATGAAAAGTGCAGCACCTAACTAATGCATCATCATTAGTTCAGACGTGTGTCATTCTCGTTTAGAGCCACATGTCATTAGAATTTTATTTTGTTTGTATTTATCTTAATAAATACACACAAAATTGATTTAAAAAATAGGAAATACACTGAAATTTTTTACAAACTCCTTGCGACATTATCTTCGACTATAAAGCATGAAATTTCAATTTTGAGTTCGGGAAAATTGAAGTAATAATGAGAGGGAGAGTTGTAATGATGAAGAATAATGATCTTTACACTTAGTGTTAAACAAACTTGATTAGGAAAAATTATTTGATTTTTTTTCATAAGTCAAAATTATACTTTAAGTTTCAAAACATGTAAAAAATTTCACAAGGAGTTTGTAGGGTTTTTTGGGGTTATTTTTCTGCTTTTTTATTGAATTTATTGTGATTTTTGGAACCTAAAGCATTAAAAAATAGTAATAAATGGAAGAGTATGACAAGTGGCAACCCTTGAATGATGCATCATCAGTATTTCAGACGTGTGTCATTCTCATGTTGCGCTACGTGTCATTAGAGTTTCATTTTGTGTGTATTTATCTTAATAAATACACAAAAATGAATATAAAAAAATCAGAAAAATACACTGAAAATTTCAACAAACTCCTTACAACATTATCTTCGACTATGAAGAGCAAAAGTTCAAATTTGAGCTTGGGAAATTTGAAGTGATAATTGGATGAATAGTTGTAGTGATGAAGAATAATTATCTTTACACTTGGACTTGACTTTCAGAAATTATTTAAAATATTTATAAGTCAAAATTATATTTTAAATCTCAAAATATGTAGAAATTTTTGGTTTATTTTATGATTTTTTTATTATTTGTTTTTGGTGTATTTATTAAGATAAATACACACATAATAAAACTCTAATGACAAGTGCGCTACGTGAGAATGACACACGTTTGAAGAACTGACGATGCACCATTCAAATGCTGCCACTTGTCATTCTCTTCCATTTATTACTGTTTTCTAATGCCTTAACTTCCAAAATCATAAAAAATTCATTGAAAAACAGAAAAATAAGCCAAAAAATCCTACGATATGCTTGTGACATTTTCTTTTGAGATTTAAAATATAATTTTTGTTGTAAATGCATAAGTTGGTGGATGACCACCATACCTCTTAATATTCTACCGTTGGATTTTATGTAACATATGCACTAAGTATTTGTAATTAGTGCTTGTAACCTATAGGTATATTGTAAATGATGGTATTCAATCTTCTATCTTGTAAGCCTATAAATAGGTGGTTCTACCAAAGATTAAGAGAAGAAAAACATGATGAAACTTTATCTTTAGCATATCACTTCTCTCTACATTCTCTCCCTCTAGTTTTATAACACGTTATCAGCACGACATTGCTCTTGGTATGTTTTCTTTCTTTGAATTTTCTTCCTTCTTATATGAGCTAGAGTCATCACATGGTATAGAGTTTCTTTGTACTCACATCAGACTTCATCATGCTCGTTTAAGAAAAAAAAAATCTTATTCTTATTACACATGAATATAATGCCATGTTTTTTTTTATTTGTTTGTTTATTTAATTTTAAGTATGATCTTAATTATTATGATGAGTTTGTATTATACAAAAGATCAAGGGCCGAAGTTCCTCGATCATCATCATATAACTAGATTAGGACCTAGAGTTCTTTTGATTGAATCAGAACCTGAAGTTCTTTGATTCCAAATAATTGAAGGCGTGAAGTTCCACGAATTTAAAGAGACATAAGGACATGAAACTCATCGATTTTGTATTAATCAAAATCAGAATTCCATGAGGCCTACATATGTCAAAAACCCGAACCAGAAGTTTCGAGTGCATATACATGGATTTGAGTATGAAGTTCAAAGCACAACTATTAATTCAATTTATTTATATCTACGTATTCGAACTTGAAGTTTCAAATATATATTGATATGAACCTGAAGTTCATAGTTTTTTGTGGATCTTAATACTATATATGAACTTGAAGTTCATTACTTATTCGTGCCTATATGAACCTGAATTGGTTGGAAACCCAATTCTTAAACCTGTAGTTTTATCTACATATTGAATACACATTAATATTGGATTATCTTGGAATTTAATAGTCTTTAATTTATTTAATTTATTCCTCATTTATACCACTTTACTCTTTTTATTTTATTTATGTTGGTTTATTAGTTAATTTCGTTTTACGATGATAATGTTTTGTATTACAGCCCCAATATTGACAGTCAGAGGTGTCTATTGGAGAAACTTCCTACTTTCTTTTGTGGGTAGGAAATTTATGATGTCATGAACCAAAAGTTCATGAGGCCCCAATATTACACAACTATTAAAGTAGTTGAAGTTTATGATGTCATGAACCAAAAGTTCATGAGGCCCCAATATTACACAACTATTAAAGTAGTTGAAGATTATAATATCATGAACCAGAAGTTCATTGACCGGATAACTTTTATGTTGTGGTATGATTATCTTGGCAATCCATATTCCACAATGACACATAAGAGTTTTATAAATTTGTAAGGACATTGTTTAAAGACTCAAAATATTGTCTTGTCCAACAAATATCATTACAAAGAATGCTCATCATTTAAAGACTCAAAATATTGTCTTGTCCAACAAATATCATTACAAAGAATCCTCACAAATAAAAGTTGTCATGAGATCATTAAAGTCAAAAATTGACTTTGAGCCCTCTTTCCTGAAATAATTCAAGGGGATATTTGTGAGCCTATATAACATTTAATTATGGATCACTTCACCAGTTTTATTGAATGTGCCTACTAAAATGGTCACATATTTGTCTCTTGTCAAGACGTTTACGAGCACAACTCCCACATTATCCAATCCAGTCAATTTGACTTGATAATGATGATGAGTTTATTTTCCTAAATTTTGAGACAATTTTCCCGCCATTAGGGGGAGAAATGGCAGTTCCTGAAGAACGTCGTGAAATAGTGTTGAATCAATCCGCTTTTGTCTCATCAAGATAATGCATATAAAAGTTGTACATATGCTAACATGGATTGATATTCTCATATCACAATCCATTAACATGGTGACTATATATATAATGCATGCCTGAAGCATGACAGAAATATAGGTTCTAAAGACTTAACTCCTCATAAGTGGAGATTATTTGAAAAATTCAAGCCCTATAAAAAATAACGCTCTATAGGAGGTTATGATCCACATATTCTAAATAATTCATTGTAAAAGAGATTTTTGTCTCACAAATGACAACATAAGCCCCTGAATAGGCATTGGTACCCCAAAGCAATGAGATGCTTATAAATTATGCATGCGCATGCACATGAGAATTGTGGGATCACAAATTGATGATACATTTGGTTTATTAGTAGCTACTACAATCATCAAGGGCTATGATTATATTAAATCACGTTTCATGAATGTCGACAAGTTAAGTGATTGGCCAAAAATGGAAATAGGCAATTCCATTTATCACTAAATATGAAGTGTGGGATATTGAACCTATAGCTCAAACACCGAATTACAAATTCTAAGTATGAAGGTTATGAATTGGTGCTTATGAAGTGAAATAAGATCACTAATATGACATAAGGTTTCCTGGGAGAGACATGGTTTTAGTCTCCCATCTCATCATAGATGCATCCATATTTCTATAAGTGCAGTTGTTACTTTAACGTGAAACTTATAGCATATGTTAAATGCATATTTATTAAGACTATATGGTACATGGAAATCCTCAAAGCTCATGAAATATTTGAGATATATCGGATGAAGCAACCTCTTGAAGGATATAAAGTACCAAAATATTCTTAATTAAGAGTTATCACTAAAAGTTTGAGTATTTTGAATTCAAATTTGATATTATTGTAACATATTCTAACTATTAAATTTGTTGTTGATGCTCCTAAATATTTCAATCATTTGAAAAGTGAAAAACATGTCGAATAGTGTGATAGACGATCATGTATGAAGACAATGTTACTTGTATTGCTCAAATCAGAGAATGGGAGATATTAATCAGGGGGAGATATCAATCAGGGGGAGCATCCCAATTCTACTACATGTAGGACATATGCGCGTTGTACTCTTTTTCCCTTCGACTAGGTTTTTTGTCCCACTGGGTTTTTCCTAGCAAGGTTTTAACGAGGCAACATAAGCGCATCTAACACCATATCAATGATCCAGAAGAAAGTTTCACTCTTTTTCCCTTCACTTCGGTTTTGTCCCACTGGGTTTTCCAAGCAAGGTTTTTAATGAGGGAACTATGTCATTGTATGGTGGACATCCAAGGGGGAGTGTTGTAAATGCATGGGTTGGTGGATGACCACCATACCTCTTAGTATTCTACCGTTGGATTTTATGTAACCTATGCACTAAGTATTTGTAATTAGTGCTTGTAACCTATAGATATATTGTAAATGATGGTATTCAATATCCTATCTTGTAAGCCTATAAATAGGTGGTTCTACCAAAGATTAAGAGAAGAAAAACATGATGAAACTTT
>NC_047651.1:13849926-13852581 GCF_902201215.1 Prunus dulcis
AAACAACGTCGAAAAAAAATAAAAACAGACGTGTTTAGTCTTCATAAGTTTTAAAAAATAGTCGAGGATGAGAATAGGCGACCAACAAAAACAAATCACCGTCGTTAAAAAGGAAAAATATGACACATATTAGAAGAACAAGGCCGCAATATAGACATACAACGACGATAACTAAAACAATACGCCGTTAAATATAATTTTCACGACAAAAAAAAATATGACATCTTTAAATACATGAGAAGACGACGTTAATGAAAAATACTACGTCTCTTATTTACAAAAGACCGTCGTGAAATAAGTTTTCCACTTCGATTTTTCTAAAAAAGATGGCGTGGATATAGTTGTCAGTGTCATTATTTACGACGTATGTATTTATGTAGTTGACGTTGAAATGCGAAACAACGTCGGTGTAATTTATATAGTCGACGTTGTATTTATATGTATTCATTACTCACGACGTACTTATTAATGTAGGCGACGTTGAACTTCTAAACAACGTCATTATTTACGACGCATTTATTAAACCACGTCGGTTCCAAATTAATGTTCAGATAATTTATCTCATTTTTTAGACGTCGGTATTATGGGATTGGAGTCGTGTTATTTTGGATTACATGGCGGTTCTTAATCCTTCCCCGACATGATATCCTGGATAATTGCTTCACAATAGCGTCGTGGTTCTTCATTGTTACGTTGCTTTAAGACGTCGGTAAATATGCTGAATAAATGGTTAAACATAGCGTCGTGTTTTATTTGAACAGACGTTTTTTATGCGGAATCTAATGATGTAATCTGGATCCAGTATTTTTTGCACTGATTGTTTTGTGGCCAAAACCTGTATAATGAAAGTGAAGAAATCACATTACAATATATTATAAAATGAATGTCATACATTGCCAATTACATAAGCATCATTCAATCCATATATCTTCACACCCATCTCGAATATTTTGACCACCTAACTCACCCACCAGTTCATCAAATGTGTCAACATTTGGCATCCCTCTAGTAAATGGCTCACACTCAATTATCACATCACCTAAGACTTCATCACCAATAACATCATTATATTCTCTATTAGGCATTGATAAAACTACGGACCAACCACGATGCATCGGGTCGTCAACAAAAAATATTTGTTTGACTTGAGAAGCCAAAACAAATTGGTCATTTCTATGTCCAATTTTACTCAAATCTACAAGGGTAAATCCAAGTTCGTCGACTACAAGACCAGAACTATCTATCCAATCACACCTAAAGATTGGGATTGTAAACTTTTGGTAGTCAAGGTCCCAAATTTCTTGAATGACACCATAGAAACCCATATTTGAGAGAATTGGTTTTTTATCCTTGGCACTAGCAACTTGCATGGTTTGTGCAAGTAAATAAACTCCACTATTTTGAGTTGTCCACACATCATCTTGTGCCTTGATATTGAATTTAATACCTTTAATAAGATAGCTCCTATATAATGGCACTGCCATGTTTGGACCAACTGCTAGCCACCTTAAATTTTCTGATACGCCATTATTGTCTTCCTCAAGTTCACTTTGAACCTGCAAATTAATCAAATCTTAATTCAATCTAACATAGAAAGAAGAAGAAAATTAAAAGAGAAATATGTTATTCAACAACATATACCTTGAAGCGTAGCCATTGAATGAAAGTGCTATTGTGCTTATCCTGCAGCCACTTTGTTCTCTTTCTAAATTTTGGATAAGCTGTCTTGATGTGGATCATATGTTGCCTACATGACACGAAAAATTCAAGCATTACGGTCCCAAATATATAAGATAAACATAAGAAATAATTTAAAATGGAAACTAAAAGAATAAAACTCATACGTACTCGATATAAGGTAGGACTTCCTCCGTATTCTCCAAGACATATAGATGTGCTTGATTCAGCAGGTCCTGATCAACTACCTCACTGTGCAACCTGATAATGGCTTTGAAACTCCCATCTTTTGGCTTGAAGGCACTCCAACTGTACTAACATCAGATAAATGCTGAGTACAAAACTCTCTACCGCTTCTTCAGCTATATACCGCTCAGCAATGCAACCTTCGGGACGAGTACGATTCTGAACATACCCCTTCAGCACTTTCATATATCTTTCAAACGGATACATCCACCTAAAATATACTGGCCCACATAGACGAACTTCTCTGACAAGATGTACTACTAGATGAACCATGATATCAAAGAATGAAGGGGAAAAGTACTTCTCAAGCAAACACAGAGTAACTACTACATCTTCTTCCAACTTATCTAGCTTGGAAACATCAACAGTCTTTGCACATATAGCATTGAAGAAGAAGCACAAGCGAGTTATTGCATACCTTGCAGGCTTCTCCAAAACAGAACGAATTGCCACAGGGAGCAATTGTTGCATTAAGGTATGACAATCATGTGATTTAAGGCCAAGAAGTCTTGAATCTTGTAAAGATACAAGATTTTTAATATTTGAAGAATAACCTTCAGGGACCTTCATACCATAGAAAAATTGCAAACCTCTCTCTTCTCTGCTCTTGACAAATTCCAAGGCCCAGGAGGCAAACGAGTACGTCTTTCTCCATACTGGGGTTGCAAATCAGTTTTGACCCCCATGTTCAATAAATCTAATCGAGCAACAATCCCATCTTTATTTTTTCCA
>NC_047651.1:13853159-13855014 GCF_902201215.1 Prunus dulcis
TTCATGCACAACCATGGAGGGAGATTATATGTAACTAAGATAACCGGCCAACAACTATATCTGCTACTTAGAGAACTGTGGGGATTGAATCCATCCGATGAAAGAGCCAATCTCAAGTTTCTCGGCTCATTACCAAACTCAGGCCATTTATCATCAAGAAGTTTCCAAGACGGGGAATCCGCCGGATGAGACATCTGACCGCCAATTGATTTTCTAGCAGCATGCCAAGTCAAACTCTTAGCTGTCTCATGTGATTGAAACATCCTTTTAAACCTTGGAATTGGAGGAAAATACCACACCACCTTCGCTGGCACACCCTCTTTCAAGATTGAATCTTTGCCTTCCTTCCACCTTTAGATACCACAAGTAGGACAATTAGTTGAATCCTCATACTCCTTCCTATACAAGATGCAATCATTGGGGCATGCGTGCATTTTCTCATAACTCAGCCCCAATACACACAAAGTCTTGTTAGCCTTATACATAGAGGTTGGTATTGTATTTCCTTCTGGAAGCAAATCGCATTGAAGTATTAATAATTCTGTAAAACAGACATCACTCATCCCATGTTTTGCCTTCAAATTATACAACTTCACTAATGCCGATAACTTCATGTACTTTCTACAACCAGGGTACACTGGTTGATCTCCATCCCTAATCACATTGGCAAACTCATACGGATCGGAACCAAATCACCAAAATCATTATCATCCATATCAATTTCTTCAGACACAAAACTGTACCTACTATGGCCATCATCTTCTTCAACATTTCTACTAGCATTAGTAGTTGCTTTCCAAGGTTCTCCGTGAAATGTCCAATTCTTATAGCTTTGGTCAATTCCATTAAAGTATACGTGATCCCTTATAATTCCAACCCCAAACAACTTCAAATAAACACATTTAACACATGGACAACGGATATGTGTTGTAGTTAGAAGATTTTCTACAGCAAAGTTCAAAAATGCTTCCACCCCAAATTCATATGCCTTCGATCTTCTATCCGAGTGTATCCATGACTTATCCATCTCCGACACTATAACCTATTATCTATAATAAAGTGAAAATACAGGCAATGACCATCACTATAGCAGATTATACAAAGATCTAATAGCAAGTAATACACAACAGAGACGACGGTTTTTAAACAAAAACAGACGTATTTGGCATATATAGACGACGGATTTTCAACAGACGTCGTCTATTATAAGTAATACAAACGACGGTTTATGAAAAAACCGTCGTGGATAAGTAATACAACGACGGTAGTTTAAAAAAACCGTCGTGTAATCGTCGTCGTATGCCTAAAAATTCGCCGTGTCTCAGTTTATTTTCAAGAACACAAAACCCATTAAGAACACAACATATATATGAAACCAAGCAAGAAACCAACATATACATGAAACCAAGCATGAAAACAATAAATCCATTCCCAATTTAACATAACATAGGGTGATTAAAAGATCCCACAAAATTAAATCCATTCCAAATTCAACATAACAGATAATGTAATCCATGAACCCATTAAACAGAAAATCCATGAACCCATACCTATAAGCACATTATTAACAGATCGCAAAGCATACAACCTAATATCATTCAATGAATTTACAAGGGGAAGATAGGGTTTGTACTTACAGGTTGGACGAGCTCACAGATTCGACGGAGCCTGGAGAGTGCAACTTTTAATTAGAGCAGAAGTGAGAGAGAGAAATGTTATGTCGCGCGAAATCTGAAAATTTTAGGTTTCAGGGTTCGAAGTATAAGAATAAGAGCCAAATCTAAAAAATTTAGGTCGCGCGAAAATTTTTAGATAGCGCGCGCTTTAAAACGTCGAAAGAAAAACCAAGGCGAAA
>NC_047651.1:13855024-13889054 GCF_902201215.1 Prunus dulcis
AAGAGAGAGAGGGAGAGGGAGAGGGAGGTGGGGGGCCAGGTCCACCTTCTCTGTCTGACTTTGCCCATTATCTTTGTCATTCTTTGATTTGATCATCATCATCATCAGCAATTTGTTGGTAATTTGGTGAAATAATAACTTGTGTGGGTGAGGCGGTGGGTGGAGGGTGGGTGGCTAAAGAGACAATGAGCATATTATTATGACTTGGTTGGGTGGTGATTGGCTTGGCATTTTTGTACGTGGGCTTGGGTTAGCGGTTCGTGGTGGTTTTGGGTTTTTTTTTGTTGGTTTTTTTGTATTGTTTTTGTGGGTAGCCTTTTGTAGGTCGTGAGGAGTTGAGGAGGGGGAGAGAGCGTGGGAGAGAGGGAGGTAGGGGTTGGGGGACAAGAGGTGGTGGTGGTACTAACTAATTGCACCAATAGGGGCAGGTTTTGTTTTGTAGCAATTGATGAGAGAATGGGGGATGTGAGAGGAGTTTGTGTGACTTTGGTGGTGTTTCAAAAAATGGAAGGTCAGTTAATTATATCACATGGGTTCTCATATGTGATGCAATAATAGGGGTTTCAGATTTTTTTATTTATTTTTTAAACAAAGGCTTACCTTTTTTGTTTTGTTTTGTTTTTTTTTTTTTTGTTTCACATTCAAAGTGGAATTTTTCAAACGTGAGTTAGGCATGTTGGTTAGAGAGTAATGAGTTGAAGTTCTTGCACTTAAGTTTGAGTGTTTCTTCAGGTAAATTAAATTAATTTAGAGTAGTTTATAATATTGCCTTTATTTAAATAAAATTGGCTCTACTATTCTCATTCAGGTTACATAAATTTTAAATATTTTTTGTAAAGTTAATAAAAAATTCAAATTATTTATACAATTAATTTAAGTAAAAACACTTTAAAAAATTAAAAGAATTCAATCGGTTGAAATATTTCAAATTTGACATGAGAGAAAACATGAACAACCTAAAAGAAAAAGAAACAAAGAAAGATGGAAGGTGGGAAAGATGGCGGGTTGGGGATAGGAGCTATGTTGCACTGACACGGACACGGAGACATGATAACGCAACACGACGATATGAAAAATCTCAAAAAACTAAGACACGGACACAACTATAACACGACAATTAAATAATAATAAATTGTAAAAAAATTATAATAGTACATACTTATATTGAAAACTAATTCATACTCAATATTTCAATGTCATAATATAATAAAACAAAAAAAAGTACTCATATTCATCATTTATACATAATAATTAATACACCACAAAATATGATTGAGCATGAGAGGAGGCCTTATTTGAATTAGCATTACTCATCTTTCCCTAAACAAAAAAAGCACTATACACATATTTATTCACACATAAAACGATTTCCCACCTCATAAAATAAGAATCGGTTTAGCATTAAAAAAAACAAGAAACAAAGTGAATAATTACCCGCTCAAAAATATGCTTCTCTCATGACCGAATTATTATCAATATCTTTAGTCAACCAAAAACATCAGCTACAAACGAACAAAGAAAAAAAAACATATTTAAACAAAAAATTGATGCCAAAAATCTGATAAAATTGATAAATAAATAAAAATAAATCAGTTCGTAAGTATTTATTGATGTTTCAACTTCAAGTAATTTAAAATAAGATAAGAAGAAAAAAATATGTGGAGAGGGAGAGAAGAAAAGTTGAGTGTTTTTCATGAAAGATGCGACTGGCTGGGAGGGAAGAAAAACCCACTTTTTAAAACTATTTCAAATATGACTACAATTGTTTCAATAAATATGTTGTAACCCAGTTTTTGTTTTAAAGTTTCCAAAATGGTTCATGCCGTGTCATGACTTCAGTTGATCATGTCCAAAAGTGTCTTGACCGGTCCGTGTCCAAAACATGTCTTGACTGTGTCTTGACCTTTGACTCATATATAAGCCGTGTCCGAGGCGTGTCCATGTTTTAGACACTCCGACACTTCAGCTGGATGGAGTGTTCATGCTACATAGGATATGAGTGGTGCCCTAGTGTTACTATATGATCACTATCATAGTCTAAAATATCGATAATATTGACAAAATATTGATGATATTATTGTTTTCCCGAGTCAAGGATATTTTGAACGTATTCATACATATATTATATAAATATCGATAATATAGGAAAATATCAATATCGATAATTTTTCTCACACTTCAGTAATGTTTGGCAACAAAATATCTCTATAATATCGATAATATCGAGATGTTGAAGACAATGAAAAATTTGAAGAGTTATTTACACTAACACCCCCCCTGAGGTTTTTTGTGTTTTCACGAAACCCCCTCAAGTCTAAAAAATTACACGAACACCCCCTGAGGTTTCAGTTTGGTTTCACAAAACCCCCTCTGAGTAGATTTGTTTGAAAATCAATTTTCAACTTATGCAAATGACAAAATTAACCTCAATGAAGTATATGCAATCTAATCTCAAAGGCCAACTTTGTCATTTGGAGATTTTTTTTGGGTATAAAATCATTAATCTTTGGATGAAAAATAAATGAAAATGAGTTTTGTGACAACAATTTAAAACCTCAAGGGGTGTTATTATAATTTCTAAAACCTCAAGGAGTTTTGTGAAAAAGCCAAAAGCTCATAAAGTGTTAGTGTAAATAACTCAAATTTGAACCTTATAGGAACTCTATGTGGTATTAAGTCATTTATGTATCTTACCATGCAATGTATAAAGTGTAAAATATTGTAGTAAATCATTATAAATAAATAATTATGGTGTGTTTAATTTTCTTTCATTAATTACTACGTATTTTTTATACTCATAATGTTTGTCAGCTCGCTATATAATCAACTTAAATCAGTGAAATCCATCATGCAATGCATTTCCTTCCAATTTTTTGTGATAAAGTAATAGATAATTGACTAAATAAACATCTTCCAAAGTTTCAAGAAAATTTTCCAAGTTTTTCTTACAATTTTCATGGTTTTTATTCAATTTTTTATTGATATCGATAATATCACAATATTTCTATCGAAATATCCGTGTTTTTGAATTACCGATATTTCCAAAACCATCGATATTTTAGACCTTGATCAGTACAGTGAGCATTTAAGGCAACTATAACTTTGTATATATAAAAAAAATTAAAAAATTAAAAAAGACAAGTATAACTAAAGTTTAGAACCAAAAGTCACTTGAAACTTTTTTAATTGTCATATTAATTAATTACAATAATTTCCCTCTAAGATCACTCGCTTGACTACTAATTATATGAATTTGAATGCATACCAATTAATTTCGAACTAATTTATTTCTTTAGCTAAACAATAGTACAAAATGCACTGAAATTTTTTCTCTAATTAAAAATTAATTAGGAAATAATAGTTTTAACTCTATTTATATTTACTTGAAAATAAAGAATTAGACCAACGCCATGGTATGGGGAACGTACGGTGAGCATGATGACAGTTAGTAGATGGTTCAACTGCAGTTGCTGCAATATTAATTGACAACCATGGACAGGTGTTAGCAAACGTTGGGGATGCTCGAGCCAAATGTGGCTAAACAACTATCTGTTGATCATGAGCCAAATGTGGAAGTGGAAAGAGAAGCAGTTGAGAATAGAGGTGGTTTTGGAACAGAACCTCCAGAACCACGTGTTAAAGTGATGTTACCAGTAAACATACCTCTAACAATACCATTAACAAGGGCCCTTTTGGTATCAAAGCCTTAGAGAAATATATATTACTTGTGAACCTCATGTGGTGGTGGAGTTGATAGATGACGAAACCAACAAGCCATCGATTTCATTGGGCAAATAAAGGATCCTAAAAAAGCAGCAAGCACGCAGTATACCGAGCTATTCTCTTATTGATGATATTTCATGTGTAGTTGTAAGATTTTAGTAAAGAAATGAGAGTTTTCATTGAGGGATACTCTTGTAGGGCTTATTCGGCGTTGTATTTCACTAATCCAAACGTCTACTTTGTAGATACTCATTCAAAGATCATCTCTACAAACAATCACTTGAATTCAATATCATTTGACCATTCTATTAAAATATTAGTATTTTCTTGAAGTACCGTGTTCATTGATTTGGTAGAACACAAAAATCAAGTTAAGAATAAAGTACATTATCAAACAATTTAGAAACCAATTTATATTATTTCTACTCGAGAAAAAATAGATTAAAATATATTCATTTTCAATAGCCAATTCATAATTTTCTAGTCAAATGTCTTGAACCTATTAATTGGCCAAAAATTCATTATTAGATAGGAAAGAAAATGTAAAAGGAAACTTAACAGGCTTGAGATTAAGTGCCCACACAGGAGAGAGAGGAGGCAGGCCTTGCCATCATTAGCTGTACACGTAAGTTGCCATAATCTCCAGGTGGCAGCAGCTCATGCTTTGCATGCTTCCGCTCATTTGGCAAGATCATAACCCCGCTTCAGCACTTCCCATCCAATCTCGAACTGGGAGGCTTGATCTGCTGCAAAGGGCCAAAAAGGTATTCCTCTTCCTTTTTTGATTGTGGATTTATGGTGTCGATTTTATGCTTTCCGAAGCAAAATGTTCGAATTTTTGTGGGAGGTGCTCACATTTTTGTTGGGTTATTCACTGATAGGAACAGATCATTTTTGAGTTTAATAATTCTGGGTTTCAATCATCCAATGGCAAGTTTGTGTTTTGGGAAGTTGATTTGGTATATGTGTCTTGGATTGGGGCCCAGTGGTAAAATTAAGATGGGCTATGTATGGTCCTTTTCCTTGCTACTTTTGTAAGGATTTAAGCTACAAGTTACAATTTCTCCAAAACAAAGTCTTCTCCAAATGGAAAAGTACTTTGAATGTGTTTGTGGTTTTTTGTGATTTGAAATCTTGCTTTCTGAGTATGATCATGGTAAATGATTTCGAGTACAAGAACGTAGCACAAATTTTCCAAGTTAACCAATATATGCGTTAGTACCTTGTGCCTTGTTTACTGAGGAAAGAATAATGGAACTGTTGAAATTTGATCATGCTGTTGTTTGGATGTGATTAAATTGAAATAACCAATATCTCATTTTCAGTTGTATGTAAAAGCAGTTTTTGGAAGCTACGTATTTGTATATACGTACAATTTGTAGTAATAAGATACCATACTAACAAGCTGGGGTTTTTAATCTCTAAGTGAGAAAGATGGTTTTACCAGAAGAAGAGATCACAAGGCTTTACAGAGTTCGAAGAACCGTGATGCAAATGCTGAGAGATCGGAAATACTTAGTTGGAGATTTTGAGATCAACATGACAAGAGAACAGTTCAAGGCCAAATATGGAGAGAACATGAAAAGGGAAGACCTTACTATCAATAAGACAAAGAGAAATGACAGCACTGATCAGGTGTTTCAATGCTGCCTTTTATTGCAGTAGATGTAGCCTGTAGTGTCATTCGGTCTTTAATTGTTTGTTCTTTTGTATCAGCTTTACGTATTCTTTCCTGAAGAGCCAAAGGTTGGGGTCAAGACCATAAAAACTTACACCAACCGCATGAAATCGGCCAATGTAGCCAGAGCAATCTTGGTTACTCAACAAAATATGACTCCCATGGCAAGGACCTGTATAAGCGAAATATCTTCAAAATTCCACATGGAGGTTTTTCAGGTGAAGTTTATTGCTTAAACTGTTGTTAGATTGATGAAATTGTGTTTCTGAGATCTTGAGAATGTCACCATCATCTATTGAAGGATCTATGGAAATGAAAGGTACAGAAACATCAGCTTTCTTAGTTGGGAAAGTCTTAGTATCAGAAACATGATGATTTACCTCAGTTTCTTTCTACAGACACATCACTGTTGCAACCTGCTTAGTTGGTTTCCATTCCAAGGGCCTTTTAAAAGGAAAATGTATATCATCAAATGCACTCAATAGTATCAGTAAAATATGAAAAATTGATATTGCCTATAATTTAGTGTGACAGATTGGATGCATGGGGTTATCTGATAAATGTTAGTTTTGAGAGGCCAATTGGCAATTCCAACAAATTGAATCCAGGTCTGTCTTGAGGTTCCACTATGTTGCCTAAAACTAGGTCTGTCTTGAGGGTTTTCATTGCAGTGTTTGCTTTACTTATTTCCGGGACATCTTCAACTTGGGTTGAAGGTCGTGGTTGTTTCTTCTTGTCCGTGTATATGTATACGTATTAGCATCACCTTTGTGAGGAGGACAATAATGGCAGCATGCATTGTTCGCAAATTTAAAGGATATTAATGTTTTTTTTTCTTCCTGTTAACTCCATCGGTTTAGGAGCCAGAGTTGATGGTGAATGTTACAGAACATGTTCTAGTTCCTGAGCATCAGCTGCTTACAAATGAGGAAAAGAAGACCTTACTGGAGAGGTATACTGTGAAAGAGACACAGGTGAGTGCTAAACAATGTTAACCTTGCATTGAAGAGATTTATTAGGATGCTATGTAACACATGCCATGACCTGACCTATATCTAGATGCTTACACACTAAAATGTGCCACAATCTATTAAATTGAGTGATTTTATTGTTCTTTTAACGAACTATTTTTTTTTGTCCCCTCTCAAGATTGTGATGTTTCAAACACATCTTAGTTTACAGTGGCAAACCAAACCGATTGGGATACTAATTGTTTTTTGTATATATTTCGGGGTGGCAAACCAAACTGATTGGGATACTAATTGTTTTTTGTATATATTTCGGGGTCAATGGAGTTCAGCTTCCTCGTATTCAGTTGACCGATCCAGTTGCAAAATATTACGGGCTTAAGCGTGGACAAGTTATGAAGATAATCCGGCCAAGTGAGACTGCAGGACGATACATCACCTACCGTTATGTTGTGTAATGCACTTACTTTCATTGTTAGTTGACACCTGACCTGCTAGTGCTCTGTTTATAAATACTTATGGCTGGATGAGAGAGAGCTCACAAGTGAAGCAGTCTTTGCATTTAGCATCTTAGGCAACTGTAATAAGTATTTTTACAATAAAGTCAACACTAGCTATTATACTGGACTTGGTGTTGACTTTATCTTCAGCTATTATATTAGCATTCTTCCAAGCCAATATCAAGTCCAGTATTTTTACAATAAAGTCAACACTAGCATTGGAAAAAAGAAAAAAAATTCCCAAATTTTTGTGGAGATATCCATAGCAGAAGTTCTAGCCCCACTAGTGCTCACACATTCAGCCCGAGTCCTCTTTCTTTGGATTTTTGTTTTTAGAAGAAACGATGATAATTATTGATGAAAAAATAAAAGTACAAAGTAACCATGGTGTGCCGAATCTCCTTTTTGGACTTTTAAACATGGGGATAGGGGCAACGTAGCAAAAAGATTATTATGTCTTTGTCTTTTTTTTTTTTGGGTGGCTTTTTGGGGTTTTCCTAATTTTTTTTAGTAACAAGAATGGCTATATTCAATGGCTGTGTCTTGACTTGATTAGGGTTTTTGTTATTAACAGAGAGATTTTCTAGTGGGAAAGATGGGATATGCATGCTTCTTCTCCTTTGGTACGAATTTTAGCATTCTAGAGAAGCTGTAGTTGTAGCTCCTCTCCAAACAAGTCTTTTCCAACTTCTTTTGGAATGGAAAAGTAGTTTGTATGGATTTAGGGTTTAGGGTATATTTAAATATATATATAGACGTTACACGTGGCGTCGTTTGATTGGCCAACAAATAGGTGCATGTGAGACATGTTGTAGCGGATTTTTTTTTTCCTTTTCCTTCCGTATCCCCTCAGCCCTCTCTCTCGCACGAGACAGAGTCTCTTTCTCTTCTCTTCCCTTCTGTTTTTCTTTTCTTCTTCTATTTTGACCTAACGGCTGTGCCTGTGCTGTGGCTGCTCAAATCTTCAATCCAGAGCTGCACCTCTGCTGCGGCTGTGCCTGTGGCTGCCGCTTCCTCATCGATTTCACGATCTCCCGCCCAGGCCTAGGTATCATCCCTTCTCTCTCTCTCTCTCTCTCTCTCTCTCTCTCAAGTCGACCTCAGCCTAACCCACATCACCCCTCTCTGTTTCAGGCACACACAACACAAACCCGATCAAGAGCCGCCACAACCACCTCCATTGCCGAAGGTAAATTCTCTCGTCTGTGCATTGTAGGGTTTTTATTTTTATTTTTTTTTTGCTTTGAAATTTATACCTATATCAGAATGATATATGCTATGGGAGCTATGGGAAGTGTTTTCTGTTAAATCAGAAGTGTGCGGTGATGAGGCTATTTGTGGACTAGAGTTTATGATCTGGGTTCTTCTCCCAAAAGTTTGATTACAAACCCTTGGCTGTCTGAGCACTCTTAATCTGTTTTCTCTTATCTTCCAATCTGTAGTTTTGAAAAGTGCTTTGTTCCAAAGTCACCCGTATAATCTTTTTGACTTTCTGGCAAAACCCATAAAAATTTTCTCAAATTTATTGGCTTTTTTTTTTTTGCTGTAAAATTGTTCTTGTTTGGTAGGGTTTATATGGCAGTATGGAGCTTATGAAGATAATTTTTAAATATCTTAGCGGATTTCAGTGAGACCTTAGGGTGAATGATCTGATTGTTACACACACTGAGGCTCAAATTTTAATTATTTGTCCTTCAAATTTTCACAGTAGTTTTGGTTTGGTTTAAAGCGTGCAAATCTTGATTTGTTGGGTTGTGGTTTGCGATGATGAGATGAAACACTGGACGTGTTTTGGGCAGTGGACAAGCTCATTCTTACAAAACGACTTCTCCTTCCACTGAGCTCCATTCCCACATTATCAAGTTTTAAATTTAATCTAGTAAAATTGACAACCAAATTGTATATATCAGAATGATATATACCTATAACAGATTTGGGACACACACTTCCCAAAAACTGCCCATCTAAACCATTCTTAGATTCTGGAAGTTGGCCTGCTTTCCCTTTGGCAAATTCCAGTAAATTTGAGAGATTATTTTGGGAGCTCTCGTTTAGGATCCATAGCCCTTGATTTTGCAAGCAGCAGATCCGTGTCCACATTTCCTTATCTAGCTTAAGGGTCAAAGCACCATGTGTATATTCTCATGCCTAAGAGAATCAACTTCAAGCTTTGTATTATTTTTTTTTTGAATGATTTATGGTTACATTAGTTTTAAATTGTGTGGCTTTTGAATGTGTGTGTGTGAGATTTATTTAGTCTAGAAACTTAGATTGGAATGATGGATTTTTATAGCTTGAATGTACATAATTTCAGGTTTTGAAAGACAAGTAAAAAGTGTTTTGGGCTTGTTCATAAGAATTTAATACGTTATAGTGATATTCAGGAGATTTTCTTCCGCCTTGCTCCGACGCCCGCTCAGACACGCGCTTAGGCATGCCTTTGAAAACACTGTTTGATACTCTTTCTTGTTTACTTGATCAATTGCCCTAATCATCTTGATTCATCTCTAGTGTCCTCGTTTCTAAGGTTTCTAGAGCAAAGGTCTTTTCTTTTTGTGTAGAAAAGTTAATGGAATTGTTGAATTTTGTTTTGGTTTAAGTTGATTTCGTTGTTGCTTGGTTGTGATTCGATAGTCAATCTCGTTTTCAATTGCATGGGAAAGCAGCTTTTGGTAGCTACATGTGTAACTGTAGATTTTGTAGTCATTTGCGAAATTGAATTTTCATAATCCCAAAGAAACCTAACTACCAAGCTAATTTTTGTACTCTATCAGTGACAAAGATGGTTTACCCCGAAGAAGAAATCACGAGGCTTTACAGAGTTCGAAAGACAGTGATGCAAATGCTGAAAGATCGGAATTACTTAGTTGGAGATTTTGAGATCAACATGACAAGAGAACAGTTCAAGAGCAAATATGGCGAAAACATGAAAAGGGAAGACCTTACTATCAATAAAACTAAGAGAAGTGATAGCTCTGATCAGGTGTGTCCCTGATGCTTTTTATTGCAGTGGATGTAGTGTTATCCGTCTCTAATTGTTGCTTCTTGTGTTTCAGATTTATGTCTTTTTTCCTGAAGAACCAAAGGTTGGGGTCAAGACAATGAAGACTTATACTAACCGCATGAAATCGGAGAATGTGCTCAGAGCTGTCTTGGTTACTCAACAAAATCTGACTCCCTTTGCAAAGACCTGTATCAGTGAGATATCTTCAAAGTTCCACTTGGAGGTTTTTCAGGTGACGTTCATTGCTTAAAATGAAGGTTCTTGACATCTCCTGAATATCACTATAATCTATTAATCCTTACCATATCAGAAACATCGGAATTCTTACTTGGGCATGTCTTAGTATCAGAAAATTTAAGTCTATACTCTGAAAGATCGCTGTTACCACCGTAGCCTGCTTAGTTTGTTTATATTCCAAGGGCCTTTTAAAGATAAAGAATGACAATTTATTTGATCAAATGCCCTTAATTGTATAGGTATTACCCTACACTTTAGATTGATGGATTGGATAATGTTAATTAACCGAGATGCCTAAAACTAGGTCTGTCTTGAATAACTACTTTGCATGATTTGATTTACTTTACTACTTTGCATTATTTGATTTACTTTTTCTGGGAATACAGCTTTCACTTCAGCTTGGCTTGTAGATGTTTTCTTTTCCAGTCACATTGTCTCCACCTTAGTCTATAAAATAAGTACAATTGCAACATGAGAATAATGTGTTAGTGGATATTAACGTTTTCTTTCATTAACTCTATTGATTCAGGAGGCAGAATTGTTGGTGAATATTAAAGAGCATGTGCTAGTTCCTGAGCATCTGGTGCTTACAACTGAGGAAAAGAAGACTTTACTGGAGAGGTATACTGTGAAAGAAACACAGGTCAGTGCTGAATGGTGTTGTTAATATTGCATTTAAGAAATTTAGATGCTACGTAAGACATGGCGTGACCTCATTTTATGACAAAATATCAAACTTTTTGACTCATATTTGGAGATTTTTCATGGTTGTGTTCTAAACATATCTTAGTCTGTACTTATCTGGCTTTAATCCACTTGTACACTAAATTGTTTCTTTGGTGTGCGTATATTGGGTGGATGGAGTCCAGCTTCCTCGGATTCAGGTGACCGATCCAATTGCAAAATATTATGGGCTTAAGCGTGGACAGGTTGTGAAGATAGTCCGACCAAGTGAGACTGCAGGACGATATATCACCTACCGCTACGTTATTTAATTATTTTTATTGTTAGTGCAGCTTGATTCTGAAAAGAAGCTCTAAAGGGAAGAGACTGCAATTAGGATTTTAGTCAACTTGATGTTTTGAACTCAATTCTGCGCATTCCTCAGTAGTGCATGTGATGTTAGCTCGTGTGGAGCTGATTTCCAGTTGTTTACATACTGATGTTGTTGTCACACCACCTCCCATCTCAAAGTACACTTGCTAATGTTGTCCTTTGAGACCTTACATTGATGTCTGAGGTATAAATGGACGTTTTGTAAAAATTTAAGAACATGGATGAATGAAGTAGGGTTTTGGCTTATTTTTGTTACTCATAGGCTAACATAGGGTTTAGGGCTTATTTATTATTTTTTTGAAAGTTGTTTTCCTGTTAAAAGGGATGCCTAAACGGGGAATTCTAACCCTTGTTCTTGAGCTTTGACTTGCTCGATAGACATATTTCCAGCAGGGCACGCCCATAGAGACTGATCTTGACTGTTGATGGAAGTGGGGAGCACAATGCATTAACGGTCATATTAGGCTTTGTGTGCTTGTGCAACCTAGCGTTGCAGCAGTCTCATGTACCCGAATTGTTTGTCTTTTTGGTCAAAGTACCCAATTTTTACTTTCCCCCTTTTGGCACTTTGAAGCCGCTCCCGTGAATTTCATGTACCCATGTAAAAGAAACGTCTACTTTTCCCTGATGCTTCCTCATTTGAACTAAGGTAAAAGAAGCAAATGATTGATTGACTTGCTTCCGACTTCAGCTTGGCATGAAGATATTCCTTCACTACTTATGTTACAGAAGATGGATGAATTAAGGTAGCTCTCTACCATGCTTTTGTTATTCGTAGACAGTTGTTATTTTGACTTTGAAATGTTCAACAAAACAAAAACTTGTCCAATTCTCTGAACCATCCAGGAATCTAAACGAATGGGTTTGGATTACATAACGCGTTGATGTTTACTGTTTGCTCTGTTGCATTTATTATATTACATTGCTCACCGTTTTTGAGTCCCACCAAACCTTATTTTTCAAATGAAACACGAAATACCGTTTCAATGTTCTCCCGAACGCGATTTCGTGGACAAGGGTTTTTACATATACATAGTTTGACTGGGCGAGTACATGTTTTGGCTTTTTATTTGTTGGTGCTGCCACATATTTCATGTACTGAGTCAAAAGAAACTTCCTCTTCTCTCCCTGGTTTCTTCTCCATTGACGTTGACCAGAGTAAAGAAACCTAAAAGCCAGTGATTGATGCAGGAACTCATTTTGCAACACCACAGGCTATTTATATAGACACCTTAGAAACCGAGTCTCATACATCATCGCTAGCTAGCTTCATAGAAAGAAAAAAAATGGCGAATGCCCCAAACCCACCAAACAAGTGGAATTGGTTCAAGAGTTTCCAATACGACGAAGGAAACGATTCTCCCGGCGATGCACGCAATGTTTTGCTAGTAGTTGCAGCACTGATCACTGCGGTGACCTTCCAAGCCGGTGTCAACCCTCCCGGAGGTGTTTGGCAAGACAGTCAGAATGGCCACACTGCAGGGAGAGCCATTTATGCAACTCACAAAACAGCATTCTATGTGTTCTTGATATCAAACACCTTAGCTCTTTCCACTGCTATCTTTATAATCATATCGCTTACTTACAAGTTCCCTTTCCATTTGGAGGTCTTGGTTGCCACAGTGTCTATGATCGTGACTTATGGTTCTGCAGTGTTTGCTGTGACCCCAAATGAGTCTGTCCAGTTTCGTTACATATTGACTGCAGCTGCTCTGCCTTTTATAATAAGGATTTTTATCCAAGTTTTCAAGATGTATAAACCGAAATGTGTGTCGTATTTAAAGAACCATTTTTAGATACAAATGGTTGTGTACAACCATATTAGTTTATCTTATCGCGTTAGTTACAGGATGAGAGAGATAAACATATAGTTATACAACATGCGGTGGACAAGAGACTTCGTACTTTTTCTTAGGCGGATGGTCAATGTATTGTGTTGTCAATTAGCAGTGTGTGTAGCTGAGTCCATGAGCAGGGTTGGGTTGCCACATGGATTTAACGTATGTAGTTGAAATGGACAGAGCAGGTAGGACTTACAAATTACAATGTATCCCAGCTCAGATTTTATAGCGTTATCAAATTCTAAGATGATTTTCTAGTGATTATATAACTGGCTGGCCAAGGACAAGCATCATGCATCTCTCATTTTCTAGACAAGAACTATGGCCACAAGGCATGCTTGTTTTATGTTAACTTCTATGCACTCTTCTTGCAAATGCCAAGGAATGTTCTCTGTTTAGATGATATGAATTTTTATTCAAATGTCGTCCAGATTAATAGTTTGACAACATAACATGTTAAACGATATGACAAATAAACATTAATATTTATACTATATAGATCAAATTAACAGTCAAACAATATAACCGCATTGGAAAACCATTACATGAACAACATTCTTATGATTTCTAAGCCAGCCTGTCAAATTCTACAACTCAGTACTAATTTCTAAACTTCTCTCTCTCTCCCCTAACCAGTGGCCCATGATTGCACATGTTCCTTGTTCCCATCTCAAGATCAATACAACTGTCCACACCGAATATGACCGCAATAAAATAAAACACTACTCTCTTGACACAAACTATTCTTTTGTTCACCGGTCCTCATGTCACCAAATTAGCTTTCACACCCACCACTCATATACCTCCAAATTGTGACCAAGTATGAGCAAATTGTCTTGCATGGCCAGTGGGCCACCTATGTTTTTCACTTGTGGCAACCTAAAAGTCAAGAAGAGAACCCTAAAATTTATGGATAAGAACAAGTATCAACCAAACAAGCCATTTAGAGGAATAATGGAGTGTTATTTGCATTGAATTAGGTTTTGGTGTGCTTCCAAGTGATCCCGAGTTCTAACTCTGTGTGTGCGTGAGTTTTCCTTCCTTCCTATTCCTAACTTTGGGGAAAGAAAAAGAAAAAGTCATTTAGAGGCATTGCTTTTCTTCCAGACTGGAAATTCAAGACCCATCTGTACATAACATGCCAAATAACTTCAATTACAAAATCCAAAAAAGAAAAAAGAAAAAAAGAAAGGACAGAAATATCTAATGTTCATATTGCCAGCCCAAAAAATATGGGCAAAGTACAAAAATCACTACCTCAACAACTACCTTTTTTTTTTTCTTTTTTCTTTTTTTTTTTCTTTAAGGCAACAACCCTTTGAAGCTTTAATCAAACAGCTAGCTGCTGTGGCTGATGGGAGGCTTCCTCCTCATCAAAGCACAAATGGAGCTTTAGTGATTTGCCTAAACTAAGAGAAGAATCTGCAGAATCTAGAGGAGGCTGCAAGAGGAGCATTTCTCTTTGGAGGTAGGAGCAGTAGGTGGTGAAGGTTGAAGGGGTCACATTTAAGTTGAAGCTCAAACCAAATAGGAAATCCACTTCAAGAAAATTCATCTCTATTGTGCTGATCCCTCCAACTTTTGCATAATAAGCATTGTTGTAGTACCTGAATGTTACAGCACATTTATGAAAATGGAAATTAGTCAATTCTGGCAATAAATCTACAGCAAATAGATCCCATTACAAAAATAGCTTTCACATTACAGAAACTTTTCTATGAGCCATATTTCATCATGATGTTATTTGATCAAACATATTAAATTATGTCACCATGTGCATCTTGGTGGACTCTCCACTCCATGTATATAGGAAAGCCATGGTAGCACATGGCTGAGATTAGTTGGATTTTTAGTTAAAACATAATTAGCCAGGTAGGAAGAGACTAGAACATCGCGTGCAAGGGTAAATTCTCTTAACCACTTTAGCTACAAGCCCTTTGCAAAAGTTTTTGTTTTTGTGATCGAAGTTAGGAAGGGGGAGAGAGGGTAAAACTCACATACACGAGTACTGCTGGAGCTTGAAGTCAAAGGCCTGGGACAATACAACTAACACCCATTAAAACTTTATGAGGTTTTATATATTCAGAATCATTCCAAATCAGAAGGTTTTATACCTCCAACTTTTTCCAAGTAATTACAGAGTTGTATGAAATTATGAATTGATGAAGATACCAAAGCAAGAAATGAAGCAAACCCAGATAAGAAAACAGTGAGAATTCTATAACTCAGAGACACAGCAAGCTTAATAAGGTAAGACTCAGAAAAGAAAAACCCAGTGAATTCATATCCAATCTCCATCCACATTCATGCAGGAAACAGAATATTCCAAAACTTGTATGAACACAATGAAAATGATCACATAAACTTGTATAAATAACTTTGACAAAAAATTTCTAAGTACTCAAAAACACCAAAAGTTCAAATCCAAAGAGATTTTCCAAACAAATGCTCATCATAAGCTAATAAAATTCAACTTCACCACACTTACATGTCATCCATGAACTTTGCAGCCACCATGACACTAGTAATCAGCAACCGGTGAACGTTGTATGAATTGATGGGCAGAGCTGGTTGCCTCTGAGAAAACCGATCCAGATAAACATATGCAACAATTAAGCAAGATGGGCTACAATTGGCATACTTGAAAATCCTCTCCAAATAGCTCTGTATTGATATGGTGGGCCTGGTTAGGCCATGGAAGACTGAGATTCTCTGGGTTTGGAATGGATTGATGTCATTTGATTCAGCCACCCTTTGAACCAGAGATGAGAGGAATGTGATGATCTTGGTCATCACTATTGGGTTCTCTAGCTCTGCCATTGATGATGATGAGAGCAAGTTCTGGTTTGGTTCTCAAGTGTTTTGAATTTTTTTGTTGGTGCTTAGTGCTTATGTTGTCTATATATAAGATTGGTGTTAGGAATTAGTAACTTAGCATTTTTTTGTTTTTTGTTTTTTTGTTTTTTGGTTAAAGAAAGGAGGGAGCATGAGAGATGATAGAGGCCAAAGAAGAGAAAGGTAAATGTATAAAACTAAAAACTAAAAACAATTTTTTTTTTCTCTCTTTTTATTTTTATTTCAACTATAATAAAACAGAAAACAAAAACAGGTAAAAAAAAACAAAGGAACTTATTCATTATTACCAAAATAGCCTCAACAATTTGAATGAGGACTTTACTTATCCTCATTGGTTTATTGGGTTTGTGACACGAGTCATTTTTAATTTAAAAAGATTGCATTTTGAGTTTGGGCAATGATTTTCTTTTCCTTTTATTTCAAACCTTTTAAGAGGGAAGAAAGATGGATTAATGGTGGATTAAATAGTGTCATTTTCTTGAAATAAACGTGGGTTTTTTTTTTGTTTTTTTTTGGCGATTTGCTGTGACAATTATGATGGCATGCCATACCCATCATGTGATTACATGTGGGAAAAATTTGCGATTGTAATGTGGGGCCCCCACGTTCTAAGAGATCTTGCATCTTCGCATGTGTTGTGATTCGCATACAATTTGGATGGCATAACATGGATTTGCTATGTTTGGTCCACGGCTTTCATGTAAGCTGCTTTTGTTGCAAGCAATAAGTACACTCAAAATTTGCACAATTTAGGGATGGTGGGCTGGGGTTCAAGATTGGGTCATGTGATTTGTATCTTGCTTAACTTAATATAATTACAATTATGCTAATATTGTACTCTTTGTTTTCGATAAAAATAAATGAGGTTTAGAGTGAATTCGAATTTAAAACACTGCTACATTATTCGGCTAACGATTTTAATAAGCGCACTTATAATTAAAGTGACAAATTTATTAAACCACCGCTTGGATGGTGACCAAAAAGGTCACGAGATTGGCAAGGGTCTGTGAATCAAATAGCAAACAAAACGTCAAAATCTGTGGGAAGGGCAAGTTTTGGACATATCAATCCAGCATAGATTAAGTTTCATATATGGTTATAGCAATTTGGTCCCAAAAAAGAATATTTATAAAGTAATATTTTATATTTTATATTCACACTACATTTTTTTTTTTAATCTTAATCATTTTACTTATTAAACCGATTGATTTTTTCTTTCATTTCTTTTTTGAATCTATGTGGACTATTTTATATGCACACTATATTATTGTATAACGACGGTAGAATTTAATATGAGAATGTCACACAAAATTGGAAAAGAAAATGTTTTATATGACATGTCCTATTAATCTTTACTGTAAAGATTTTGTTTATTTTATTTTTATTTTTATTATTACCTTCTTTTTGTATTCAGGCTAAACTACAGGCTAGCTATATTATAGTGTAAATAATCCAAGCTACAACAAAGATTATCTGTTTGTAGACAATCTAAAAGTTCTCAAGTTCTGGTAATGTTATTTCTTCGTCACCATATATATATACCTTTGTGTCCTAAGGAAGCAGATCTCATCCAATCCTGCACCATGACTTGTAATTATAACCTTTTTTAGGTTCGAAATTACTTTGGTAGCAAATGTGTGTCAAAATATGAAATGTATAAGCGAATATTGTTTGTGGGAATTTTCTGTATATTTTTCTCTTCGTAGGAGGTTGTATTTATAATACAATAAACCTTTGTAGGTCAAGAAAAGTAGTAACTCCAAATTCTTTTTATAGTAGGAAATCAAGAATTAAAGTAAATCAATTACCTTGAATATAGGAAACCTTGGCGTGTAAGGAAAGTAACTGCGGGTCCACAAGTCATGCCAACACTCCCCCTCACGTTGGTGCATAGATGTGCCAATGCCCAACTGGTCTAGGGAATTGTGGAACGCTCTACTAGAAATTGTTTTTGTCAAAATATCCGCCAATTGATCCTCAAACTTTATCAACGAAAACTGAATCACTTTAACTTCAAGCTTCTCTTTGATATAGTGTCGATCCACCTCAATATGTTTGGTGCTATAATGTTGAATTGAATTATGTGCAATAGCTATTGCAACTTTGTTGTCACAAAAGAGATTTATTGCAGACATAGGTCGATACCCAAAGTCAGTAAGCAACCTACATAGCCAAAGGAGTTCGCAAAACCTTTAGTCATACCTCTGAACTCAGCTTCTGCACTAGATAGAGCTACTGCCTTCTGTTTCTTACTCCTCCACGTCACTAAATTACCTCCCACAAATGTAAGTAACCAAACGTAGATCTTCTATTTGTTACACTTCTTGCCCAATCAACATCTATGTAACCATCAATATTCATATGACCATGTTTTGAGAACATAAGTCATTTGCTAGGTGCAGACTTTAAATATCGAAGTATTCAGAGAATGGTATTAATGTGATCTTCACTTGGAGAATGCATGAATTGACTAACTATGCTCACGGCATAAGTGATGTCTGGTCTAGTATGTGACAAATAGATCAATCTTCCCATTAACCTTTGGTATATTTCCTTGTTAGTTGGAACTTGATCCAGATATTTTCCAAGATGGTGATTTTGAACAATAGGAGTGTCTACAGGTTTGCAATCTAGCATTCTTATGTCTGTTAACAAGTCCAAGACATATTTTCTTTGAGATAGAAATATGCTTTGCTTTGATCAGGCCACCTCAATCCCCAAGAAATACTTGAGTCCACCTAGATTCTTCATCTCAAATTCAGTAGCTAAATAGTCTTGCGGCCGAGATATTTCATGTTCATCATTCCCAATAATAATCATATAATCAACATAGATTATTAAAGCTGTTACCTTTCCTTTATGATGTTTTAAGAACATAGTATGATATGAATTGCTTTGCTTGAACCAACAATTCCTCATTGCTAAAGTGAATCGTCCGAACCATACATGTGGTGATTGTTTCAAACCATATAGTGCTTTCCATAACTTGCACACCACATTTGTCTGAGTAGATGTTGTATATCCTGGAGGAATGTTCATGTACACTTCTTTTGTGAGTTCACCATACAAGAAAGCATTTTTTTTACATCAAACTTATGGATTGGCCAATCCAAGTTAGTTGTGAGAGATAGGAGCACTCTGACTGTGTTAAGCTTTGCTACGAGGGCAAATATTTTTGCATAATTGATGCCATAGGTCTGTGTCTACCATTTTGCCACAAGTCTGGCTTTGTATCGTTCAATGGAACCATCGACATTGTGTTTGAGAGTAAACACCCATATGCATCCAACTGTTCTTTTTCCTGGAGGGTAATGTCTCGAGTGTCCACGTTTGATTTTTCTCTAGCGCCTTCATTTCTTCCTTAGTTACTTGATTCCACTTCAGATATTTCAATGCTTCAGTCACCTTAGTGGGAATGTCAATAGCAAACAATTGATGCATAAACACTTTTAGTGGTTCAACCAATCCTTGCGTGGACACATGGTTGACAATTCGATACTTCGACAATTTGCTAATATCATGAGAATACCAGCTTGGTGGTTTGCCATGATTCTGCCTGAAAGGTAATTGATATCCAACAGAATTATCAACTAAATTCACATGAGTTTTAGGGCTAAATATATTCTCAAGAGATTGGTCGTCTGGTACTATATAATGAGAGGGGGGTCTTCGTCTTTCTTCTTGGTAGAATCAGAAGTAGTCAAATTAGAAGACTTTTCAAACGCATGCAATCGGTTGCATTCTTTAGGGCGACCAGTCGTTTTAGTCCGAGCCCAACTATCGAGTTTTGTTGTTCATGGAAACTAGATGAGCCACAACTGTGGTGTAAGATTGTATCTGAAGGGGCACAGATGCAGATGAAGATGGTTGGCTGGGCCGACTAGTCGAGGGGTGGCCGGCAGGCTGGTGAGTGCCCTTGGCCACTAAACTAGCCGATGTCAGCACCTGAGTATCCATCATCACAGCTTGTCGGAGATCTTTGAGTCTAATAAAAGCATAGGTTTGCTCGACAGTGGGAAACAGAGCCATTTGAAGAACATCATCGTGGGCATTGTCAAGGCGGTCATCCAAGCCATCCAAGAAGATATAAACACGGTCTTCCTGGAGATTGGTATTGTGCTCCTTGATATGGGAGTCACACGTCATCTGATTCGGATGATGAAAATCGATTTCTTGCCATAAACTTTGGAGATCGTTGTAGTAGGTTTCAATCAAGCCATCTACTTGTCGCATTTGGTGAGTGCGCCGTTTGAGATCGTACACCTGAGATGCATCAGTGCCATCAAAGTAGGTTGTGACAATTGCATCCTAGATGGCACGTGCGGTGGGAAAGTGAAAAAAGGTGCTAATCAAGCGAGGCTCCAAAAGTGTATTAGCCAGCCTTTCACAATGACATTCTCAGTGCGTCAGAGTGGAAATGCATGTAAGTCGAAGGAGGTGGTGGAAGTTTGCCGCTGAGGTATCCTAACTTGTCTTTGCATGTGATTTACATCTCGAAAACTTGGGACCAAAGAGGATAGTTAGAGCCATCCAACTTGATGCGAATGGGGTAGCCGAAGCTTCATAGGTAATAGTTGGGGTCGAGGGCAGGATCTCTGCGTCAGTCATTTTCGTGTTCAGGTTCGGGGTTGGGTTTGGGTTTGGGGTCAAATTCTGGTTCTGGATCTTCAAGAATTGGGTCATCTGAGTAACCAATTCAACAAAGTTCGGTTGAAAAGGAGAAGCGAAATTGGTGGTGCTACTTTCATGGTGGTGAAAAAGATCTTCATCCCCTATAATGGTACCATTGTGTAAAAACTAAGAGTCAACAATTCCAAGATCGCTACTTTGATACCATGTGAAAATATGAAACGTATAAGCGAATATTGTTTGTGAGAATTTTGTGTATTCTTCTCCTCGTAGGAGGTTGTATTTATAATACAATAAACCATTGTGGGTTAAGGAAAGTAGTAACTCCTATTTCTATTTACAATAAGAAATTATGAATTAAAGTAAATCAATTACATTGAATATAGGAAACCTTAGTATGTAAAGAAAGTAATTGCGAGTCCACAAGTCACGCCAACAAAATGTTCATCCACGTAACTAACAATTTTGAAATATGTTAACAACACTGTAAGATTACATATTGAGACAAAATTACATTTTGATCAATTATTTAGATTAACAATTTGACAACATAAATATCAAATTAACGGGAGGATGCCACTTTGAATATTAGTACAATTATAAGTACATAAGAACCCTCTTGCATACAATCAATGTTAATAACCCTAATTACATGGTATAACATCTCCTGAAATCTTATCCTATAGATTCCTAAGAGATCCTTTTGTACTAGTTTAGTGTAACTCAACCACTTACAAAAGAAATAATAGATTACTAGGTGTGATTTAGGATTTTAGAATACAATATTCCAATGATCATCAAATGGTGGGGAGCTTTTTTGCTAGGTGTGATTTAGGATTTTAGACTAGTAGCTAGTCTCAAAAAATTAAGTTGTTGGGGGAATGAGTTAACAATGCATATCGAGCTCCCTTACATGCATAGTCATCATGCATGTAGGCAGACAAATAGATAAAGGGAGATATACAAATATATATATATATATAGATGCAGCCCCTGCAAACCAACAAAGACTTTGAGTAAGGGAATTAACTTACGATATTTTGTAAAGAATGCTCTTGATGATGTCAGACAATCATAACTCCAAAAACTTAAGTTGTTTGACAAGGTAGAATTAGTAATTTTTCGATGGGTGGGTAACTAAAATTTTTAGCTTAAAATATAATGCTTTTTTAAAAAAAATTTTAAAAAAATTTTCTTACCTTTGCAGTTTGAACCTGTTAATTTTTTTTTTTTTGGCATCAATGGAATAAGCTTTTAAGATGCAAAGTGCAAAAATATAAATAATTATGTTTCACACATCTATATTAATTGTAAACCTAAGAACAATATAATTAGGTTTACGTGCTGTTCTGTTCTTGAAAGACAATACAAATAAATTTGAGAAAATAATATTTCTCTAACGTGTTGTAGTTGATGGTGAGCCATATAGGTTTTTTTTTCCTACTTAAAATTTCTTTTACCAAAGACTGCAGATAATTTCACACACAAAAAAGGCAGCAGATAAAGAAAAAAGACAGCAAACTTCGAAAAAAAACAAAACAATAGGCATCAGATTTTGCAAAGGAAAAAACTAAAAAGCAGCAAACTTGTCGTTTATTATTAGTTTTTCTTCAGAATTAACTGGGCTACAGCCCACCACAGCCTTAGTTGTGATTTCGCCCCTGTTATGAGAGAATGAGTCAACAATGTGTACGAAACTTAAGAAAAAAATGCCTAGTTGCCAACCTGGAATCATTTATTTTGGTTGGAGTGAAGCATGAGCAAAGCATGTTTCTGTGAGAGTAACATCTCAGCATTTATATTGGGATCAAAATATACAGAAGCTTGTCTGGTTGCATCCCAAACCCATGTGCTATTCATGTGTGATCCCCTCCCACCTCAAAAAAATACAAAAATAAAAAACGAAAACAAAAAAAAAACCTAAATTACATTGTCGTCATCGCCAGCATAATTTGCCATCATAAAGTGGAATAAACATTATCGTAATTAGAAAATAAAAATGGAAAATTTAGACCAAACCCCACATTCCCACATGTTCTCCGTTTTGACTGCATGGTGGTGGGCCTCCTGTAACTTTTAAATATGACATCCTTCAATGTACACTTCTGTTAATATATATCAAAACCCCTTGTTATGTGCCTAAGATTTTGGACGTCCCTCAATTAATTAAATAATTAAATCATGCTAAATCACTATTATTGAGATACCAATGGGTGAGGTTGTAGTGAAATTATAGAATGCTATAGTAGTACGGTTATGTGGTACATTTTATACACGTGTTATAATATAGATAGATGATAGAGTTTATTTTCCTCCTTTTAAGGAATAGTATTTATAAATATCCACTTATATTATAACACTTGTACAAGATGTATCACGTGACCGTACTACTGTAGTATTCTATAATCTCTCGAGCTTGTGAGATGGCAACCATGTTATTATATGGATATTATTTCCTTACTTGTAAGGAGACACTCATTTTTTTTGCGAATCACAATTTGACATATATGTAAAAATAATTCATTAAAAACACAAAAAACGAAAACTTATATGTACACATATTACACTGCTATTGGCATAAATGTAAAAATTTCTACTTACCTAATAAAGAGGGAAGTATTTTCCTTATTATATTATGCATGTCTCCTTTTTCCTTATGTGGTTTTTAGTTTCTACACCAATGTTTGAGTACTTTTATTTTATTTTATTATCCAAATAGATAATTTTTTGTTTTCTTTTAAAAGGTGTTGATTTAGAAATTTACTTCCCATGCATGCAATGCGTTTCAAGTCATTGTCGAAGAAAACGAAGTAATTTGGGGGTTTAAATTTGATTAGGAGAAGTTGATATACATATTTCAATGACACAATCTTTAGCATGCAAAATATGGATTACATGCAAGTTGTCTTTCCACTTCAATTAGAACATCTCTGAGATTGACCTAACGTCATTTTAAAAATTGAAGAAAGCTATGTGTGCTACCCAATTCCCCTTATGCATTTTAGTGCGGAAGTGCAAATGTACAATCAGTCGTGCTCGCTAGAGGATCTAAAAATGAGGAACTGTGAACAACTTTTATTTTTATTTTTTATAACAACCCCTTAATTGTGTTAATTACATGTCTAACAACGGAAAATAGATGACCTCTCAAAGCATTTGACTAATTAAAATTGAAAAACGCAATTTGCTTTATTTTCACCTTGACTTGTTTCTATCATGAGCCGAGCTTAAATGAGACAAAACCAATTCAAACTCGACCTGCATGTTGTGAATTTTATATACCTGCAAAATAGAGGTTAATCTAAATACAAATTATACTCGCAAATGTACAAGGTCAATCGTAATTAGCAAGGCAAGCACGAAGTCATTCTCAAAATGGCTGATTTCTTAACTTTGAAGCAATTGAACCTAATTTAACTTAACAAACACTTAGATAAATTAAAATGGAATTTAAACATATAACTTATGCACATAAACCTAAATGGGCTTTTTGAATAATTGATTTAAAGGCAAATAAGAAAACAATTAATTAAACACACAAACAAAGGACAGTAGAACTAGTTTTCGGCAAGATATAACGGCACTAGGACAATGAGTCCACTCCTAGTACTGTTCTCGAATCTCTCTTATTTCCTTCCTTTGTTACTCAAATTATATTGTTGACTAATTCCCTTTAGTGTGAATTATCTATGGTACTTAGGCTAACTCACATACCCTAACATGCAATTCGACAATGGTATTTAGTCAAATCTGATTATGCAAGAATTCATTAAGTCTAATGGAATCCAATATAAGCTATGCAACTCCCTAGGAATATGATATTTACCCTAAGCAAATCACAATTTTTAATCACGAGAAGTTGGTCTCAAACTCCGTATGGTATTTAAGCAAGTTTGCATCAAATAACTCAATCAAAAACCTAGATGGTAGCTAAGCATCCAAGCAATCAATCAAGGATAAAACAGTGATTAAAAATCCAATTCAATAAAGCCACGGAAAAGAAATTAGAATAAAAAAACTAGATAATCATATTAGGGTATCATCACGCCCTAGCAAGAAAGTGTTTAGTTACACTTCGTTATGCATAACATCAAAAAAAAAGACATGGAAAAAGAATAGAACC
The DNA here is from genome assembly GCF_902201215.1 of Prunus dulcis. NCBI lineage: Eukaryota > Viridiplantae > Streptophyta > Magnoliopsida > Rosales > Rosaceae > Prunus > Prunus dulcis. The sequence goes on from NC_047651.1 coordinate 13,879,640, forward strand.
CACAAAAACTGAAGATATTGCACTTTAGGGTTGATTTTCTTCTCCTCAAAGTTTAACCCCTTATCTAAAATTTTCACTTCCTTATATCACATCCTAGGGTCCTAAAAGTTCTATTAAATAAAAAAAATAAATAAATAAAAACCTAGGGCGCCCCAATCCCTAAATAATAGGTAAAGACATAAAACTAGAAAAGTCTTGACTTACAATCCTTCTTTGACTGGTAAAACAAATCAGTTTCTTTGTACGCACGTATGGGGTCGTTCCTCCTTCAAGATAAGACATGAATAATATGTAAATTTTATATCTTTGTCTTATCTTTCCAGCCATATATCGCACACCTTTAGGAAAAATCAGGAAAGTCTTCAAATAATCATTCTTCCACAACAACATGGTTTTGACAAGATTGCACTTTATGCTGATTTAACTTCAAAGACTGCTCTCATTGGCTGCTCCGAAAATTCTAGAAAAATTTCACAATCATCTTCAAGATCTTAGCTTTCATCTCCAACTAGTATCTTGTACAAAAATTGTAATAACCCAAAACAAAATATCTAAAAAGAAATAAAATATCTAAAAAGTAGGATTAATATCTTCTAGCAAAAAGATAATTTTGCCCTCGCATTATTTAATAGGAAAAAGTTGACTTTTTGATCGGGAAAGAATTTCGCAATTCTGCTTATGCCATTGTGTAGAGCACGGCGAAACGAGTCCGTAGACACGGAGTAGACTCGAATCGGAGTTGTAACGAAGAAATTACGATCAAAAACCGCGAAGGACAAAATGATAATTTGGTCAAAAAGTCAGATTTTTATCCCCTCCTCAATTCTCTCTCCTCAATTCTCTCTCCTCTCTCTCTCTCTCCTCCCGATTTCTGCGACCAGCCCCGACCTCCGCTCGCTTTTATCGACGCCACGGTCACCACACTTGGAGCCGATCTCCGCCGTTGGTACCAAATGAACCACCACTCGACCGCTGTCATTTCTTGACCAGCCGCCACCCTTGCCGTGGCCGGAGCTCGCCGGAATCCGCCATTTTTGCCGGATTTCCAGTTCAAATTTCCAGCTCGATTTTCTCCTTCAATTCTCCGCCAAATCGATCAAGTAAGGTATGGTTTCTCAGCTATTTTTCGTGTTTGAGCTGATGGATGTATGGGTTTCGATCGATTTTAGCTCTAAAGGGTTCGAATTTCGACTTGAAGTTTGGCCGAAACTTCGGCCGCCGTGATCTACTGTTTCTGGTCACTTTTTGGGGTATATTCAAGAACAAAAGTGACTCCAAATGGGGTGTTTTACCTAGGATAGGAGTTTGGAGTCTTGGTTCTGAGATTTTTCGGCCACCCAAAATTGCTTAAGACACCCAAATCTGCCCGCGTGTGAGGCGGCCCGTGGGCGAGGGTGGTGAAGTGACTCTGTACAGTTTTGAGATCCTCGTGTCGTCACGAGCGCATAGGATTTTGCGGATCTCGATTTGGAGTCCGTTTGAGCCCCGAACGGATATTCCATATCGCGCGATCCTTGGGTGCAGTGTCGTCAAATTGTCAGATCGCACTGAATTTTGGATATGTCGGTCTACATGATTCTAGGATCGTGTAGGATTCGACGGATTGCGAATCGGAGTCCCGGATACTCCGAAATTGCGAACCCTGGGGCTAGGGTTTGGATTTTAAGCAATAACGCGATTTTGGCCAATCCGACCGTCCGTTTCGGACCAAACTCGCCGAACATGGTTCCTTCTCTATGAAGAAACTTCAGAGAAGCCCAGATTGGCCATCGGAGACCGTGGACCCACGGGGTCCCTAATCGGCCGGTCTGGTGGTTTATCGCTTAGTTAAGCGTCGGGTCTTCCAAAACTATCCAAGTGTCTGAAAGGCTAATGTGGGTATATGAGTAACTTGAAACGAGTGCACGTACTTCTAGGAGCAGGGGGCAGGGTGTTTAAATTAAATTCTTTTTATTCAGCAGTTTATTAATTTAATATTCATGGTTAATCAGGCACCAGAGGTCCGGTCGACCTACAGGAGGGACCTACGAAGGGTCCAGCTAGCTTGGACCACCAGTGAGTGGACTTTCTTTCATGAATGACTTTATATAAATGAGTTATATAGATGATTTCTATAAATAAGATTTCATAAGTGATTTTATATTGATTTTATATAAATAAGTTTTTATAAATGAGTTATCTGAATAAATTTCAGTATTTGATCTTGAATAAGTGATGTTACATGTTTTCCTAGCATGAAATGTAGCGTAAAACATCCTTATTTTTATATTACTCAGTTGAGCAGTAAATTTGAAATTGGTGATTCAGAATAGCAGCTTAACTCAGATTTATCATATTACAGAGAATTATCAGGTTTTTCTAAAATAGTTGTTTTAGAACCACCATGTACCCGCCTTTTATTTGGTGATTACCCTCAGATGGACCGATGTCTGTGGACATCAAGTCTGTTTACAGTTCAGTCAGTGCACTTAACTTTGCCTCACGAGTTTCGGGGACGCTCGGACCGTGAGTGCCAGGATTTGTGGCTCGGCAGAATTTGTCCCGAGTTTGTACGCCAACCCTGGTTTGCTTGGCTGACTCATTGTCCCGCCTCCCGCCAAAGATTGCGGATCAGGCTGACTACGGTCCCCTGCATTCTGCCCGAGCGACTCGAGCTGACTTGGTGTCATCGAGGACCTGCCGGCAGATCAGGCTGACCATAGTCCCCTGTATCCTGCCAGTTTGCGGCTCGGATAGACTGCGTGTCATCCGAGACCTGCCAGGGGAATTGACGGACTTACAGGGGTACTTCTAGGTGGTACTTTCAAAGGAATTTCAGTGTTTTATGAAATTATTGTTTTCAGAAAATTTTATATCAGTTTTCTTAACATTTGTGCCGTTTTATATCTATATATATATACATATACGTATACCTGTTGATTTACATGCTTTATATATTTGATTGCCGATGAACTTTAGATTTACATACATAATTATTTTGACTACGGGGGTTATTATGTTTATAAACTAGTTTGAGAACATTCTTGTTGTCCACTCACATTTTCGACTTGTTTTTCGCCCCCAGGCCGTAGATGTGTGCAGGCATCCACCACCGGGCCACTCCCAGCTTCCGCACCGCCGAGAAACGTAGGGTTTTATCGTAAAAGTTCTTGAAACCTTGTAAAGTAGTAGAAAATGCTCTGATATCTAGTTTTAGTAGAAAACTTGAACTGGCAGTTGGTGAAGAATTATTGGTTTGTTTAACAGGTGGAAAAATTTGGGTTTGGTCAAAATACAGGGGAGACTCTGCCGAATTTTCGGCAGGAGTCCAAAGAAAATTTTAATAGTAATTGTAGCAGGAAGGGTAAAATGGTCATTTGTGCCCGACAGTTGCCAGATGTCGGAAACGTACAGGGCTTGGTTCGAATTCCAAAGTGGAATTAGGATCGGGTCCTGTCAAAAATATCACCAAAAAGTCGTATTTCTGTTCAAAATCAATTAATTGCTTTGAAAAGCTGAAAATTAAAAAAAAAAAAAGTAATAAGTTTAAATCCAATTTTTCTTAAAAACTAAGCATAAAGAATACATAAATGTTAAATTTATAGACTTATCATTGCATCGAGCCAATTTATAGCCCGCCTCAAAACTTCACAACAAATACAATTTAGAAGAATACACTTTGGGTTTAGGTCCAACCCGACAACCAGAGCAACTCACTCCAAAATTCAATCGAATTGGATTGCTTTTTAACTTTTTCTTGACATCCATCTATCTAGTCAAGTCAAGTGGCATTGGCCTTAACTCAAATCCGTTCAACCCGCCACATAATCCAAGCACAAACTCTATTCCACATCTAAATCCTTCTGACATTATAATAGTGGATCATTTATATACACTCAAGAATTGCCTAATAAAACAAAACAAAACAAAAATATCTAATATTGTAAAGATTTGTGTATATTAGGGGCATGGCCTGTGGTTTGAACAGGAGATGAATAGGGTATAACTATAGATATCATGTCGTACATATGTTTACATATATTGTCCGTAGATCTGGTTGCGTGAGTCAACCTAATCGATGATCCAGATTCGTAGTTCTCTTGACAATGGTATCTTATGTTGCTAAGCATCCCAATATATCATTTCCTTTAAAAATATTTACTAATAGTAGTTGATCATGAGAAAAAGATTATAATCAAACAATTGTTAATTAACTAGGATTAATATTGGAAACATCTTCCTTTTCATTACATTTTGTTGATTGTTTGCAGGTGTACAAATGGTGGAAGCAAAACTATGAGAAAGGCGTAGCGAAACCTGGACAGGATGGTGTGCAAAAACGAGCCACTGTAACAAACAATGCAAGGATTGGGAGGGTGCAGAGAGCATGGTACGTGCCATGGAGAGTTTCTAGAGAAGCCTGTTTCTGCTATTTCAAATGCTCATTGTAAAATCAGTTTCTGAAGCATGCAATTATGGCACTATCTTGACTGTGTGTCATGAAGTCTCATAGTTTGCATATCATCATATGATGTCGTGTTCAAATGAAGGTGTGCTTGTACTAAATAAGTTCGTTTCTGTTGAAACAAACTGATTCATGTCATTTATATACACTCAAGAATTGCCTACTACAAACATTGGTTTAGTGCCCGTTTGACATTGCTTATTTGGGGCTATAAGTAATTATTTCGAAATTTTTGAAAGCCCAACCTATTTGGTAAAAGATAATAAAATCACTTATTTTGCATAATTGCTGTAAGAGAAAGCAATTAGGGAAAGCAGGTGATAATCTGATTTCATTTTTTGATTATGCAGAAATCAGTTTTGAAGAAGCGCTACCCCCCCTTTTTTTTAACCAACCGCACTTCTAACAAAAATTTTACCAAACCCCAAACTGCTTTCTTTCACAGCTGATTTCTCTCACAGCAAATCTGACAGTGATTATTTTTACAGCATAGCAATGCCAAACTGGCCCATAGTCAAATTGGTTAGAGCGGATGTGCTCCCCACTATGCACGCGAGTTCGAATCCCCCTCCCAGTAGTTTAGATTATATTAACGTTTGTATATATAAAAAATAAAAAATAAAAATTTGCCTACTAAAACTATAAAAAAAAAAGAACAAAACAAAAACAAAACACAAAAAATGTCTTTACAGTTGGTCCAAAAACAATTATTTCAAAATTTTTTAATTAATGAAGTGAGAGTTTTGAACTTGAAACATATTCTAAAATAAGAAAAATAACTACAACTAGACTAAGAATTAGTTAGAGAACTTCTACCCATCCCCTTTTGTAGCCAAGGCTCCAAAAAGAACCTTCACCAATGAAAAATTGTCATGGAAAGAAGTGGCTCTATGAAATTAGGCAAGCTGACGTCATGATGATGTCAGCAATCAATTTAAATACCCAAAAACAAAAAAAACAAAAAATTCAGAATTTTTTTTCTTCTATAAATACTTGGTCATGTTTTTCACTTCCCACCCTAAAATGCATACAAATTCCTCACCTCATATTTCATGTGAATAATGGTTGCCCTTGGGTTGCCGTGGCAATGGGTGTGAATGCATTAAAAAATTACTAGGGCATGCATCATTCACTTGAATAGTAACTCCCCTTGCCTTTTGCCATGACAAATGGTGGGTAGAAGTGAACTAGACTAAGAACTAGTTAGTGTTGAAGCATTCTTAGAAAATGTCCATATGATCAACCTAATATAAGGCCCCAATCTGATTCTACTAATTATGTATGTTTCGAAGAGCCTACTGATTTCGCGAATCTAATTTTTAGGACTTCGGTGTTTGATGGTGGTGGTTCAGTGTCTATTCTGGAAATACCTCTACTGAGTCTTTCGGTTCGGTATGCCATTTTGACTCAATACCTAATCAAACCAAATCGAGCCCACCCCTAATTTAGACCATCGTTTGTTTGAGGATGGTGTATATCATCATTCATTTTTTTTATTAGAGCTGCTGCTCCATTGATTAGTTATGAAATACTATTAACTTTATGTGTGTTATCAATATCTCTACGTGCGATTCATTAATTAATACGTAGACAAACTTTTATTAATTCCTTCCTCTTAAAGAAAGTGTTGGAATGAGTAAGTAAATATCTTCATTTTTTTATATTCATTATTCAGGTTGATGAACTAAATCAAATAGTTATATGAGTGAAAGAAAACAACTTATATATAAATTTGCAGTAAAAAGATTGAGTCTCATTTTCTATGTTTTGTTCTTGGGGCCTTGTGTTTATTTGGAGCATGCCTGGGGTTTGAACCGCGCTCATTGTTCTTGTGAACACCGAATAGGGTATCACTAGATATCAAAATATGATAATCTCTCATATCATCATTTGGTTATTTTATTTAAAAGCTAAGAAGACTGCTGATGATATTGGCAGATAAGTACTCCATTTCACTATAATTTATTCACCTACCCACTATGCACATTACAGTAGGACTTGTTGCCGCTTGTGTTGCCGCTATGCAAACCCCCTCTTTAATTTAATTGATTCCCAAACCCCTTGTGTTGCCGCTGCCTCCCGTCATTTCAAGTTTCAAGTTGGTAGAATTTGTATTTTTGATGAAATTGACACTAGTAAAAAAAACCCCTTGCGCGATTAAATTTTGCGCGATGAAAAACTATTCGTCGCGCAAAGTGACTTTGCGCGACGAAACTTGAAATTTCGTCGCTCAAAGTCTTGCGCGACGAAAAATAATTCGTCGCCCAAAGTCACTTCGCGCGACAAACTTTTGCGCGACGACAATACATCGTCGCGCAAAGTCTTGCGCGACCAAATTTTGCGCAACGAAAAATAATTCGTCGCCCAAAGTCACTTCGCGCAACAAACTTTTGCGCGACGAAAAATAATTCATCGCTCAAAGTGACTTTGCGCGACGAAAAGTAAACTTCGTCGCGCAAAGTCCTTATAAAAATAAATAAAATAAAAAAAATATTTTTTAAAAATTTTTCCATGACGTAATCCAAACATTTTGTCACCTAAACCAATTTATTTTTTTTTTTTATTTTGTATGCATAACACTTAAGAAATTAAACGGTATATATATTTATTAAGTAACTTTAAATTTATTATTTTAGATCGGATCCGATTTTTATTAGAAAAATATATTCTTGTTGTTCGGATTGGGTTTTTGTTAGAAAATATATATTTTAAATTGACGATCGAATTATTTCATTGTATTCATATCGGGTCAAGGAGTGTAGCAGTAAAAAAATCATCAAAATCGGAGTTAAAATAACCGTTAAATCTTGATTTTTCATTATAACCGTTGAAAAGTTTTATCCCCTTACTTGATCTCTGAATGTTTATTTTTTCCGATTTCTGGCTATATGATCTCGAAGTATAAACAAACAAGTTTGATGGTTGGATCGTTGAAACTAGTTTTTTTGAATGCATATGCCATCAAAACAATATATTCACTAACAATTAAGAGTTTATTTATACTTTCTTTAAATATAACATAAGATTTTGTGGTATCCACTAGTGTAAATATTTTAAATTGAAGATCAAATTCAGTCATTGTATTCATATAGGGTCAAGGAGTGTAGCTGTAAAAATTCATCAAAATCGGAGTTAAAATAACCATTAAATCTTGATTTTTCATTTATAACCATCGAAAAGTTTTGTCCCGTTACTTGATCAATGAATGTTTATTTTTTTCCGATTTTTGGCGTATATGATCTCGAAGTATAAACAAACAAGTTTGACGGTTGGATCGTTGAAACTAGTTTAGTAGAATGTGTATGCCATCAAAACAATATATTCACTAACAATTAAGAGTTTATTTATATTTTCGTTAAATATAACATAAGATTTTGTGGTATCCACTAGTGTAAATATTTTAAATTGAAGATCAATTTCAGTCATTGTATTCATATAGGGTCAAGGAGTGTAGCTGTAAAAAATCATCAAAATCGGAGTTAAAATAACCATTAAATCATGATTTTTCATTTATAACCGTCAAAGAGTTTTGTCCCGTTACTTGATCTATGAATGTTTATTTTTTCCGATTTTTGGCGTATATGATCTCGAAGTATAAAAAAACAAGTTTGACGGTTGGATCGTTGAAACTAGTTTCATAGAATGCATATGCCATCAAAACAATATATTCACTAACAATTAAGAGTTTATTTATACTTTCGTAAAATATAACATAACATTTTGTGGTATCCACTAGTGCAAATGTTTTAAATTGAAGATCAAATTCAGTCATTGTATTCATATAGGGTCAAGGAGTGTAGCTGTAAAAAAATCATCAAAATCGGAGTTAAAATAACCGCTAAATCGTGATTTTTCATTTATAACTATCGAAAAGTTTTGTCCCGTTACTAGATCTCTGAATGTTTGTTTTTTGTGATTTTTGGGGTATATGATCTTGAAGTATATACAAACAAGTCTTATGGTTAGATCGTTGAAGTGTGTGTGTGTGTGTGTGTGTGTGTGTGTGCGTGTATATATATATTTATTTATTAAGTAGCTTTAAATTTATTTATTTTGTACATATAACACTTAAGAAATTGAATAGTATATACATTTATTAAGTAGCTTTCATCTTAATTATATTTTAAATCATAAAATAAAATATTTTTATTTTTTATTATTCATAACAATTATTTTTATAAATATTGTGCTACGAACTAATTTTTCGTCTCTCAAAAGTTTGCGCGACCAACAGTTCGTCGTGCAAAATTCAAAAAATTTGGGCGAGTACCAAAAATGGGACGCTGGTTTTTAAAATTAAAAAAAAAAAACTTTAGACTTTGCGCGACCAATATTTTTTGTCGCGCCAAAATTTGGGCGGGTACCAAAAATGGGACACTGGAATTTTTTTATATAATTGTTTTAGACTTTGCGCTACCAATATGTATTTTTCCTCGGGCAAAAATTTAAAGATTTTGGCGGGTACCAAAAATGGGATGCGGGAATTTTTTTTTTTAAATAATTTTTTTAGACTTTGCGCGACCAATATTCCTATATTCGTCGCGCAAAACTTTGCGAGACCAATATGTTTCGTCGCGCAAAACTTTGCGCGACCAATATATATTTTTCGTCGCGCAAAAATTTGGGCGGGTACCAAAAATGGGAGGCGGGAATTTTTTTATATAATTGTTTTAGACGTTGCGCGACCAATATGTATTTTTTCGTCGCACAAAAATTTAAAAATTTTGGCGGGTACCAAAAATGGGATGCGGGAATTTTTTTTTTCAAAAAATAATTTTTAGACTTTGCGCGACCAATATTTCTATATTCGTCTCTCAAAACTTTGCGAGACCAATACGTTTCGTCGCGCAAAACTTTGCGCGACCAATATATATTTTTTGTCGCGCAATAATTTGGGCGGGTACCAAAAATGGGACGCGGGAATTTTTTTATATAATTGTTTTAGACTTTGCGCAAAGTGATACGGTTTTT
>NC_047651.1:13889064-13965760 GCF_902201215.1 Prunus dulcis
ATTTGAAAAAATTACTATAATTAAATTAATATCAATTTAAATTAAAGTGATTTAAAAAAAAATCATACAATTAAATTATATTTAAAAAGTAAAAATTTGAATAAATTAATATTAAAGAAATAATAATAAAAAGTAAAAATTAGTTTATTTTAATTAAAAAAAATTTAAAACACAAAAAAATATTTCGTCGCGCAAATATTTGCGCGACGTTAGTGTTCGTCGCGCAAAACTCTAAAAATGTGGGCGGGTACCAAAAATGGAACGCGGGAATTTTTTATTTTTAAAATTTTTTTGAGACTTTGCACGACCAATGTTTTTTGTCGCGCAAAACTTTGCGCGACGAATATTTTTCGTCGCTCAAACCTTTGCGCGACCAATGTGTTTCGTCGCGCAAAGTTTTGCGGGACCAATATTTTTTCGTCGCGCAAAGTTTTGCGGGATCAATATTTTTTCGTCGCGCAAAGTTACTTTGAGCGACCAATATTTTTTCGTCGCGCAAAGTCACTTTGCGCGACCAATGAAAAAACTTGGTCGCGCAAAGTCTTTCTTCACGATCTTTGCGCGACGCGTTTTTAAAATTTGTGCGACTACAATGTATTTTGCGCGACGAAATTCTCTTCGTCGCGCAAAGTGTAAAATGTAGTAGTGATGATATATGTTCTTCATGGATTAGAATTTATTGATATATGATTTTGTTATTTGAATTGGAAATCATTGAGAGCTGTGGTCAGCTATTAAAGCTTGGTTGCTGGTCACTGCTCTAGATTTATTTCTCAATAACTTGTTCTACCAAATGATTATAAGCTCTCCAAAAGTCATATAATTGATCTTTGCTAAAGAAGATAAAGAGAAATTAGTGCAAGATGTGTGTGAGAGATATTTTTGAAATAGACATTGCATGCACCTGAGATCTTCAAAAACCCATCTTCTTCTGGGTATTAGACAGAGGGTTTCTAGGGTAGATTGGGGTTGATGGTAGAGTATCAGTTTGTGTGTTTGTTTTTAAATTTTTTTTTTTTCAAATAATTGAATAGGAAATGACTCATTTATCATAAAACCTACTCGTGTTTCTTTAAGAATTACTTCTAAGTGCTTTTTCAGAAAGCAATTTAATTTTTATTAAATTTTTTGACATTCTTCTATTAGAAGAAGTTCTTAAAAAAACACTTATAAACATAAGTGCTGAAGGAGTCCCAAACAGATTCTTTCCTAATAGACATTAGAAAAGTTAGCAAACCCAGAAATTTAATTAATTCTCGCTGTACTGCTCGCATATCAGAAATTTCAAAAGCATTAATTAAATTACATATTAGATCAAGATTAATGTTTGACCTTCGCTATCAATTAGATAGTTCAGCCGAAAAAAAAAAAAAAAAATAGTGGGACTATATGGAAGTGTGCATTATGTCCAGCAAAAAATATTCTGACCAAAATATTAAGGATTACTCTATTGTATGAGAGGGGAAATGTAAGGAAACATGTATATTGCTTTTGATCAATTGGCCTATAACCCACATTTTTGCTTAATTGATTTATAGTTGACTTGCATCATTTCATGGATTTGGTTAATAATCACGCGGATATATATGAATCAATACTCTAAATTCCTTGTCAATGAAAATATAGCTCAGTTGGTTGAGCTATTCTAGGAGCAGATCCGCTGTCCCCAATTTGGTGTCCCCTTCATGTCCCCTCTCTAGTTATTTGACATGTGTCATATAACTTAACAGAGAGTTAACTCTATTAACTTCTTTTTATTTTTCACATTAAAAAAAATTAAAAACTCAGCAAATACCAAGTAAAGGAGCGTACGCATCCCAGCAGTAACCCTAGGCAGCAGTAACCCTAGGCCATTGCCTTCAAGGGCCAAAGTCAATGCCCCTTCGATCCTATAGAGCAAGTGCGAGTTGATCGTGAGGTGCCTTTGGCTGTTTCTACGTGGACATGAATCTTGGTTGTGGAGAGCTTCTTGTTGTTAAAGATGTCCAAATTTTCTATTTGTTTTCTACTGTTTTGGGAGTTATCTTTGGGTTCTGGAGTTTGCTTCTGTTCTTTTGGACTGTTGATTCCTTCTCGGTTTTGTTTCATTTTGGTTTCAGAGTGTCCCCTTAGTTCTGGCTTGTTATTTGTTTTGGGTTTTGGTTGATTAATTTATTTGGATTTCAATTTCATTTGATTTTGTGAACTGAGAGGTTGAATAGGAGTTATATCCCTCCAAATCGATTTCTTGGTTTTTTCTTTTTTTGCTCAAAATCCTCCAAATTGATTTCAACACTCACATATCTTCCCTTTGTTTTCTCATAAATCAAACAGTCTCTTCATCGTTCTAGCATTTGTGTTACGTAAAAGATGAGTTGGTTTCATTTTGTGATTCAGATGTCTTCTTCTTAGGGATTGTGATTCCTCATGTCTCATATCTCTTCCATTTTATGATGTATTGGTTTTTAAGTTGACTGCACTTTTGTCTCAGGGATTTTTTTTATTTTTTTAAAGGATTTTTCTTAATGATAAAATAAACAAGTTAACAGAGTTAATTTTCTGTTAAGTTATATGACATGTGTCGAATAATTAGAGAAGGGACACAAAAGGGACACCAAATTGGGAACAGCGGATCCGTTCCACCTTCACCAATAGGTGGGCAAAGGTTCGAAACTTCCAAACTCCCTTGTACTAAAATAAAATAAAAACTCCAAATCCCTTTTAATTCAAATCATCCAATCAATTATCAAATTGAAATCCTAATAAGTGGCTCCATATTGTTCAATTTCATACAAATCAATATATCATGTATCAGGTATATTAAATATTAAGCATTCTCTGCAGAAAAACAATGGGATAAATTGTGCGTGGTATAAGATTTTCTTTATATGTAGGGAAAAAGAAAACAATTGCTTACCTCCTTATTTTAAACAAATGAGCCTTCATTGTCGTCGAGAGAAACTCTAGCCTTCTCTCTCTCAAAAAACATTCTTAGAGCCGTTTTCACTTTGAGGAGGAAGTTACTGTTCTTCCTTCCCTCTCTCCTCTTTTCTTCCTCTTCCCCCATTATCAAAGACAGAAGGTTTCCCCTATTTGTCTTCGTTTTGTTATGATTTTCCTTTAACCATCATAGACGGCTGCATCTTGACATCGGATCTCCACCTACATTTTGGCGTCTGATCTCCACCACCATCTTTTTTTGTTTTTTTTGTTTTTTTTTTTTTTGTTTCTTTATATTTAGAATAAGTTGCAGATACTCTTTGGGTTCTCTATGTAGTTTTCACCTCTCCTTTTGTGAGAGCTTTTCACCTTTCATTTGTGAGAGCTTTTCATCTCTCATTTGTGAGAGCTTTTCATCTCTCATTTGTGAGAGTTTTATTTGTATTGTTATAGCTTGGTTTTTTTTCAAGCTTTATCCCTTTTTGATTATTCTAAGTTTGCAAACTTATTTGGGATGCCTATACCAGAGTTTCTTCGATCCAGAGTGATCGTTAGTGGAGGCGCACCAAATTTTCTTAATTTTGATGTTAGATTACTTCATTATTGTAATGGCTTGTAGATAGTGTGTCTTGGCAGTTGGTCCTCTATGATTAATGGCTTTTTTAGCTGAATTATGAATGCAAAGAATTTCTCAAAAAAATATCTCTTATTTTTTACACACAAAAAAAAAACTCACCAAAAGTATGGTAAGTGACTTGTCATGTGGAGATATATACCAGAGAGAGAGAGAGAGAGAGAGAAGATAAATCCCATGCACAAGAAGAAGGAACTCACGCCTAAAGAGGAAGAAACCAAATGAATTGTAAACAAATCAGAAATAATAAACATCAAATGCCACCAGTTTGGAAAAAATAAAATTTCACCAAATCGGTTGAAAAAAAAGTCCCAAGTATAACATATGTATTTTGGGAAAAGAAAATCCAAAATCTGGCTCATCTAGCAAGTTATGAAAACTTTACTTAGTCGAAACCTAGTCAATGGATTTAACCCACGAACAAATGAACTTCAAGCAGAAAAAAATGAACCGTACTAGGAAAAGTTTAATTTTCTACAACAACAATATCCGTGCTTTGGGCGGTTGGGTTCATTTCAGTTAGTCCTTTTGCAGGCTTTTTTATAATTTGGTGATGATTGTTGAATCTAGCAGTTGCTCACCTGATTTGTTCAATTCAGGAAGAAAAGCATACTCGCTGTGTGTCATGCATGAACTAATTTAACGATATCAATCTTTTTAAGAAACAGAAACTTACTAAATATTGAGACCAAATTATGATTTCAATAGATACTGGTTCATAATCTATATATATATCGCGCAAAATGCAAAGAATGGTAAAACATTCAAAAATCTAAAAAATACCCTTAATTAACCAAAATGCTAAAAATTGTAAATTAATATAATAAGGATAAAATGGTAAAAATATTAATATGCGAAATCATAAAATAAAAAATAAATGCCGCTTAAGTAATTATATAGATGAAATTACTCCCCCACTCCACTCCACCCACATCCTTTTTTCTGTTTTCTTTTCAGTTTACTTTTTTTAATCATAAATTGATACAAAAGTCCTTCACACAAGATAAAATGTTAAAATGGTCGAGCCCCTCTAAAATTGGACAAATCGGTCCAGTCACTATTCGACAGTGACATGAAATAACTCTTATGTCATTGTCGGACATGGACCCGATAGTTGTTTAATGTAACTCTCAGTGAGTGACATAAGAGTTATTTCATGTCACTGTTGGACAGTGATTGGACAGGTTTGTCCAATTTTTGAGGGACTAGACTATTTTGTCTTGGTACCCTCCTATTTATCCTTATATGATAAAGCCCCTTTTTTATTTATACTTTTAAATATCTATTTACTTATCTGATATAAAAGAAATGATGTTTGCATATGGAAAAAAAAAAAAAAATTATGGAAGCACGAGCTAGTGTAGCCTTTTCAGCATGATTGAACATATGCTTAGTTGAGTCTTCAAGGAAGGAGAGAATCACATTGATGCCTGACATTGCAGCAAAAGTAAGATTGGATATGAGTTTGTGTTTAGGAATTGTGGGAAAGGGTTTGGAGGGACTTGATAAAGGGTTTTGATTTGAGAATTTGAGGAATTTGTTTAGGGTTTGTGTTTGACGTGAGGGTATGAGGATTGAAGGGTATGAGGATTGACCTATAATCGGCCGCTCTAATTCCAGGAAATATTTTTGCTCACCACTTTAACCTAAGGTGTATGCTCACCACCCTTCTTAATACTTTATATGTGTCCATAAGCATAACTATAGTTTTTTTTATGTTGATTTATGTAACCATGGTTATGCTTATGGACACGTGTCAAGTGTTAAAAAGAATGATGAGCATACATGACAGGACCCGACCCAAATTCCACTTTGAAATTCGAGCCGAACTCTGTGCGTATTCGACACTTGGCGGGTGCCGGGCACAATGACTAAATTGCCCTTCTAGTTAAAATTCAAGTTTATTACTAGTTCAACTTCTACCGAAAATTCGGCAGAATCTCCCCTGTAACTTGATCATTTCTCGGAATTTCAACCTGTCAAAAAGCATATATATAAATATCTCAACTGCCAGCATGCTTCCAATTTACATCCAAACAGTTCTGATAAACTAAACGGCCTCAGGCCACACAGAAAGTCCTAGGGCAATTCGTCAGAGCAACTAATTCAAGAATATACAACAGAACAATTTGATTTCAAAAGAAAATTCTATAAAAGAGGGAGAGTGGAGCGGAGTATGGAATCTGCCCAGTGGTGGCGCTCTGGTGCACGTCTATTGCCTGGGGGCACAAAACATTCAAAAATGTGAGTGGACAAAAATAAAGGTTTAGAAAATAGCATATGAACATACTAACCCCACTGTAAAAACAGTTATGCAAAACTAAATTATCCTCTTCATTATATTCATACTGAAATCAATGCATTCATATATCTATATACGTATATGCCAATCATACTCATGGTCGATAAAACTCTCTTAAAAGCATTGAAATCAATTTAAAACTACCACCTAAGTGTACCCATTTATTTCCGTCAATTCCTGATATCCGTCAATTCCTTATATGTCGTCAATTCCTGATATCCGTCAATTCCTCGTGTCACAATTTGTGACACGTCCTCGCAGGTCTCAGTAATACAAGGTCGACCTGAGCCGCAATCTCGCAGGATTCAGGAGACCTTTAGTCCACTTGATCCGCAATCCTCGCTCCCACGGTCCAAGCGTCCCCGAAACTCGTGGGGCAACTGTCAAGCGCACTGACTAAACCGAAGGCAACTATTATGTCCATGGACATTATCATAACTGAAGGTGCAACAATTTATTTCGTAGGCAACATTCATTCCAAAGGCAACATTTAATCCAAAGGCAACCTTGGGTACATAAGGTGGTTTTTAAAATAAATACATATTTCTGAAAAAGATTAGAATTTATAAAACTATTTATTAATTATTCTTAAATCCTGCTGCCATTCAATCCGATAATATCTTAATCTTTACTTTCCATATCCTTTTAGCATATTCAACTGGGCATCATATAAACAAAGATATTTAACTTCAACAAATCATGCTAGGAAGGCCATAATCAATAAAACTTATTCAAGATCAAATAAGGAAATTCAATTGCATAAAAATCATTTATAAAATAAAAGTCCACTCACTGCTGGTCCGAGCTAGCTGGACCTTTCCAAGGTCCCTCCTGCGGGTCTGCCTGAGCCCGTATGCATTGGCTCAACGATCAATTCCACCTTTAAAGACCTCGAACGAAGCTTTTTGAGTTTTAGCGGCCGGAATTGGCCGGAAATGGCGTCGGTGTCCACTGAAAATTCGGGTTTCGAAACTGCCCGTTTTCGAGCTCAACTTTGGCTCGATTTTCTGGTTGATTCACTTGGAATCAAGGCTGGATATGGATATGTATGGAAAGAGGAGAAAGATATGAAGCGTTTGCAAGTTATGGCGTTGGAATTGGTGGCTAGATGAAAGAGAAATAGGAGTTTAAAAACTGCTGCTCGTCAAATTCGCGAGAGAAAGAAGAAATCTGGGTTTAAAAATTCTGAACTTCGAAAAATTTACGATTTTGCCACTGAACTTCTTTTGATCGTAACTTTTTTGTTACATCTCCGATTTGAGTCCACTACATGTCTATGGACTCATCTCGACATGCTCTAAGCAACGATGTAACTGAAATTCCCAAATTCCTTCTCGCTGGAAAAGTCAACTTTTGACCTAATAAAATATTCCCGAGATAAAATAGTCTTTTCCCATAATAAATTAATAATTAATAATTAATTTAGGATCGGGTTGTTACAATACACCTTGGGTTAAAGTGGTGAGCATAAACATTGGGTTAAAGTGGTGAGCAAAAATGCTCCCCTGATACCATGTTAAAATATGAACACGATTTGAATACTTTAGGTTAATTGTATTCTCCAAAAGGATGAATATATAGGAGTTTACAAGTATACTTTACAAGTAAATAGATCCAAGAATTAATTAGGAGAATATCTCCTAATTATACAAGGATTGTCGACTATATAAAAAAAAAGGAAATAAATCACCTAATTAACTTAAGAAATAGAACTCCTTGATTTGTTAGGTTAAGTCACGTCAATAGTTGTCCGCGATTGCCATTCTAATTTTTTTTTTTTGGTTGGAAAATGTCATTCTAATTTACACATTCGAATAAGAATATCAATGTGATTAAAAACCCTAAATAATTTATTTTCTAGAAAGGCAACTACTTGAGTTGACCGACAAAAATAGTGTAATCAGGGTCAAGTTTTTAGCTCATATTTTCCTATTGTTCGTTAATAAAATTTCCATCGTACAATCAGGCTTGTCAGGAGAAAAAAGGTTGACAATCACAAAAATCTAGAATAAATCATAACAAAATAAGTTAAGAAGAAACTATTGAAGATGAATTAATTGTACATTTTGGCAACAACAAAAAAATTGTACAGGATTTGAATTTCTATAACAGTGCGTTTCTTCCGTGTCCCTTTTGGACAATACTTTCCCAAAATAAGTTTCCATATGAGCATAGGAAGATTTTTCCTGGTTTCCTTTCGTAAAATGTATTTCCATTTTCCTAATAAAATTTCCTTGTTAAATTAGGGATCCATGGTATATAAACAGCTGCTTACTGAGTTGCTTTTGATCGAATTAGTGGGCTGCTCTCCAAATTGTTCAAGGGCTATAGAATATATCTAAGTTTTTAGCTTTCTTCTTGATACTCCAGTGCTAGAAATACTCTTCAATTTTGATACATAAAAGTGGGTTGTGAAGAAAAGAAAATATGAGTAAAATCATGTGTACTAGTTACCTTTCAGGGGTGTTAATATTAGCTTGGATGTTGACAATGGCCGCAGCACAAAACTCTGGTTCGCATAACTACGCCGATGCTTTGTCAAAGTGCCTTATGTTTTTTGAAGGCCAAAGGTCAGGCAAGTTACCACCTTCACAACGAATTACTTGGAGGAAAGATTCTGGTCTAAAGGATGGCTCTGATGTTGGTGTAAGTCTCTCTCTCTCTCTCTCTCTCAAGAACATTGTTGAGAAAAACTTCCTTATCAACTGTTGCATACAACTATATCTCTATCTCTCATCACGTGACTAACCATGTCACGAGAGAGATAGACATATAATTGTATACAACCGGTTACACCTAAAAATTACAGGAACCAATTACTTTCAAATCATATACAAAATTACATTAATTAAATACAAAGTTTCTCCACACATGTCAAACCCTAATTTAGCCAACATGGACCTAAATGCATGACATGCTCTTGTTCCACCCTCTCAGATGGATCTTGTAGGAGGTTACTATGATGCGGGGGACAATGTGAAGTTCAACTTTCCCATGGCCTTCACAACAACAATGTTGTCATGGAGTGTTCTAGAATTCGGACAATTGATGGGCTCGGAACTTCCACATGCTCTAGAAGCCATCAGATGGGGGTCTGATTATTTGCTTAAATCCACAAGTGTTCCTGATTCTGTTGTTGGTGTGATTGGTGACCCCAATGGCGACCACACTTGTTGGGAAAGGCCTGAAGACATGACCACCCCTCGAACCACTTATATTGTCAACAAAGAAAAGCCAGGATCAGAGGTTGCAGCTGAGACTGCAGCTGCACTTGCAGCTTCTTCCATGGTGTTTAAAGATTCAGACAAATTCTACTCAGCTTCGCTGCTTAATCGATCTATCCAGGTATGCAATGTTCTCTTCTCTTACAGACTTATGTTATGCACTGAATCTGTATTGCACATTCAGACAAGAATCAATCTAATCAATGGTTCATGTTCACAATCTAACACAAGCATCATAGAATCATAAAGTTTCTTAAGTTTCCGTTTTTTCTATGTATATATATTGAAACTTTGGGACTAATAATTTTTTCCATGTATGGATATTAGGTGTTTGAATTCGCAGATAAGTATAGGGGGTCTTATAATGACAGTATTGGTGAGGGAGCTTGCCCTTTTTACTGTGATTTCAGTGGCTACAAGGTACACTTATGTGATCCTAATTATTTGTTTTCCAAATTTTTAGTACTGGTCTAATTTTTCATATTGTGCTGTATTAAAATAACTTAAATAGAATTTTGATACACAAGTAATTACTTGTTTGCAGGATGAACTGATTTGGGGAGCTGCGTGGTTATACAAGGCTACTAAGATACCACAATATTGGGACTATGTCAAAAACAACATACAGTTTTTGGGACCCACAGTAGTAAGAAATATAAATGGCATTCTTGTCGCGTCCTTAACTGGTGATGTCACTGAATTTGGATGGGATTCAAAACATGCCGGCATCAACATACTTGTTTCTCAGGTGAGTTTTCAAGAGCAGTGTTAATGTCAGTCGTCTGTGTGTTAGATGGCCCGAATAATAATTCTTTTTCGGCCCACATGTGCATAGGAAACTGACATAAGTGTTCTTAGAGTTTTCAATCTAGAACATTATTTTCTTGATCTCTTGTGTTTTGATATATAGATAGCGAACCTTATATTTGTACATGTGTTGAACCTAGCTTAATTTTCTTCTTTAATTCATTATTTTTTGCAGTGGGTAATGACTGATCCCAACAATGCTAATCCCTTTATTCCCAAGGCGGACCAGCTTGTCTGCTCTATTTTGCCTCAATCACCTGCTCAAAAATCAGTCACCTATTCACCAGGTAGTTGCCTAAAACAGACCTACTGAAGCTAGCTAGAATACCATATGTCATGTTATTTTTCCAAATTAATGCGAATTAAAATCATACGATATTCAAAACTTGTATAAGAAGTGACATAATCTTCTCTTCTTGTTTTTGTATTTTGATATTAGGTGGACTCTTGTTCAAGCCTGGAGGAAGTAACCTGCAACATTCAACATCCCTATCATTTCTTCTTATGGCTTATGCTGGCTACATGAAAGCTTCCAACAAAGTGATCGATTGTGGCAATAATTTCGTTGTCACTCCAGCTAGCCTAGTGAATTTCACCAAAGGACAGGTACATAACGTGAAATGTGTGATTCAAATTTACAGTCTAAAAACATATTTTCGAAAAGAAGCATACGTACAAATATTGATTCATTCTTGTTGTTGGCTGACATTTAATTGGTAATATTAATGCAGGTTGATTATATACTAGGAAGCAACCCACTAGGGATGTCATATATGGTGGGATATGGGCAAAAGTTTCCTCAGAAAATACATCACCGTGGCTCAGTCAATCCTTCCATGGAAAACCACCTACAACAAATGCAGTGCCATGAAGGAGACTTGTATTTCAAAAGCAACGTTCCAAACCCTAACATATTAGTAGGTGCAATTGTGGGAGGGCCTGCCGAGGATGATACATTTGAAGATTCTCGATCCAATGTTCAACAATCGGAGCCAACCACATATATCAATGCACCTTTTGTGGGTGTATTGGCCAACTTTTTGAAAGGTTAAAGCCCCATTTTCATAATCTCATATACATTTTGAACAAGGAAATCACTATTACGGTATATTTGGATGGAATGCTCCAAATTGAATACGACATTACAATATTACATTGTAAGATTATAGTCCGTATATACCATACTTTAGAATAAAAATAAAATGAAAAGAATGAATGGATTTCAAATGACTCCTGACATATAGTCATTCCAAATCCATTCCAAATGTATTACATTTTTAGTTATTTCGAATACATATTGAATATACAATGTTTTCTAGTTTTTTATATGTAGCAAATGTGTATAGCTTCGTTGTCAATTTCAGTCAAATGGAGCCTTAGTCTTCGTAAAGATGAGTTGATGTGTAGTTCTTCATCATTTGTTAAAGATTATAATTGTTAATTGTGAGCATGTTTAATCCTTTTTTTAGAGGAGCACGTTTGATTTCTAAAGGATTTTTTCTCATCAAACTAATTATTAGGATTTATTCAGAATTTTCATTTATTGAACTTTTGAAAATATATTTTTATTGAACAAACTTAAGGAACCATACAAATTACAGTTCTAAAATAAAAGATCCTAAATTAAATCAGTTTTTTCACTTATTGAACCTTTGAAAACTTAAGAAACCATACAATACTGAAATAAAAGATCCTTAGTTAAATCATGAGGTTCCTCAAATCAAACAATATTATGAGCAGAGGAAAAGGGTCAACGGGGTCTAACCTAGTGAAAAAGGGCCAACACTTGTGAATCAAAGGTCTCAGGTTCGAATCCCATGACATCTTTGTTGTGTGTGTGAGAGAGAAATCCTCCTCTCCTGTAGTTTAGACTATCGCTTGTACAAAAAAAAAAATCATGAGCAATATCAAGAGCAAAACGTGCCAACCTATGAGCAACACTGTTTATTGAATATAACTTATTCAGTTTAAACAAAATTACATTAATAGGAAAAAGGAAAGAAAACAGATCTCCCTACTTGTACTTGGTACAAATTACCAGCCAGATAATGATATCCACCTCAGATTTGCTGATTATGGGCATGGACCTTAAATGTGATTCATTTTAAATTTGGCATCACTTGCAGCACTGGATATAAGGCATTACCAACCAAGTTTAACATTAACTGTGTATTTAATAAGTTGTTGCCATAATATGAATATGGTTTAGGATGATTCCAAAGACCTTTATTGGACCTTGCTTGCATGTTTTGATTTACCAACAAACACACCAATCTAATTACACGTGGAAAAGGAATATTCATGATGACGACTATATACATCTCTGTATATAAATGTGTGTGTGTGGGTGTGTAGAAATACAATAGAATTCAAGTTTCTCTCACTCTCATATAGCCATGGCTAAGTTTCAGAACTTGTTTATATGGGCAGTGTTCATGATCATTCTTTTGGCTCAAACCATGGGCAAGAAAATCACCGTTGGTGCAAACGCCGCAGACAATGACTGGGACAATGCACACGCAACGTTTTATGGTGACATGGGCGGAGCAGAAACCATGCGTAAGTGAAGAATATAATTTGTGTATGCATCCGCCGGTTGCATACATAACCTCTCCCTCACAATGGTACCACACGTAGTGATGAACGTAATATGAGAGGAAGGTGTGTATAATCAAGTATTCGATATGTAAAATGAGATAACTTATTGTGATTGTTAATTGAACAGAGGGGGCTTGTGGATATGGTGATCTCTTCCAACAAGGCTATGGCTTGGAGACAACAGCTCTAAGCACGGCACTATTTAACAATGGGCTTACTTGTGGTGCTTGCTTTGAGGTCATGTGTGTAGATGATCCACAATGGTGCATACCAAATTCTGGCACAATCAAAATCACAGCAACCAATTTCTGCCCACCAAATTGGGATCCAGCTCCTTACCATTGGTGCAATCCTCCAATGAAACACTTCGACTTGTCCATGGCTATGTTCACAAAGCTTGCACAGGCCAAAGCTGGCATAATTCCTATCAAATATAGAAGAGTCCCTTGTTCTAAAAAAGGAGGGGTTAAGTTTGAGCTCAAAGGAAACCCGTTTTGGCTTGCTGTTTTAGTGTACAATGTTGGTCGTGCTGGGGATGTGACAAGTGTCAGAATCAGAGGGTCTAAGACCGATTGGCTTCAAATGTCACGAAATTGGGGCCAAATTTGGCAGACTGGAAGCAACATGGTAGGGCAAAGCTTGTCGTTTCAAGTCACTACAAGTGATGGGAGAACACGTAAGTTTGGTAATGTTGCTCCTGGAGATTGGCAATTTGGCCAAACCTACGAGGGGAAGAATAATTTTTAATTTAGTCCCTCATAGGACTTGTTTTGCACCTTTTCCTATGTAAGAAATTTTTAAGAATCATCTTGTAATGCAGATGGTGAATAATAATATGGTGCTCATTAATTGTGAAATCCATGATATATTAGCGGCTTTAACTTGTTTTTCTTTACCATGAAAACTTCAATTCTCCCTAATCACTTTTGGTTTACTTCATATCTTAAAGTTGGATTTGCACCCGAAAGTGAAGTAATAAAGCTCATTACACCACTTTAAATGTTCTCGTTTTACACCACTTTAAATGTTCTCGTTTTTATTAATTAAAAATTGTCGTACGTGAGATTTGAACTCAAAACTTCGGCCAACAAAGGGAAGATTGGATGCCACGAAACCAAATGATCATTGAGAACCACCCAGTAGAACACGCAGAAAAAATAATGCCACATAGACCACATTTGATGGTGAAACTAATGCAGCGTGGCAAATACAAAGTGTGTTTTACTTGTTTGCACAGCTTTCGGATGCGGTCTTTTTTATGTAGCCTGAATGATGAATTGTACAAATTTATAATTCTGAAAGGCATATTCTCATAAAATACATAAATTAAAAGGCATACAGTAGCAACCAATTTTAGGGCAAATGAGAGAACAACATGGCCATAATTTATACGAATTTGAACAGAAACTGAAAAACTATATACTATAGGAGTTTATACATATGAATCTCATAACTTGTCTTTTCTTCCTTTTAGTCAGGTTAGCATCGTGCATAGCTAAACAAACAAAAACTTCTTGCCCTTTAAGCTACTCAAAAATTACATGAAGAATTTCACATTACCTCTCACGCATAAGATGAGTGGAGATGGGCTCTCTCTAGTCACACCAATTACCAAGATATTCTTCTGCAGAGTAGTCTTGCCATCTAAACTCACTCTGATATGAAGGCACTTCCAACTTGTCAACTTGCATACACCCAGCTACTACAGACAGAATGCAACCATGGTACTTCATCACTACCACGAAAAAGGTAGGAGCCCATTTCAGTTAAAAATCTTTCCCTGCGCTGACAACATAGAGCAGATCTTCCAACACATTGAAGAAAGATGTCTCACAGGGTAGTACCCTGCAATTCGTTCAAAAGAAATTCGGACCCATCACCCGCTTCTTTCTCGTCATCATCGTCCTTTGTAATATTAGTTCTATCTTTCTTTAATGATAGATCATCATCACTAACATTTTCATCAGCTAAGCCTATAAGTGATGCATATGACTTATTTTTAAGCTGTCCTGACTGCTTCAAAAGTCCCATGAAAACCTCTTTGCTTACCGAATTGGCTTCTTGCTCACAGAGTTCAAGGAAGGCAGACACATTTACGGGCTTTGGCCTCCAACTCTTTGATCCCTCTGCAGAAAAAGCTTCTTTCCAGCAGGATAATGCCTCAGAAATTCTCTGCTCTTCAATATGCCCTTCAGCAAGGGTCTCCCATGTAGTCGAATTAGGTTTTCCTCCTACATCAACCATGTGGTCATAGAAACTTTGGGCTTTCTCAAAGTCCCTGTCTTTAATATAATAAGCTATGAAAACATTTGCAATTCGAGGGTCGTAAGTTGACTTAACCGTCAACCATTCCTCATAAATCTTCTCTGCCCCTTCAACATCACCTACTCTGAGTAGCGAAGACATGATAGCATGGTATCCCAAATTTGGAATACTGGGAAAACTTGATTTGTATATGTTCCATACCCGATAAAGCTCCTCTTTGTTGCCAACATTACCATAGAGACTTAAAAGATAATGATAAGGTATCCGATCACGACCTGTGATTCTACTCTCAACCTTCTTCAGGCAAGCTTCAGCCTTTTCAAGCTGCCCCATCTTGATGTACATTGTAGCCATTGTGCTGAAAGTCGTCCAGTTGGGATTAACGGTTCTGTCCAGTTTCATCTGTTCAAATACCTGTTCCATCCGTTCTTCAGATCCTTGGGAGCCACGAGATGATAACCAGATATTGTAGGAGTATATATCAAGCTGGATGTTTTTCTCCATCATTTCAGAAATAATCGAATCAACTTTATCATACTCCTTGAGGTTCATATAGAGAGTCATCATTACATTAAATGGAAGCGATTGCAGCGCATGACCTTTACTTCTCATTTTATCAAGTAAAGATTCTGCCTTCTCTTTCATTCTAGTGCGAACATAGGCATTGAGCAGAGCCCCATATATTCTCCTGTCTTTTAAAGTATCTGGCAGGCTCAGGAAGTAATTTTCAGCACTAGCAACTCCCCGAACTTTAGCAACTAAATCTAGTTGAATTGCAGCATCACTTGTGGATATTCTAAACCTCTCTCCTCTGTTGCTCATCCAATCATACACCTGCAGGGTGCACGCAAATTCAAAACTGATTATTAGACATGTCATCAGTCCAAAAACATAAAATAAAGATATGCCATGTCATGGAACACAACTGAAATAAATTAAAGGACCATTGCTTAATAGATAAAGGTCAGCTGCAACCGATAGAGCAGGAACAGTACTAGAAGTCTAGAACAGAAAGATGACTGTGAGCTAGTAACACTTGTCAAGAGCATTATACCATTGAACATGTATTGGAACACACACGTATGATGATAAAGCAGAAACATTCAAGGAGCCTTAATGTTGGCTTTATGAACACAATTGCACTGCCTTATGATTTTTATTCTATCATTCTACTTATCTTCTTAGATCAACCTCAGTTACCAAATTCATCACACCCAAACCTATGTCACAGCTGCATCAGTTTATCTACAATTGAGGTTAATAACAATATCAGCATCAGTAACAGCTGCATTGCATTCTCATTGTCCATCCAGTGCAAAAGTGGATATCAATTAAATCTCATTTTCTCTGCCTTTGAGTTCAAACATAGGTTACGCATTATCTGCATTGATTAACTGTTTAATTACCCTACCAGTCAATTGATAATTTAGTTGTAATTCAACTTAAAGTATTAATAGTAGATATACAAAGTGTCCACCCAAAACAGATAGTAATTAGTTTTAAACCTGATAACATGTTTATACCAAGCGGCATGCATTTATGCACTTTCAAGTTGCTCTTTTTATATAATACTTTCCCATCTTGCTCCTGCAGCCACTCCAAGGGTGTGTTCTATAAACAAATGCTCAACTCTTGGGTCTCCAATTCTAAAATATTGCAGACCTGGTGAACTTCTCTATTTTACCACCTCTATCCTCAGGCTTCTCCAAATCATTCAGAGCTAAATTCCCAATCTCTCTCGCTTCATTTCAAAATAGATCAAAAGTCCCTCGCTATGGTGCAAGAGCCCTTCTTATATACACCAACTTTGTAAGTAGGTTCTTTTTTATTTTGAACTAATGGCTTCAGAAGAAAACCTGAGGGTTTGATTTACATTCACTAAAAGGTAATGAGAGAAGTTTAAATCATGGTGGAAACACTTACAAATGAAAATTACTGAAAGTTTGAAGTTATATTCACTGTTGTAAGAGTGGGCCTCTAATTAAAACACTCTTTAGAAATTCTTCTATTGTGCAATCATTTTATACTTGGTGAGTTGCAATTTTATACCCACATGCATTACAATATAAGCAATCTCAAGACATACCAATCAATTTAGACAATAAATTTCATATCTACCAATACGAGTACATACCCATCAAGCAAAGAACACTCAAAAACACCAAATCAAAAACCCAATATAGCTGTTTACCCAGGAGCATGAAAACACCCAGAGAAGAAGCAAAAACCCAAAATCCCATTAGACCAAACCATTCCAAATGAAAACAGAGAGACACCCAACCAGAGCAATTGAAGCACTTCCCAACAAAAACATGGCATGCCCACCAAATAAGAACCCAAAATAAAAACTTTGCACTCGAATTTATCTTTTTACCTCAAGAGCTCTGTCATAGCGCTTGTACTTCCTCAACTCCTTGACCACCCTACAAAGCTCCCACTTGGTGAGCTTCCTACCCTCCTTCTCCCACTGGTTCAACACGTCAGCAGAGCGCACTTCAGGGTCATCCGTGACCGATATTTTCCGATATATCGCGTTCCATTTGACCATGGGTCTTCTCTCGTAGTCCACAGTGCCATAGTTGTGGACTTGGGATATGGAGCAGGAGATGGAAGGGAGTCTTTGGAAATTTATGGAACTTGGGAGGGGCAAAGTTGGAATTTTGCATGGGAGGAGAGTGGAGTAGGAGAGGGATGAGGAGAGAGGGAGGTTGTGGTGGTGGTGGTGCACAGAAGTTTGGAGAGGCATTTTGTGTTGGTGGAGGGTTTATTGGAGGGTTAAGAATGCAGCAATGAAAATGGGAAGTGTGGGTTTCGTTTGGTAACAGAGATGACTCTGTGCTGGAAGATAAAGTTTGTGAAATTACTTCCAGGCCCTATTGTTATTGTGAAGTATTTTCCCTTTTCTCTTGTATTCTTTTACATCTGTCCTTTTTGAAGATAGATATAGTTTTTTTTTTTCCAATTTGTAATTGTTTTGTGAATTTATTTAGTTCATTTATAGTTAAATAGTAGAGCAAATAGCAAAGCTAAGTCTGACTTGTGCACCAAATTAGGAGTTTCGAGCATAAAAAGTTGAACTTCGATCATCCCGAATTAACAGTCCAGTTTGATTTTAGCATTGTTTTCAGTCATTATTATTTTTTTGAGGTCAAATTACTCATGATCTAAATGTCACTAGACCAACACCAAGTTAGTAATCTCCAGTCTCTTAGATACAATAAAGATCTAACTATATACCAATATTCATTGTTGTAATTATTTTAGATATTTTGTAAACTAATCTCAATTTCTCTCAATGCACTGCTAACTTGTTTGGTACAAGTACACTCACAAATTCAGAAATTGGCTAATTCACAAATTCAGAAGCTACCAAAAAAAATTCTCAAATTCTCAAATTCTCAAATTCATAAATCCATAAAATTATCACACTGCATCAGATAATTTGGGCTCACTAGTTGGTCTGAGTGGAACTAATTCACCAGCAGCGCAAGCCTCTTCCTCAACAAAAAGATCATCTCTCACCCTCAAAACTGCATGAACCAAAACGACTGGCGTCCCACAACCTAAAGTCAGAAACAGATGAAGGGCTGCACGGGTAAGTATGAGCTCAACCATGGTCACAATGCCCAACAAGGCCAGGACCAGTCTTCTATCAATGATCTTCTGCAGCACAACAGAATTAGGTACTACCCTTAATAGCACAAGGTACAAGCAGGTCACAGCAGTCATTGCCACCAAGAAAATCAAGGAAACTTTGCGCTTAGGCAGAAGGGTTATGAAGAGTATGGTCCATATGAAGAGTATGTAGTACAATCGGAAATAGCCCAAGTTTCGGATGATACGAACCGCGGCAGCTTCGGGGGTTGCGGGAATGTTGAAGGGGAAGAGGAGCTTGAAGTCGTTGCGGGTTTTTCTGGTTGTGTCTTTTGGTTCATGGGGATGAGTAGTTGTTGGAAGTGTTGATGTTGAGGTGGTGGATGGCCTTTGCATGGTGCCATAGCTAGCCATATGGTGTATAATAATTTGAATTGAAGGTTTTGGAAAGAAGTAGTTGTTGATGTTTTTGGATCGGATGTTCTGTGATATATAAGAAAATTATGCATTGAATTAATTGTTACATGAAGATGATAAGAGGAAGTGACTCCAGCTACTTTTGAACAGGACGACGACTTGACTTTTCTCCAAATTTGACTAGAAAACTGAGCCCAAATAAGGCTCTGATTCGAGTATAATGCTGTTTTGTCCCAAAACGATATCAAATGAACTCTCGGACCTTTTTTTTCCCTAATTTTTTTTTTATATAAAATGGGTCAATCTATTCTCGGATGGCAACCATCTAAGATGTCGTCAAATAAAATCGTGTTGGTAGATTGACCAGTTTTACGGAAAAATGGTATGATTACCCTTCTCATTTTGTTGGCCAAAACAAAAAGTTGCGATTTTCCAACAGGAACTGGCAGCAAGAAAATCTTCAGGATCCTTGAGAGTCTTCGTTTGTTGTCATAGAAAGTCAAGTTGATCCCCGAGGGGACCCTGAAATCTTCACTTGGTTTCTTATTCTGCTTTTTGTCAGTCTCAATCGTTACGTAAATGAAAGGTCAGAATTGAATTTCGAACTGGAGATTTTCAAGCCACAATAATATCTTTAGACTTAGAATTTTCTTTCACGTACACTTGGCCATGGCAAATGCTTTACATGACTGTATATTATCAAAGAAAGTAGTGTGCAATATGTAAGAAAATCTGTTCACGTTGGCTAAGGAAATCCAACTATAAAATCTGTTAACTAATCTGTGCCTAATTCCCATTTCACAAGGGAAAAGGGTGATCAGTCCCCCAATATTATGTAAACAAGTTCCTACAACACTTGCGTGAAACAAGACAGCAAACTTTGTCCCTGTTCATACTCAAATCAAGGTTAAATTTAACACATTGCATTAGGTCAGAAATAAGAATATGTTTTACTGATATATGGCTACACTGTTTGTCAGGCAAGCAAATATTAGAAGACGAATTAATGAGCACTTCTAATTCTCAAATTTCCTTTCCCACTCAGGTGTAGATACTGAATTTGTTCTATGGCATAATTTTGGAGCTGTATTTCATTCTAATAAGAAACAGGATTCTTGTCATCAGGCTCAAAGGTTTTCTCGATAAGTATAAGTTTGTCGAGGGGCCATGGCTGCCAAAGGATCATATCTGAAATGCAAGATATCTGTTATTAAATTGGAGTTAAATTTAAAGGAGACCATGATTCATCTTCACAAAAGTTTCAACACACACTACGCTTACCACATCAAAGTCACGAGCAGCCTGGCCAATTTCTACGCATGACATCTTTGTTTCTTGCATTTCCATGAATATAAACCTTGGGCTCTTTAACCTGGAGAAAGGATGAAGTGGTTAGCATCTGGTTTTGATACAAACATGCAACAACTTCGGTGAAATTATATCGATTTTGTACCAGTAAAATAGGTGGGAAGCCAGTTCTTAAACGAACCCGTGAGAAACCATTTTCAGCTAATAGACACTTAAATCCATTGATGGCAGGATGCTCACTGTTATATATGAAAGGAATGAAATCAGACACACCATGAGTGAGCGCATCAACACAAAAAGTAAAACAACATAAGTTTGAATCTGAGAACATCCATCACAGTAAGAATGGAAAAACTTGAGGATTTAGATAAGCCTCTCCATGCATTTCTTGAAAGGACATCAGCATTAGAAGAATAATAATCACAAAAATGTTCTTGCTAAAAGGAACTCTCTGCTTTTTTTTTTTTTGCTTTTTTTTTTTTTTTGGGTCTCGGATGCTTATTTAATCCTATGTCATGTGAGAATGAATGACATTCTTCAAAAAATGGTTCTGAAATTTTTATAAACAGACTTCACAAATTTGATTTTAAAGATGTTCTGGACAGAGAAAAACGAAGACAATGGGAAAACTCACTTTATAAGATAGGTGAAATTTCTCTGGCATAATTCTTCTGAAGGAATCCCTTCTTCTTTAGAATACCTGCACCGTGTCAAATGAACTGATACACAAACCTTCCACAGCTTATACATCCAATAGTAAACTTAAAAGAGCATAATTTGTAGAAATATGCTATTACCAACCAGATCCTGTTGCATAAAATGGAAACCAAAACTTTTACGTTTTAAATGTTAGTTTTATAACTGTGCTGTTAAATTCCAAAATGCCAGTCCAAAGAGAGCAGGACAGATCACTGACACCCGGTTGGAGTGGGATCAGCACTTAATTTCTCAAATAGCTGTAACTGAAAAAAAATTCACAAATAGCTAACAGGACCATCAAAAGTTATAAGGGAAGTTCAAACTAGGAAAAAATCAAATATACCTCCATGGAAACTTATTTTCACAAAAGCGGGATATTCCATTCATGGCCGAAAAAGTATCGATGTGAACCCAAAGTTCATTTGTACGGTTAGCAAACTGACCTGTCAAAATACTTCTCCTCATATTCTAGCCAAAAGGAAAAAATACATAATTTCTAATTCATATGGGAGCAACAACGAGAAGGTACCAGCTAAATTTCTAACACCATAAAGAGATATCTGACAAGATGCTAATAGTAAAAGGGAAAAAATACAATTATAAATTATAAAAAATAATCCAATTGATCAACCATAACAAAGAGATGAGAAATACAGTTAAAATACTGGCTGTGGTCAATACTAGGGAGGAAAGATCAAGCAATGCAGGTAACAAGCAGGACATGTCAGTTTGAGAGAGAGAGAGAGAGAGAGATTACCATTCTCATGCAAATGTTTTAGAGCATGACCACTGGGATAATTCTCGTTGGATGCCATGAAAGTTATGACGGTGCACCCTAGACTACAAAATATAAAATTAGTCAAGGAGGTAGCAGATTATTGTTCCCAGTGAAACAAAAATAAATAAATATCTAACCTGATCAACAATAATCCGAGCATAATTGGATAGAGAAACTTCCAATAAGTCTTCTTCCTATTGTTATAGCTGTAGCAAGTAAAAATCAGAATTTATTTATTCATTAGTATCAGTAATTGAAACCAAAAAAAAAGAAACAGGAAAAAAATGAGCAATTTAAAGTTCCCAAGGTCACCTTATGACAATCCAAACTAATTTTTTGTATGATTTTAAGCCAAAGGCCAAATGATGCAGTACCATTTAATTGGTTAAAGAAAATTTTATTCTGGAAACCAATGCCTAGAGCTATATGAGCAAAATTAGAGAAGAGTTTTTGGTCAAAGAATAAGTCTCAATAGTGGTACTATTTTGCATTCAGGTTTTATTTATGTAGGAGTAAACATACAAGTAACGCAACAATATGATTCTACTTGTGAAGAAAATTCCCAACAAATTAGATTAGATAACCAAACAAATAGACACCACATACACTCTAGTAGCAGCAATTGCAGCAGATAAGTTGAAGATGGGAACTGAGCTAAGGATAAAACGAAGCTCCTGCATCATGAAGTAATAAAGTCTATTCAATATCTATTATTAAATTGTAAAAATAAGTCCATCAAACTTTCCATAATATGAGCACTATACCTTGTGGGGAAGCTTAGAGTAAAGTAAAACAAAGGAGAAGACTGGAAGAATGAATAACAAAATCCTTCTGTCCAGTAAGACCCCAAGCTGAAACAAGATTGGGTATCAAGTTAGGAAGAACAAGGGGTTTTGGAGACCAGAGGATCACAAGTATAATAGTATGCCTGACAAAGTAGCACCCACAACAATTATACATGAAACAGAAGGTTTATATAATAAAAATATACTTTATTTCTTTGAGTACTAGACTCACCAGAAAAAGAGGGTATGCAGCAAGCAACAAGCGAGGGAGTGCTGAAGTGAAGTACCAGTGAAACGGATGTGTCTGAATAAGAGTAAAATGAAGGAAAACTAATAACATGTATTTAGATAAGTATAGTTGTCAACGAAATTTCACAACCACCCTCCCCCTAAAAGGCAAACACACTTGATGACTCATAAATACACCTAAACGGATTTTAAAATATGGATTGTATGATAAGAAATACACAACATACTTTGCAGATCGAATGTGCAAACAAACAATTTTTGTAAGGATACACCCCACTCTGAACTTCGATTCAGAACAGAGTTGAACCAGAAAACTTCAAATTCAGGCCACAGTAACCTTTTCCACATAATTGAATCTACTAATACAGTAAGACCTGCACTGCAAAAAATCCAAATCCGCACACTGATTCAGAAATTGTTGTTATGGTTGCAGAGACATGATCTAATGTATCTGAAGAAATTGAGAGTAGGGTAGTATTCATAGTAGTTGTAGCAGTAAATCCAACACTAATAATGAGACTAGTAATATCAATAATAATAAAACAACCTATGCATAATATAGCACACAAACTGCAGCATTTCAACGCCTTCCATAATGAAATTCTTCTAGTCTGTCGTTAAAAAAAAAGAAAAAACAAATCAAATTCTTATAGTTAGGCACAAATTACAAAATGCATAAATGATTATCCACCTTAACCAGGGCAAAGTAGAAACTTACCAACAAAAGCTCCAAGCCAAGAGGGCAAAGAAGTAACAAAATATCACATCTAAAGATAACTGTAGCAAAAATCTGAACATGGAAAATCAGGGACGTGTAAGAGATATACAAATTGAAAACAAAATGCAAGTTATAAGAAAATCATCAAAAGGCATGTGTATAATTTTAATTGTAAGGAATAAAAGCAAACTTATTTCATAAAAATCATCAACGAAGTCTACCAAACATTAAATTACAATAAGATAAAAGAACAGAGAATGTAATATCCTTAGCCAATGTGTCCAAGTAAGCCAAGTAGATGGGAGATTTTAAGTTTCAGTACAATTGAATTCCATATATGATGCATAATCTGATTTTAGCAAATAGAAACATACCAGACAGTTTATAGCTGCATAACATTTCTCCTTTAACCAATATCCATATGCCAAATTGACTACAAAAAGAAAATAAGTAAATAAGTAAATGCTGCCATGACATATGAATAAGCTGGCAAAGTCAATCCATATTTTAAATCAGAATGAAAGCTACCATGCATCACAAACCAAGCACAATAAGAGCTATTAACTATTAAGGAACTCTTTCTCTTTGTTTCTCAATTCCATAGGAATTTTATCCAATTGAAACGAATATGTTAACCAAAAAATCTTCTTCTCCTCCACTTCTTCTGTGGGATGCAAATGAGAAAACCCTGCCACCTCCATCACACGATGAAGAGAATAAGAACTGCTGCTTCCCAACATTTTTGTTTCCTATTATGTGTTTTCTCACCATTGACCCTTAACATTTTATAATTACAAACAAACATTGTTTAAAAAGAAACAAAAAAGAAAGATGTGCAATAACCCTCTTCCCGTCCCTATCTAGAGCATACCGATCGTGCATTATTCTCTTATCCTTGAGTCAAACTTGCCAAAATGTTAATGGATGCATACTTGGAGTATCGGTTACATATCTAGCCATATCAGGTGTCTGATAGGCAGTATCCATATCCAATGCTCCATATAAAATCTTGGAGTATCTTGTGCTTCATAGATTTTAAGCTTATACAACTTGCTCATAAAAATTTAAAAATAAGGCACAAAGAAATAATAAATAAATAGATATCTGACAAAACAAACTATGCTTTAAACTCCTTGCAAATTTACTTAATTTGGCAGGTGAGCTAAAATCACTGGAGTAGGGGAAGCAGGAAAAGGAATTACAGGACCAAACAACCAGTTGCAAAGGTTGGCTAGATAACCAGTTCATCCATACACACCTTTATAACACTAATCTAAAAGAAAAACAAAAATGCGCACAAGAATAATTACCTACACCCAGAGCTAGTACATTTGGAAGTGGGCGAGTACAATAGAACAAAAGGTGGAACTGAACTGCAGTTAATATAACAAAGAAAGCTTCTACTTGAAGTCCAAACTTATGTCTAACCTGCAGAAATGAAATAAATTTAAGGGTTAGCACCAAAAAATAAATAAATAAATAATTAAAGGGTTACTTATTTTATTTTATTTTATTTATAAGAAATAAAAACTTTATTAAACTGAACAAAATACAATAAGTCCAATGGAAAAAAAGTACCATGACAAAAGGCATGCAAGTTGGATTTTTCTTTCAGTTGCAAGAAAGGTTATCAAATATATTAAGAACATATGCATCACAAGTTTTTCCCCCTTTATTTTTAACATTGCATATATATATTTTGGCATGTAATTGTGGAGTCTTATGACTTATTTACCTTAGGACCACAAGTTAAAGGATATACAGCCATAACAAGTCAAAACAGGCATCACATCTGGTTTCAGAAAAAGGATGAAACTACGTGAAAATGAACAAGGATTAAACAAGAACATACCTGAAGACGAAAGAAACGTAATGTAGATAATATGACACCACCTAATGCCAAACGAACTGGCAAACAACAACTAAAACAATTTAGCAAAGGTTAATATAAAACATATAATACAACAAATAAACGGTTAGAATAGATGTTCAAAGAGAATGAAAAGCATACTCCAAAGCATTTCATTTAACTTTTTTCTTTTCATAAGTAATAAACTTTCTTAATACATGATCCCAAGTACATAATAAATATATGAGAGTATGCCTTTCAATTCCGACCAAATGTACCACATAATGCGCAAACAAAGTGCTCTACAAACAACTCCTCTAAGAGACTAGATGACCTTCCAAATCACAGCAAGCAAGAAGGTCGCCCACAAATCTCAGCATGGCCATGAACACAAAAGAATGGACACTAATCTATATGAAGAGTAGATCAGAAGGTGGAATCATCACCTATTTGGTCCCATCTTCTGGGCTGTCATTCGTAGAAACAAAGCACAGATGAATGTAAATTTCAAGCAATTAAAGTACTAACCTGCAAAAAGACTATAAATCTTTGATACGTGCAACAAGTCCATTGCTAAAACAGAAGGAGCTGCCAAACTTGATACAAGCAATGCACCTAGAAGAATGACGTAACGTAGTAATAAGTGAAGTTAAACCTTTTGGAACATTTAATAATTTATCAACGAATCAGTACAATTTCTGATTATCTGATTAATGGCTCTATGAGACAAAACCCTAAAACAATTAAAACTGCACAAGAAATATGGGGATTGCCCCAAAAGCCTTTTTTTGCAGTGTTACTTGTTTAAACTGTAATCGCAAGCGTAGCAGTATTAAGCAAGTTTTACAAGCTTACCAAGGAAAGTGCGAGGAACCACTCCAGGGAACTCCAAATGATCATACTATCAGGAAGGCCAAACATCCATCCAACTGAACAGTTAGGCAAAAGGGCTAACACATTCCAGAGAATAACAGTTCACAGAACCATATGAAGAGACAGATAAGTAAACTTACATTATCTAAGTGATGTCGATGATATAGTATATCATGCATTGCCTGATAACAAACAAGAGGGAAAAAAAAAAAACACAAAGTTAGCATGCAAAAGAACTATAGAAGCCAAAAGAAGCAAGATAGGATAAAGAAGTCGGTTGCCCAGATGACAAACTCATCTTCCCATCATCAGTTATCAAACAAAAGTTGAACTTCAAATATTCATTTAAATTCTAGCTCATATACTATACAGAAAAAACAGTTTGGCCTGTTTGACATTTCTTTTCTCTTTACTATCTGAAATAATGAAAATCTTTTCATTTCCAACATTTTTCTCAGCAACCACAATTACATATGCGCGAGCTGAAAAATTACAAGTATATAACACCACAAATCATTCGTAAATTAATAATTTAACTCTCTAAGGTGTATATTTCCCATTTTTCTCAATTTCTTACACTTTCGGCAAGCAACTTACAGAGAAAGTGGCAAAGAAAAGTTTTACCTGAACATTGAAGCTTTCTTCAACCTTAGTGTAGGGCGCCATGAACACATAAAACGCAGCTATGGATCCAAGTAGCAAATCGTAACCATAGCGCTCAAGAAAATTCGAAGACTTGGAAGCCATTGTAACTTTAGAGAGAGAGAGAGAGAGAGAGAAGCACTGAAGGAATTTTACAGGTCTACGGAACTGAGCTTCGTGGTTGCAAATTGGGCTTATTGGATGGGCTGGAGTGATGCTTTATTGGGCTTGGGCTTTCCTTCAGCTCAACCTTTGAAACAATCTTGAACATCATCAAAAGACTCGAAACTCGATCTGACTCGGAGTAACAGGCCAACGGCCATTGCAGATAGGCCATGGAAGCTGTAACAATAACCTCACCGCCTCTCTCTCTGCACCATCACTCTTTCCCGCCAAACATTTGGTTCACCGCCACCAACTGCAATAACTGTAATAACCACCAAACTTTCAAGCTGAAAGCTTTAACACGACGGCAACAAAAGACTCCGACTTTTGCCGAAAACGACGCGTTTCCGGACTCTTTACCACTCCATACCAAGAACCCACATGCCATTTACAAGGACATACAGAGCTTCGCAAGGCGCAACAAGCTCAAGGAGGCCCTGAGCATCTTGGACTACTTAGACCAACAGGGCATCCCAGTTAACGCCACCACATTCTCTTCCCTTATCGCCGCTTGCGTCCGTACAAGGTCTGAAGATCATGGAAAGCAAATCCACACGCATATACGGATTAACGGGCTCGAAAGCAACGATTTTATACGTACGAAGTTGGTCCATATGTACACTAGTTTTGGTTCGGTGGAAGATGCACAACAGCTGTTCGATGAAAGCTCTAGCAAGAGTGTGTACTCGTGGAATGCCTTGCTTAGAGGCACTGTCATTTCTGGTGGGAGGCGATACCGGGATGTTCTTCGTACTTATACGGAGATGAGGGCCTTAGGGCTCGAGTTGAATGTGTATTCTTTCTCTAGTGTAATGAAGAGCTTTGCGGGTGCTTCGGCGCTTTCACAAGGTTTAAAGACGCATGCCCTTTTGGTTAAGAATGGTTTTATTGATAGCTCAATTGTTCGGACGAGTTTGGTTGATTTGTACTTTAAATGTGGCAAGATTAAGCTTGCCTACCGCGTTTTTGAAGAATTCGGTGAACGAGATGTTGTTGTATGGGGAACCATGATTGCAGGTTTTGCGCATAATAGGCGGCAAAGGGAAGCTCTGGAGTATGCTAGGATGATGGTAGATGAAGGAATAAGGCCGAATTCGGTTATATTGACTAGTATTCTTCCTGTGATTGGAGATGTTGGGGCTCGAAAACTAGGGCAGGAGGTTCATGCTTTTGTGCTGAAGACAAAGAGTTATTCGAAGCAGATTTTCATTCAATCTGGCTTGATAGATATGTATTGCAAGTGTGGAGACATGGATATGGGGAGGCGGGTTTTTTATCACTCAAAGGAGAGGAATGCAATTTGTTGGACTGCTTTGATGTCGGGTTATGTTGCAAATGGGAGGCCTGAGCAAGCATTGCGATCGGTCATTTGGATGCAGCAGGAAGGGTTTAAGCCTGATTTGGTCACGGTTGCCACCGTCCTTCCAGTTTGTGCAGAGTTGAAGGATTTGAAACGAGGGAAGGAGATTCATGCTTATGCTGTCAAGAATTGTTTCTTGCCCAATGTATCTATAATTTCTTCCTTAATGGTAATGTACTCAAAATGTGGAATCTTTAAGTACCCTAGAAGACTATTTGATGGGATGGAGCAGAGAAATGTCATTCTCTGGACAGCCATGATTGATTCCTATATTGACAACGGGTGCCCATATGAGGCACTTGGTGTGGTAAGGTCAATGCTCTTATCGAAGCACAGGCCAGATTCGGTGGCAACGGCAAGGATTTTGACTATTTGCCATGGACTGAAGAATTTGAAGCTTGGGAAGGAAATCCATGGACAAGTTTTGAAGAAGGATTTTGAGTCCATCCCTTTCGTTGCATCTGAAATAGTGAAAATGTATGGGCACTGTGGAGCAGTTGATCATGCAAAATCAGCTTTCAATATAATCCCTGTCAAGGGTTCAATGACATGGACTGCAATTATAGAGGCTTATGCCTACAATGGCATGTATCGGGATGCTATCGATCTTTTCGATGAGATGAGATCTAAAGACTTCACTCCAAACCATTTCACTTTCCAAGTGGTTCTATCTATCTGCGACCGGGCCGGATTTGTCAATGATGCTTGCCGTATCTTCCATTTGATGTCTCGTGTATATAAAGTGAAGGTTTCTGAAGAGCAATATTCTCTGATCATTGGACTTCTTACTCGTTTTGGTCGAGTTAAGGAGGCTCAAAGATTTTTACAGTTGAGTTCGTCTCTGTAGTAACAAGGATAATTGAACCTTCCTTCTTTCATGTGTAAATTTATTCAGCTCCTGAAATGAAACTTCATTGTGATCATCAGTTTTTCTTTTCTACTATTTCACAAGTGTATAGAGACCCATTTGTATCTTCATGTATCCTAGCATTTCTGTTTTATCAGGATTTTTTTGACATCGCGGATGAGAAAAATAGGTAATCAGTAATTTTTTTCCAGACAAATATATTTAAGGTACAAGTGCCTCATTTGTTTGCTGGTCAATGCAGCAGCGGTTTCTAGTTTCCTATATAGCCTTGTATAACCACATAATTTACTTCATAGGCCATGTTTGGATTGGATTATAAGGTAAAAATGGATCACATTGAATGGGAGAGGATAACACTAATCCAATGATGTGTTTGGTGCTACACATGATCAAGAGGCTAGATTAATTGAAATATGCTATTACATAGCCCTAGCAGGATTAGACATAATCCAATTCATATTGTTTTTACGGTACCAAAAATTTAATTATAAGTATGAATTATGTCTAATTACATTACATAATTCAGTTCACCAAACGGGATAATCCAGTTCTCCTGGAATGGAATTGAGAACCCTCTTTGAATAAAATAAAACAAATCTCAAATATGAACAATTGGAGCAACTATGGTGTAACATTATAAACAAAAAACCTGCAATTCTTAAGCTCAAACTATCAAAATACTTGGTTAAGTAAGAACAAGCAATTAAGAAACAAAGATATTAACCCAATACAGAATCGAACCAGTTTAACTCAAAAGGGTGGTCAGTGGACCCATCATCAAGGGGATTGACAAACATATACACATGGGACCCATCTTGGACTCCATAATCTACGAGCAAAACCCCATCCACATCATCTTTGATGAGATGGCTACGATGATGATCATGATCATCAGTGTCAAGAATGAAGATCAGACGGTCGTAAGGGAGCTTCTGTTGGGCTTCGATTTCCCGCTTCAGATCAGCAACAGTGGCCTTGTTGCCCACTTGAACATAGAAGAGAGTTCCTGTCAAATTCTCCACCACCACCTTCATAATTAATTATCGTCAAAGTTTATTGTTCCTGAGTCTCGTTTAGAGAGAGAGGAAAGCTTATTTAGGCAAAATTCATGCAAAATATTCGAAAGGTGTTCACGTTTGCTGCATTCTCGACAGACTGTTACACATTACATGCACATGCTGTTAGAGTTTCTGGGAGCAAAAATACACGGAGCTAGAAAGTCCCCAATGCCCCTGCAAAATTGGAGAATAAGACCTTCGTGGTCAAAGGAGAAGAACTTGTTGTGAAACAAAGTATATGAGAATCTTTTTCAGATGTGTATTGTTGTTCGATATGAAGGTATTTATAAAGAAATACAAAGATACGTTAATTTTAAATAAAATAGGAAATAATAAATTATAATAGGACTAAATACAGTACTTCCCATAAATGTGCCCTAACATAATATATTATTTTAAAAAAAAAAAAAAAAAAAGGAAGTAATGAAAATCCTAACTAAGTAAGGACTCACCATCTCAAGTTAATCATGCATTGCTATATGGGAAAGTTAAAATGAATG
This sequence comes from Prunus dulcis, assembly GCF_902201215.1. NCBI lineage: Eukaryota > Viridiplantae > Streptophyta > Magnoliopsida > Rosales > Rosaceae > Prunus > Prunus dulcis. The sequence continues at coordinate 13,919,677 of NC_047651.1, forward strand.
ACAATGTGTGTTTGACTTAGGATATTGCCACACACAATCTCATCTATGATACTAGAAACGCTTATAAGTATAAGTACTTTCTAAACGAAAATGTTAATCTTTTTAAAATACATTCGACTTAGAGAGTATTTCGTTTTAAATCTACTAGATTTGATTGGATTTTTTGAGAAAAGTTCAATCATGTCAGTTTTTTTAAAGGGGTGCTACTAGTTGCACTAAATTTGTATACTAAATTTGCGTTACAAACGATGAAGAATAAATTTAATTAATTAATAAAACGGTGACACGTAATTAGAGCATATAATAAATAAAAAATATAAAAAGCAATGTTAATTTAACAAAAAGTTACCACCGCACCGTTTCCCACCGCTACCAACGTTACTGTTGTTGCGCCGCCTGTTGCACCACCACGCCGCCCATCACTGGACCGTCAATGCTGCCACTTTCGTAAATTGGGAACTTATTCAAGGGTACATTCGTCTCGTCACTATTAGGCAGTCAATCGCCATCTCTCTATCTCTCACTTTCACTACAGAGTGTGACTAGGAGGGAGGACGATGAATTACAAGCAGAGGCTCAAAGCCGCAGCGAAAATCATACTCGCCGACGACGCACGCGCCGGCGACGAGCGTGTTAGCGCTGAAGAACTCGGCGTTACGGCTTCATTAAAGCCTCACCAAGTCGAAGGCGTCTCGTGGCTCATACGCCGATACAATCTTGGCGTCAACGTCATTCTTGGTAAGGAGCTGTCGTATCATTTCCGATGTGTTTGGTTGTCGAGAAAATTTAAAAGAAAAAGTAGAATTAAATATTTTTAATGAATTAACTTGGATGAATTGGTTGAATTTGCAGGAGACGAGGTAAAGCTGCAAGTTTTCTGCTCTTATATTTTGAATGAGTTCAAAATTTTCCTTAAATTTGAATGTGATTTTCTGAGTTTGAATTTTAGTTATAATTTTCGGGAAAATGGAAGTAACTGTTCAGCTGGTGCATTATTTCCTGTCAGTGAAGATTCTGATGTTGATTGTTAAGGCTTGTGCAATTCATTTTTGCAATAAGATACAAGTACTTGCAATATATTGAGCAAAAGGGACATATTCTTTGCCGTGTTCTTTATACTTGAATCTAAGTGATTGGTTGGCAGATGGGACTGGGCAAGACTTTGCAAGCTGTCTCTTTACTGAGCTATTTGAAGGTTCACAAGTTGTCACCTGGGCCATTTTGTGAGTTTCGTTTCTGTTTTTGGTGTGAAAATCTTGAAGTTTATATTTTTGGTATTGGTGTGCCTGATACTTTTGTTTTCTTTTCATCAATCAACTATCCACAGTGGTATTGTGTCCTCTAAGTGTAACAGATTGTTGGGTCTCTGAGATGGAGAAATTTGCACCAAAACTAAAAGTTCTTCGGTACGTTGGTGATAAAGAATATAGGTGCATTCTTCGCAGGACAATCTACGAGCATGGAAAAGAAGAGTCCTCCTCTTCATCTGATGTAAGCTCTGGTCCTGTTGTGTGGCTATTGGAAGGCTACAGATGTAATCCATTATTAATCTTTGACGCTATAGTTAATAATTTTTATAAGCTTTAATAAGCTACTACTTGTTTTGTTGATATTTTCAAGTTGGGCCTGTCGACAGGTATTGTCATTGCCTTTTGATGTCCTATTGACAACATATGACATGGTGTTGGCAGATCAGGATTTTCTTTCTCAGATACCATGGAGTTATGCAGTAATTGATGAAGCTCAGAGGCTTAAAAACCCTAATAGTGTATGTTTAAGACATCTTAAATTCTCTCTCGTATATATGAATGAACTCTGTACTTATACTGAGTAGCCTTTTCTTATTGTGAATTAATACATTTTACTCCAGTAATTACTACCCTGAAAATAATCATACACTAGATACAGTTATTCAGTGTACGACTTTTTGAACCACTGACTTTTAGAAATGAAATGACAGCTTACTGCAGATCAGTTTGGAATTTTCTTTTAATGTTTAAACATTTGCCTAAGACAAGTTCACATGTCGAATTTTTCAATTGTTATTTACCATGTGAATTTTTGCTAGGTGGCGATAAAAAGGGGTTAAAGTTAGACTACTTTTTATTTTCCTATAATAACTTTTATCCCAGACACATACATGTTTCGACCTTAATAGGTTCTGTACAATGTCCTAAGAGAGCGCTATCTTATACCAAGACGGTTACTGATGACTGGCACACCCATTCAAAACAATATCACTGAACTTTGGGCTTTGATGCATTTTTGTATGCCATCAGTCTATGGGAAACTGGATGAGTTCCTTGCAACATTTAAGGAAGCTGGAGATCCTTCATCAGGTTACCTTCTTACCTGTCATAAGTAGTTTATGTGGATTTTATTTCTTATAATGTGATGTGGAAAGCTTTGATTGTAATAATTTCTTCCCTGGGATTTCAAAACAGGCCATGAAACAGCTAAACTTAAGGAGCAACTTAAAAGCTTAAGATGCATATTGGGAGCTTTCATGATCCGGCGTACGAAATCTAAACTTATTGAGAGTGGAGATCTATTGCTGCCACCGCTTACTGAGATAACAGTGTATGTTCTCCATCCCTTTTTTCCTTGTAGACATAGTGTTGATGAGGCTGTTTTATGATGCTAAGGTGCATTATCTTGATAGGCTGGCACCATTGGTCGGATTGCAAAAGAAGGTGTACATGTCAATACTGAGGAAGGAGCTTCCTAAACTACTTGCTGTCTCTTCTGGAGGTCCAAATCATCAATCCTTACAGAATACTGTATGTTAGTTTTTTGATTTTTTACCCTAAGCATCTCTTTTTTCTATTTTTTTACCCTACGCATCTCTTTTCTTGTCTTCCCTTCATGTGATGTGATATGGTACATTGGTATTATGAACCCCTTTATCCTATACATTCTACAAAATTATAAACACAGAGAAGATATTTTATTTCCCATGGTTTTAGGTTGACCAGTGCAATATCACTACTTTTCTTCTGGAAAAGTTGTGGATTTAAGAGGTCCTGTTGGCTGGCAGCTGTGAATTCATAGTTTGGTACATACATTTCAAAATCTGTGTAGGCTAGCACCAAATTCCTTTGCCTAGTGTCATTGTCATTTTCTGAAGAAACTTTACTTTTTGCAAATATAACTTTCAAAAAGCACCCTCTAGTTTGCTTCCTCGATGTTGCTTTTCCATAGCAGAAACTTTGATGAAGTAGTAGCAGACGCAGAACTGTATGGATTGCATCTAAATTTACTTTTCCTGTAAAACAGAGTTTATATGCTTATTCAGCGTTTCATTGTTTATTTGTATTGCAGCTAGTATTGTGATCAATTATTTATTTTGATTGAATGTTTATCCTTTGTCATTACTTCTCCCTCTGTCATACAGGTGATACAGTTACGAAAAGCATGTAGCCATCCTTATCTCTTCCCGGGTATTGAGCCCGAACCATATGAAGAGGGTGAACACCTTGTTCAGGTATCGCTGATTTTAATTTGGTAAATGATAATGACCCAGGTGTGTATACCAAGTCATGTAGTGTCGAAACTCTAACATCCGAAGATTAACAGAGGAAAACTCTAACATCCAAAGATTAACAGAGGAAAATAAGTCTCTTTTTGCTTTCTTTCTGAAAGGGAAAGCCTTTAATCCCTGAGTAGTACTTTTAGTATGCCTTCTGCTCGCTTGTAATATTTCCTGCCAACCAATCTCTGTTCATTCCTTATCTTTTCATAGGCTAGTGGTAAACTTATGATTTTGGACCAACTACTTCAAAAGCTGCATGGGTATGGACACCGTGTGCTTCTCTTTGCACAGATGACGCATACCCTTGACATTCTCCAGGTTTGTTTTTTTTCCTTTTGTATTTTTTTCCTGTCGAATGCTAAATGATAAAATGCTTCAGCTTGTTTGCATATGTTACTCTGCATTTTAACAAATTAATAACGCAATGCAGGATTTTCTAGAGTTAAGGAAATATTCCTATGAACGCCTTGATGGATCAATTCGGGCTGAGGAGCGCTTTGCTGCCATAAGAAGTTTCAGCACACAATCAACCAAAAAAAGTTTGAAGTCTCAACCTGATCAAAATGGTGCTTTTGTCTTCATGATCTCTACAAGAGCTGGTGGAGTTGGCTTGAATCTTGTGGCTGCTGATACTGTGAGTTTTCACAAACAGCTGTGTACTGCTCTTAAAACAATCAGTTATGTTTAGACCTGAAACTCAGGACCTGTAGGTTCTATTGTTATATCGTTGGATCAAATCTTTACATTTTTTAGAGTACAAGAAAGTTCATAATCATTTTAAAATCTCTTTGTATCTGTCAAATTATTATCAAATGTTTTTAACCACAGGTTAAAAACTTTTTAGTTATCTTCAGACATTTACAGATGAGATTGACATGTAATAAATAGTGCAAACTTTAAATGGCCTTCAAGCCCTGTTGAAGTGTTGATGCTCAATAGTCAATAGTCAGAAACGTGAATTACTGCAATTTCACATAGCTCAAGAAACCTTTGAATCACTAGCAAGAAACCTTGGGTTTGACGAGTGACGTTCTTATCTCCAGCATATTACTTTAAGAATGTGTACCCTGCTCTTGGTGAGAATGACAGAGTAATTTGGGGAGGTTTGTAGTCTGTTGAGGAATTTATCATAGTCTATGTTGAAAAGTCCCAGTAAATTGGTTTCTGTAAAGCATGTCATAGTACTGACATACTTTTATTCTATTCTTATTCTATTAGGTATATTTTTTTCCCTGACATTCTTATGATCAATTTGTATACGCTAGGTTATATTCTACGAGCAAGATTGGAATCCCCAGGTTGACAAACAAGCTCTTCAGCGGGCTCACAGGATTGGTCAAATGAATGCTGTACTGTCAATAAACCTAGTTACAGGACGTACGGTGGAGGAGGTGAGATCCTATACATTTTTTTTTTCTTTTCTTTCGGTTGAAGAGTTCCTTTACATGACTCATGAGACATGGCCACATTGAACCACATTATATGTATTGTATTCAAATGTGTCAATATAGGTTATCATGCGGAGAGCGGAGAGGAAGTTGCGGCTTAGCCATAATGTTATTGGAGATGATGTTATGGACCAGGAAGGTAAAGAAGAAGCAGGAGTTGAACCTAGTGACTTGCGATCCATCATATTTGGGTTACATCTCTTCGATCCTGATGAAATCAACAATGATGAGTTTGGGATGTCAGAACTGAATGCTATGGCTGAGAAGGTAATCTCAGTGCGCGATAAACAGATAGCAAATGAGGATGAGAGGAAATTTGAGGTCAATCCAACAGATGTTTTGCATGGACACGATCTTGTTGCAGGAGAAAGTAACACTTCTCTTAGTTTCAATTCTAGTTTTGATGAAGCTTCATATCTCTCTTGGGTTGAAAAATTCAAGGAGGTATCACAAGAAAGTGGAAATGAAAATACGGATTTGAGAAGCAGAAGAAACTTTCTCGAGGAAAAGCGTCTAAAACGTGAGGCTGCAAAGAAGAAGGCAGAGGAGGAGAAGTTATCTAAGTGGGAAGACCTTGGGTACCATTCATTGTCTGTCGAGGACCCTGTCAGCCCTGTGGATAGTGACATGATGTCTGATTCAGGTTCTGTCCAGTTTGTTTATGGGGACTGTACACAACCATCAAAAGTTTGTCCATCTGAACCTACCATTATTTTCAGGTAAATTTAATTTTTCTAAATGCCTCCTCTTGAGTGTTCACATTTTTTTGCATTGAATGAGTCAGAACAGTTAATATGTGTCTTCTTGTGTTCCTGCTATTTCGTTCTTGATACAGTTACTTTTTGTTTGTTCATGCTTCTTAAAGCTCGAATATTCTTTTTTCTTCCATTATTATTTTATAGAAACATATTCTTTCAGAGTATGAGCATGATGTAGGCTGTCAGTGGTTTTACCACCAGACCTGACTTAATATGTTTATTTCGCAGCTGTGTTGATGATTCTGGACACTGGGGTCATGGAGGAATGTTTGATGCACTGGCCAAGCTATCTTCAAGTATCCCCGATGCATATCTGCAAGCTTCAGAATTTGATGACCTGCATCTTGGTGATCTTCACCTTATAAGAGTTAATGGTTAGCCTCTGGTCTCTCCTCCTGAAATATTATCTCAATTACCCTTGTTGCTTATAAGACAAAGGAATCTCTTCTACTCAGAAGCACAAGTAGGAGAGAAATTTGATTATATCAGTTACAACACAGCAACATTTTTCTTTTTTCATGTTCTGTCCGAAGTTATAATGAGAAGAGTACAAGTAGCTTTTAGCTGCAATATGCACTATGCAGGAATTTGTTTATCATGTCAGCCAGAAGTATGTTCTACATTTGAACTTTCTGCCTTATCTATTTGTTACTATGTAGAGGATGCGAATGAACAGAAGATGGACTATAATCCCCCTCAATGGGTGGCTTTGGCTGTTGTACAATCTTATAATCCCAGGCGTAAAGTACCCCGAAGCAAGATTTCTATTCCTGACTTAGAAAGATGCTTATCGAAGGCATCATTTTCAGCTGCTCAGAATTCTGGTAAACATTATAATTGAATCAGTTCAAAGCTGACTATGCTATTCTTGCCTTGTTATTTAACCCCATGGTACATTTGAAATGCAAAAGTGTAGTTCTTTTCTTGTTAAGGACGTCAAGATTTCATTGGCTAACTTCGAGTCAGACATGTCGGATTTATTCTTTTTTAAAAGGTCTCATGTCGCATTCTTCTTTCTTGATTTTAACAGCTTCAATCCACATGCCACGCATTGGGTATCAAGATGGATCAGATCGTGCAGAATGGTACACAGTCGAACGTCTTCTACGAAAATATGCTTCTCTGTACAGCATAAAGATATATGTGTATGTTTTCTTTCTCTTCCTTCTCCCATCTTCTGCCAACACGCACACCGATGCACATCAAACTAATTTCTTGAAATCTTTGCAGGTATTATTATAAGCGGTCTGCATGACGCTTTGGACTGCTCTCATGCTGGACGTGGTCCTTGTCTCCCAGGCCTGTGGCTGATAAAATTAGATTAACAAAATGTGCCTCTACGACCTTTCCTGACTTGTAAATAGGCTCAACATCCATTATAAGATATCCTTCTCTTAAAGTACCCATGTTGTTGACCTTTCTCTTGTTCGATAATGTTGTAGTGTGTAGGAAGTAGAAACATGACAAAGGGGAAAGTTTCTATGTAAAAACTTCAAATGCATCTTGTTTTTGTTGTACACCAATCTTCCAAGTAATACTCCGTGGTTAAAATTTCGAAATTTCATGTATGTTAAGATTTGAATAAAGATAAAAGAAGAAAACAAATGAATTCTAAATAACTCATTTTATTTTGAATGTGATACAATTAGTTATTTTAAGTACATTCAAACTAATCTTTTTTTTTTAATAACAAATTTTAGACTTGCTCGTATATCCAAATCATTTCTTTCAAATTCGTTCATCAGTTCGTTTGGATGAGGGAAAATAACTCAGAATTTAACTAAAAGTTGGGAATTTAATAGGAGAAATTGACAATTTCTTTGTTTGGCAATTTAAGTACGGAATTTATTAAATGACACGGAGAAAAAATCGTGGAAATTGGAGCATTAAATTTTATAGTTTAATTTCCACCAAAATAAGTGTCATTTCACAATTGTTATGGTGCCATTACAAAAAAATTTCGTTTACAAAATTCGACATAAATAAATTCAAACATTGAAATTTTCAATTGCCAAAAATTGAAATGATGGAAATCTAAATTCCACAATTTTAGAATTCTATGTAATTTTCAATTTCTTCGTCCAAAAGAAAGGTAAAATTTTTGGAAATCATTTTGGAAATCATTTTTCAAATATTCGAAGCCCCAAGTTATCTCATCTCTCTACCCTTGGCTGTGAACAGTTTGATGCCACACCAATCCACCGCCCAACGTTTACCAGCAGAAAATAGAAACAGAAATAGATGATTTGCGCCTTTTGGCACCCTTCTGTAAGAAGAAAAGCTTCGGAAGAAACCACAAATTAATTCATGGCCGCGAATCCCATTTCTCAGGGTCAAGGACTAGCAGTCTTCAGAAAGCAACTCTTCAGTCCCAGCCTCAAGTCCAATTCTCAGCCGGATTCTTTTCTCAGGTGCGCCTTCTAAAACTTCAATTTGATTTCCTTTCCTACATTTTCTCACTAGGCAAACACAAATTTCACTTTTTTTTACATTGCTTGTTTTTGAACAATCGTCAAAACCCAGGTGCTATTCTTCTCAGAAAACCGAGAACCATAATGAGAATGATGAACAACAGCACAGAGCTAAACAACCCAAATCGTCAACCCCAAAAACCAAAACGGCTAAGGATATGGCCAGGCTTGTCAACACCAATACATGGTCGAGTGAGCTTGAGTCTTCTCTCTCTACAATCTCTTCCTCTCTCTCCAAGACCACGGTACACCAAACACTCCACCTTATCAGAACCCCGCACAAAGCCCTTCAGTTCTTTAAGTGGGTAGAGGTAATGGGTTTCTCTCACAATGACCAATCCTACTTCTTGATGCTTGAAATCTTGGGTCGAGCCCGAAATCTCAATGCAGCACGAAATTTATTGTTTTCAATTGAAAAAAAGTCTAATGGTGCAGTTAAACTTGAGGACCGCTTCTTTAATAGCTTAATAAGGAACTATGGTCGAGCTGGGCTGTTCCAAGAGTCTATAAAGCTTTTTACTACAATGAAGTCGCTTGGTGTATCGCCTTCTGTTGTTTCATTCAATAGTCTTCTGTCGATTTTGCTTAAAAAGGGTAGGACAAATATGGCCAAGAATGTGTATGATGAAATGCTCAGTATGTATGGAGTGACACCAGATACATATACATTTAACATTTTGATTAGAGGGTTTTGTATGAACTCCATGGTAGGTGAAGGTTATCGCTTTTTCAAAGATATGTCGGGTTTTAGATGTGACCCGGATGTCATTACCTATAATACTCTTGTTGATGGGCTATGTAGAGCAGGGAAGGTTGAAATTGCCCATAATGTGGTGAATGGTATGAGTAAGAGAAGTGGGGATTTGACTCCAAATGTTGTTACTTATACGACCTTGATTAGAGGGTATTGTGTGAAACAGGAGATTGACAAGGCTTTAAGTATTTTGGAGGAGATGACTACTCGAGGGTTAAAACCAAATGGATTTACCTACAATACTCTAATTAAGGGGCTTTGTGAAGCGCAGAAGCTAGATAAGATAAAAGAGATTTTGGAAGGAACAATGATTGGTGGAGAATTTACTCCAGATACATGTACGTTCAACACATTGATGCATTCACATTGCAATGCAGGAAACTTGGATGAAGCATTGAAGGTTTTTGCAAAGATGTCAGAGTTAAAGGTTCCACCAGATTCAGCTACATACAGTGTTTTGATATGCAGTTTATGTCAACGAGGGGATTACCCTAGAGCAGAGGAGTTGTTTGATGAGTTATCAAAGAAAGAAATTTTGTTAAGGGATGATGGTTGTAAGCCTCTTGTTGCCTCTTATAACCCTATCTTTGGGTATTTATCTAGTAATGGGAAAACTCAGAAGGCCGAGGAAGTGTTTAGGCAGCTAATGAGAAGAGGAACACAAGACCCTCTGTCCTACAAGACTTTGATCATGGGCAATTGTAAGGAAGGTACATATGAAGCTGGGTATGAACTCTTAGTCTGGATGCTTAGAAGGGATTTTGTGCCTGATGAAGAGATTTATGTATCCTTGATTGATGGCCTCTTGCAGAAGGGTAAGCCCCTTCTTGCCCAACAGACTTTAGAGAAGATGCTAAAGAGCTCTCATCTCCCACAAACGTCTACTTTCCATTCTTTACTTGCAGAACTTTTGAAACAGCATTGTGCCCGTGAATCTGCCAGTTTTGTCACTTTAATGTTGGAGAAAAAAATTAGACAAAACATTAATCTCTCAACACATCTTGTAAGGCTACTTTTCAGTCGTGGGTTACGAGATAAAGCATTTGAGATTGTAGGGATGCTCTATGAGAATGGGTACTCAATTAAAATGGAAGAACTGGTTTGTTTCCTTTGCCAAAGTAGAAAGCTTTTAGAGGCATGTGAAATGTTGCAATTCAGTCTGCAGAAGCATCAAAGTGTCGATATTGATAATTTTAACCAAGTTATTGTAGGGCTTTGTGATATAAATAAACTTACAGAAGCATTTGGCTTGTACTATGAACTGGTTGAAAATAAAGGCTATCAGCAATTGCCGTGCTTAGATTCTCTAAAATCTGCCCTAGAGGTTGCAGGAAGATCAGTTGAAGCTGAGTTTCTATCTAAAAGGATTCCAAGACAGCAGCTGCTGGACAAATCTGGGAAGTCAAGGCTACAACTGTAAGTCAAGACCTCAGCTGCTGTACATATCTTTCTTGCTGCTAAATGGTAGGTTTTTAAGATTTCCTCGATCACATCTCAGCCTTGTAAATACACAGTTGTTGCTGCCCTCCTCATACCACTTCTTCCCAGCGTTTATTCGATCCCTCATCTCAATTTCACCCTGACCCCACATCTCAACCATTGGAGCATATACAGTCCATCTGCAGTCCAAAGCTCATTTGAAACCAAACTCATACATACCCATTGCAAACTACACGAACAACAAAATCAATGACCACTGATTGCGAAGTGCAGTGCAACACAAAATGGATATATTGGCAAGGGAATTGTGGAGTGAAATCATATAGAGAGAGAGAGAGAGAGAGAGAGAGAGAGATGCAATGGGAGAGTAAGTGTGATTGTTTGAGAGAGTTTTGAAAATGGATTGGGTTATTGATCAGAAATATTTTGAGAGGAGATGATATCGGGCTTTGGAATATAAATTCAATGGTGATTTTGAAAGGGAAGGAGGGTATCATGTAGAGACAGAAAGCAACAAAAAGTTTAGGGTTGAACCCCAACTTGAGTCAAGTTTTGAAGGTATTTTGGTCCAAGGTTATCTTATCAATTTAGGAAAAATAGTTTGATGGACTTTTATATGGGTTGATTATTGAACAGAAGAAAACTATAAGCACCACAAAGAAGAGAATATGATCTGTGCCTTTCTGCAGAAGTAGATGGTATGATTTTCTACCACCTGGTTTTGGTTATTAAGCAGGGAGCTGTTGTACTACATTTGTTTTCCATTCCTTTTGTGAATCAGATTTATGAACTTCTGTAACAGGAAGAATGGTGGATCTTATTTACTTACTTGGTTCCCCTTCAAAACGGTCTCTTGGGTTGGTTTATGAAATTTTCTTTCATCTTTTTTGTTACAGATGATTGAAGAGAATGTAGCTTTGCAGCAAGCTTTTCTCTTGGTTCCTTTTTCCTTTTTAAGTGGCAAAGCACCAACTAGAATGTACCCAATCCTGAACAGACAACCGAAGCAAATGACAAAAAGCTCCAAATGGCTTGAATAATGTGATGGGGGGTTGAAGGAGAAAAAAGGACAATTCAGCTGAAAAAATGATAAGGGGATATAATAAATTTGATCATTTAAGAGGGTTTTTTTTCCTGGGTCATAAGGTGTAAAGAGTGTAAATTCCTCTAAAGATTTCAGAATGAGAGGATTTAGAAATGAAACTTTTTACAAGAAGTGGTTTTGAAAATTATCAAACTTACTTGGGACTATTATCAGTTGCTAATTAGGAAATAATTTACAAAATTAATCTACAAATTCTGAACTATTGATTTCATTTGCAGTGAACTGAAATCTTTTCTTACAAAATTAAAATGGTTTTGAAGGGTATTCACAGTTAAATCAGACAGATCTACTAAACCTGCAAAAATGGGCTGACTTGGAGAATTCAAAAGTTAGATAAAGGGCAATTTTAACATGGAAGAAGTAGGAAATTCTGCTACCTATTCTCAATCTGTTTTGTTCCCTCTCTTTTATTTTTTGTTTCTTTTTTGTTTTCTGGTGGTACCAGTTCTAGAGATCTTCCTCCTTTCTTTTGCAGTGGACTATTCTAAACCTTTTTCTACAATTCATACTTTTGAAGCAGAAAGTAAGTAACCATTGGGTTTCAACTTTTCATTCATTGTTTTACCAAACAAAAGGAGAATATTGTTTCCCCTTGAAACAGTCACACTCCTAACTCCCCCAAGAAACCCATAAAATCACCAAACCATAATAAAGTAAGCATCTCTTTCTTTTCATGCTCATCTCCTTTGAAACCAACTCCTCTCCAACACCAAGTCCAGCTCCCCATATATACATGCCTTCAACTTTCACCAAACTCAGACTATTTCATTGCTAAGCGTTCTACTCCTCCTCATCATCATCATCCTAAAGATGTCGAAGCTAGAAGGCAATGGCGCTAATGGTTCTTCCAAGCAATTCCATGCACCAAGTAGGCACGCTCCTACAGCAGGGAAGGCAACAGTCCTTGCATTGGGCAAGGCCTTCCCAAGCCAACTGATCCCTCAGGACTGCTTGGTGGAGGGCTACATTCGTGACACAAAATGTGTAGATGTTGCCATTAAGGAGAAATTGGAACGCCTGTGTAAGCAAAATTATTTGTGTTTTATTATCTTGAATATCTTAGATCTCATCTATTTACTTGCTGGCTGCCCTCTAAATTACTTTTTCGCAAAACTATTTGTATCCTATTTACTGATTTCATTGGCGACCGCCACCTACGTAAATGAGTTTCACGTCTACTAGAGATGTGGTCAATAAATAAATATACTCCAAATAATTCTACATAATAATTAATATCATACAAATTATGTGATCAGCTAGCCAATGTAATTCCTTTTTAATGTGGTACGTTTAACATTACGTGATATTTTGAAAAGGACAAGACTCACCATGCTTATCTCTCTTCATTTTTGTTTTTGTTTTTCCCAGGCAAAACCACAACTGTGAAGACTAGATACACAGTCATGTCCAAGGAGATCCTAGACAAATACCCTGAACTAGCAACTGAGGGCTCAGCTACCATCAGACAAAGGCTTGAAATTGCAAACCCTGCAGTGGTACAGATGGCCTTGGAAGCTAGCCTTTCTTGCATCAAGGAATGGGGTAGGCCAGTTGAAGACATCACTCACGTTGTCTACGTATCCTCAAGTGAAATCAGACTACCTGGTGGTGACCTCTACCTTGCCAGCGAGCTTGGCCTGAGGAACGACGTTGGCCGCGTTATGCTCTACTTCCTAGGCTGCTATGGTGGTGTCACCGGCCTCCGGGTTGCAAAAGACATAGCTGAAAACAACCCGGGAAGCCGGGTCTTGCTAACCACTTCTGAGACCACAATTCTTGGTTTCAGGCCACCAAGCCAGGCACGCCCTTACGACCTTGTTGGGGCTGCGCTTTTCGGTGATGGAGCTGCAGCTGTGATCGTTGGAAGCAACCCAAAACCAGGCCAAGAGACTCCTTTCATGGAGCTCAACTATGCTGTCCAGCAGTTCCTCCCTGACACTAACAATGTGATTGATGGGAGGCTCTCAGAAGAAGGCATTAACTTCAAGCTTGGAAGGGACCTGCCTCAGAAGATTGACGAAAACATCGAGGAGTTCTGCAAGAAGCTGATGGCCAAGGCTTCATTGAAGGACTTCAATGAATTGTTCTGGGCTGTTCATCCAGGAGGACCTGCCATTCTTAACAAGCTAGAGAGCACCCTGAAGCTGGGCAGTGATAAGCTAGAGTGCAGCAGGAGGGCTCTGATGGACTATGGAAATGTTAGCAGCAACACCATTTTCTATGTCATGGAGAATATGAGGGAGGAGTTGAAGAAGAAGGAGGAGAGGGAAGAATGGGGGCTTGCCTTAGCTTTTGGCCCTGGAATTACATTTGAAGGAATCCTCATGCGCAGCCTGTAGGAGGATCAATTGTTACCATGCTACATTGCATTTAAGATTCTAAGTTAATTTGGTCACTTTAATTTTTAATGAAATGGAATGGAGAAAAGGATATGTAGCCAAAATCAAATTGGCCTTCACATGTAGCTTGTGGTCTGTGACATGAAATTTATGAATTCCACTGCAATTTATTGCTAATCATTTATCAACGAAACCATTTCTTTTCGGTTATAAGGAATTGGGAAGGATCGAACTCTTAACCTATTCTGATTCTAGCACATTTTTTTCTTCATCATTTTTCACTATTTAGTATAATTTATAAACATTTCTAATTTTTAGAAAAAACAATTGAAGCATAGTGGAATAAATATAGTAAAAATCAACTCATTTTCTGGCGGCCAGATTTTCATTACTAAAAGTCTAAAAATTTAATTGTTCTTCACCCTTTAATTTCCAAAATAGCATCTTTCAATAATATTTTTACAAAAACCAACATTTTTTGTGGACTTATTGTTTTAATTTTGGAGGATTCCTCCTTCCCTCTCTCGTCTCCAAGAATTAGAATATCACATCTCATCCAAAAATTGATGGTGTGTTTACTAATCAGGAATTGAAATTCGAATAATGAATTGAATTCTAATTATAGAGGATTCTTGTGTTTACTTCACATCAAGGAATTAAAAAGTAAGTAGGACCCACACAAAATTAGGAATTGAATTCCTAATTTTTGATTAATTCAATTTTTGGGTGGGAGGTGGTATTCTAATTCTAGAAGAACTAACCCGTTAGGAATTCATCTTTTTTACCCATTATATCCTCACACAATTTTAAAATTTCCAAATTTGTCATCTGCTTTAACCCAATATTGTGGACATTTTAGTAATTAGTACAACTCTTATCATATGGTTTAATAAACAACTTCAATAGGAATCTGGATCCTAACTCTCATCAATCCATATGGTTTAGTAAACAACTTCAACAAGAATTTGGAATCTAATTCTCCTCAATCCAACTCCTACTCGATTCAATTCCTCATAATCTGTATCAGATTAGTAAACATGCCATAATTTAATTTAATTTGGAACTTGTACTTTTCACTTATTATCACTAGCCTCTCGCTTTTTTTTTAAACAAAATTTTAAAATTTATTTTAGAACTAAAAAAGATAATGGGTAGTTGTGTTTCATTAAAATATGATCCATTATTTAATTTTTTTTATTTTTAAAATATATAAAAATGTGAATTTACTATATTATCCTTATTTAATAAATAATTTTAATTCTTAATATTTGCATTGGTCAAAAGTATTTTCTAATATTTTAAATATTTTAAATATTTTACCATCTTTTGCTTTATATATATATGGATATATAGATTCTAACCAAACCAACCACCGGACGCAAATCTCCAAAGTAGCGGTGCCGCGAAAAGTCAAAGAAAACGACGTAGTTTCGTTTCCGTGCCACGTTCTTTTGCTTTGCCGTTAAGGTATTCTCTCCCTCTCTCTCTCTCTGTGCTTCCGTTGGAGAAGAAAACTTGATGATTTGAATCTTCCAAAACCCTAATTCCACTTCAATGGTGATTCTTTCTATTCGTCCACGCTTCATTTGATTCTCAATCGCAGTATTAATCCAGGTAAATTAATTTCACCGCGATCTCTAACATTTTCTGTATTCTCTAATTTTTTGGTTTTTTTAGGCGCCTGAATTTGCATTGAAAGCTAACGTATTATTATGTTTTTGTCTTTCATTTGGCAGAAACTGAGGTCTATAATGCAAGATGCAAAGCCCAATTCCAGCGAATCCGCACCGTTGATGGTACCCATCATTCTCTTGTAGCATTCAAATTGTTTATTTTTACAGTGATTTAATTAATATTTTCGCAGAAAGAATTACATTTTGAAAGCTTAGCTCATGTTTATTTGTGCAATGGAAGGAGAATGATAATTATATTACGAAAGTTTTGATCTTCCTGAGATTTTGATAAACTATTTTAGTGTAGTTTTACGAGAATATGGTATTATTTCAAAGCACCAATACTAGCTTCTAGCAAGCATTGTTATTGGACTCTGGGGTACCAGTTGCTGATTGTGTCTAATCTCTATCCTTATGTATGAAGAAATGACAAAATTAGACGATGCAACCAGTGGGTTTTGTGGCCTGAATCTGATTGTGTATTTCACTTTGAATTTTTTTATTAAAAAAAAATATTAAGAAATCTCTTCATGGAATTGGCAAATATTTAGCCCCTTCATTTTATTTATTTATACAGTTTTCTCCAATTATCAAGCTTTGGTGATGTCTTCTGTTTATTGCACTTCTTCTTTATGTTGTATTGTTATGTAAAAGAAAATTTTCCAAATGTAATTCCTTGCTCATTTTTAACAGCTCCTGTTTTTGCAGGCTCAGAATGATACTTTAAGAAATGATGGGGTCATCCCTCAGCTATTTACCTCTGTACCATCTCTCAACGAAGCTGCTTCTTATCTTTCTCAGACAACTTCATTATTCACACGCTGTTTCTCTGACTATTCTGGTAATCATACTGTTCCATATGGAGATTGCTTCAGTTTTTTATTCTCTTGTTTATCCTTCTTTATATTTTACTAGCCTGTTGTGGAAGTGACTAATGTGGAGGTGGGGAGTTGGTTATCAGATGTATTAACCTGGAAAAGTATGCACGTTATTACCCATAATAGCTTCGCTCTGTAGACTTCCATTAGTTTGGATTTTTATGATTATGATTATTTTGGTATTTCCCTAAGTACAGTTTTCTTAGTTTTACTAGTTTTCTACCATGCCGACATTAATATCATACAAGATCAACCAAACTACTTGAATATAATTTTCTCTGGAGAATGAAACTGTATTTTGCAGAAGTACATGCCTTATAAGACATTAGACTAGCAGAGTTCGTATATTATCTGCAGACCTTAGCATGAATATTTTTGCTAGGTATCTTCCTTTTCCATTTTTTTCACTAGTTGAAACTTGAAATGGAGCATAATTCTAATTTAAAGTTTGATCAGATAATGTAATCGATCCTTTTTCATCTGAGTCCTTTTAACCTTACTCGCATCTCTGAGTAGAATTTGATGATGTGGCACATTTGAAATAAGCTTCTCGCATGTCCCTTATGTAGTTTTCTTTTCATTTTTCCTTACTAATTATTAACTTATGATTATTATGAATTTTATATTTTACTTGCATGCATCTATTTTTCTGAGTTGTCATGAGCATTGGATCTTAGATTGATCTAGTTAAATGTCTCTGCTATTTTGCAGCAGATCTGTCTTCTAGCGATTCTGGGGTTTCAAATGAGCATGCTCAGGAATTGGTGACCTTTTCTTCTGGACAACCTAGGGGATCTTTTGCTACATCTGGTGATCATGCGTCCTCAAGTGGAAACCACTCAGCATCTGCACAGTCATCTAGTAATGCAACAGATGCTCCCTCTGTACTTGATGGAACACTGAGAAGCTCTGCAGGAGATTCATCTCAAAATTCTAGTGTCCTCGTCAAATCTGATCCTAGTGGCCCAGGCGGCATTTCTATCTTTCAAGGGTATTTGTTCCCAGCATACTACTTATTAGTGTTTTTTGGAGCTATCCTTCTATAATTAATATGAGTTTAAAAATCATTCTTGAAGTGAAATTTAGTATTGTCAGACCGGCAATTTTTTTTCCAAAGAAAACTTGGTTGAAGAGAAAAACATTGTATAGCAATGCTAAGACATCAGAACATCAAGGATTATGTAGGACTCCAAGACAAAATCAGCAATACAAATGCCTAGAATTAAGTAACTGAGCTAATCAGACAACAATTAAGCTATTCAAGATAGTCAACTCTTAAATCAATTTACAGGCTGTAAACATTCTATATTAATGACACTCCCCATCTTGCTGGAAAGTGGATATCCACAACTCCCAGATTGCTACAAATAGAGTAAAACAAATTTGTTGGAAGAGCCCATGTACTAACCATCAGCACAACTCTCAGCCATAAATAAAAGAAATTCTTGGGGGGAAATAAAAAAGCTTTGACCTGGAAATGATGTATCTTGATAGCTATTATACCACAAGAAACTCAGAAAACCGTACAGGGTATTGTGGATGGCTGATATTTTCATGCTTTGGGTTTGTAGAAAATGACTGAGGATCAAGAGAAGGGTTTTTTTATTGTCATCTAAAGAAATGCATGCTAGTTATGGTTACAGTGATTCGAGGTAAGAATAACAACGGAAAAAGAAAGAGAAGACAAATTCTAGGAATCGTTGCTCTCCATTAAAACTACATAGCCTTAGAAACCATGAAACATTAGTAGTATGAGATGAACCTTATTAGGAACCATGCTGATGTACCGTTAGTTCCAATTATGTCCCAGTTGGGAATTCCACCAAAATAAGCTTGTCTCCTAATGCGAAGAAACATAGGAATATGACTCATGGCAGCAGTGGTTACTAGAGTAGTTTATGGGGGATGCCTTGTGGGCCCTAGATTGAAACTAAACCCAAAGAATTTCCATGGTATATCTTTAAGCTTGTTTTTTCTCTGGGATTCTTGCTACCTGCAGCGTTCACACTTTCCAAAATTAGCGGTAATGATTGTGTTCATTTTCAGCCTTGTTGACCGGGTGCGAAGAACTGTTCGCGGGTCTGCAGATGATATAGGATGGCTACAACGTGATCCAACAATGCCCCCTGTTGAAGACGGAACTGAAAGGTTCATGGAAATTCTGGGGGATATCAGGTGTGATATGCTGTATTTTGTTGTGCATATAATATCTGCTTTTCATGTTAATGGCAATAATAGTGGAGATGTTATTCCCTTTGACAGGCATGGTGTTCACAGATTGCCAAATTCGATGGTTTGTTTGTTGCTTCCAGGTATCATTCTTTTATATCACACAAAAATTATTAATAATAGTTAAGTCGAGAAATTACATTGCAAGAAACAACATCTCCATCACCTTCCCACTTTCTGCCCTAATGGGGCATGCTTGGATGCTCCCAGTGGTGGATTTAGGGAGCCTTCTGGGTTTCTCTCCATCTAATCTTTGCTCTTTTTGTTCCTACATGTCTTGCTGGAGACTGGACTTCTAGAGTACATGGAAATTTTATTTTTTATTTTTGTTTTGCATATTCAATTTTGCTTATAGTAAAGTGCTAATGAAGTTTGGTTACTTCTGTAATCAATAGGTCTTTTCAGCAACCATGGACCTCTATATTTTGTAAATACAAAAATGAGTCTCTCAAAGATGGGTCTGGCCTGTCATATAGCCAAGATTCATAGTGAGGTATGTTCTTCATTTAAATTAAAAGAAAGGGATTTTTTGCACCTTGTTAATTATATTCTGAACTAAGTTTTTGCCAATTACTAATCAGGCTTCAGTTGAGAAAAATGCTCGAGAGATAAAAGAATACATTGAGGAATTCTATTGGGGTTCCAAAAAGCGTGTTTTGCTTCTTGGACATAGCAAAGGGGGAATAGATGCAGCAGCTGCTCTATCGTTGTATTGGCCTGACTTGAAAGATAAGGTTGCCGGGTTGGTTTTAGCACAAAGTCCATATGGTGGTAGCCCAATAGCTACGGATATCTTGCGAGAGGGACAGCTTGGTGATTATGTGAACTTACGAAAGCTAATGGAGATTCTGATCTGCAAAGTGATTAAGGTATAATGAGGAGCATGATAGTGATTTTAATATTAAAATGTTGTGATATCCATTGAAACAACATTTACAGTGAAGCATATTTTCTGTGTTTATGGAGTTTCTGTTATCATCAAACATTTTGTAGGTCACTCCCATGATGAATTTGTCACTTTTTCCTAGGGTGTTTTTTTAATATAGCATGTCATCTTCTTCTGTGAAGGGTGATTTGCAAGCTCTGGAAGATTTGACTTATGAAAAAAGAAGAGAATTTTTGAAGAAACACCCGTTGCCAAAGGAACTCCCTGTTGTTTCATTTCACACAGAAGCTGCAATCTCTCCAGCTGTACTAGCTACATTATCTCGTGTAGCACATGCAGAGCTACCTATGGTTGCTCCTCTTTCTACAGGCCAGCCGGCAAAACTCCCAGTGGTAATTCCCCTTGGTGCAGCTATGGCTGCCTGTGCACAGCTTCTGCAGGTCAGATATGGCAAGAAGAGTGATGGACTTGTCACATGCTGCGATGCAGAAGTTCCTGGATCCATTGTTGTTCGGCCAAAACGTAAATTAGACCATGCCTGGATGGTTTATTCTTCATTGACAGATGACCCTTCTGAAGCAGACGCTTCTCAAGTGTGTGAAGCTCTTTTGACGTTGCTTGTGGAAGTTGGGAAGAAGAAGAGCGATCATGCAGACATGGAGCAGAAGAAGAGCAATCATGCAGATGTCGGGCAGAAGAAAAGCGATCATGCGAAAGACGAATGAGGCTGAAGAACTTACTTTTCATCTCATTGTTGTGCTTTTGTTGTAATATAGTAATTTACATCCTTTAGGGGGTATGGTTCTCATGTTTGTAGATAGCTGATGCTCGGGTCAACGAATAGGTTCCCAGGTTTTCCCTTTTTCTATCTTCTCATTCTTTTGATTCAATTGGAGAAAAGTTGAATAACTGTTAGACTTAGAATACAGTGCAATAGAAGCGGAAGCTCATCTGTATTTTTACAGGCTAGGAAGGACGTTGAAAAGTAATGAACTGTTTTGCTACCACTCTAAATTTGTAGCTAAAGCGATATTTAATGTTGTATTGTGTGTTGTACTCGCTAGATAGATGTATTTCTTACACGGACATTCCTGGAGGTTTTTTTTTTTTTTGGTTGGTATTTTCAAAAAATATGTTGATTTTTTGAAAATTATACTAACACATCCTGACTTTCTCCTTGCTGACAACCAACCGCGAGGAAGCTAAGGGGGGGGAGGTGGCCACTGCCTCTCCTCCCCTCAGCCCATCTTCCCCTTCCTCTCCTCATCTCCCCTTCTTTTTCTCCCATATTTTCCTTTCCTCTTATCCCCTCTTCTCCTCCCATTCCCCTCCCCAGATAATCTAGATCTGTTTGGATCTAGGTATGTTTGTCTATTTGTTTTGTTTTGTTGTTTTTGCAGTGTTCCAAGTGACTGGTGTTGTCTTTGTCTCGGAGGCGGCGATAATAGTGACGTTGGATTGTGTCTCTCCTTAGAAGAGTTGTGATACTTGGTGGTTGATGTTTTGTCTCTGTTTTAACGGCGGCGGCGGCAGCTACACTGGTGGTAGTTGTTGGGATATGGTGCTCTTCTCTATTCTGCGCCAACCGAAGAACTATGCTTGATCATAGGAGGTTTTCTTTGTCAAGTTCTGAGTTGAAGTGGAGTGCTTCTCATGGGTCTTTTTTACAGTTGTTTCTATGTTCGTCCTTCATGTTCTCTCTTGGTTTATGCTAAGGTATGACTTACAGTTTGTATGAGTATCAAAATACTATGATTTTGCTCATAGAAGGCTTCTTTTGACAATTGGGATGTTTTGTGGTCCTCTCCTGTGGGTTTACTATTTGGGGTTTCTACGGTTCTCTTATGTGGATCTACTGTGTTGGTCTCTAATTGCGGTTCTCGTCGGAGGTTTTTGTGGTAGGTTTTGTTTTTGACTTGTTTTTTTTATTGTAATGGTCCAAAGTGATCTGAATTGGACTCTCCTGTTAGTCCATGACATGTGTGGTACTCTTTCCTCTCCTTGGATTCTTGTCCTAGGAAGGTTTTAACGAGGTCACTGTATCATGTTGCTCTTTGTACGTCTGTAGTTTTATGAATGAATTCTCCTTCTTAAAAAAAAAATACTAACACATCCTGAGGTTTTAAATTGTTTTCACAAACCTCAATTTCAATAAAAAATTAATGATGTCATAAAAAAAATTTCTCCGAATGATAGTTAACTTGTAAGATCAAATTGCAAATGTTCGAACTTTTGAAGTTAATTTTGTTATTTGTAGATTATTTTTTTTTTAATGACAATCGCAATTTCTGAACGGAAGAGGTTTTGGGAAAAAAATTGAAACCTCACAAAGTATTAGTGTAATTTCCAAAACATCAGGGATTTTGTGAAAACACGAAAAACCTTAGTTGGTGGTAGCGTATATAACCCTTTCTAAGGTGATGTTTGATTGCGAGGATGGGATGAAATGGGAATGAGAATTATGTTGGGAAGCACATTTGGCTACGGTACCTAACTGAGGTTCAAGATATGAAAAATAATATCTTAGTGGGAGTTCCGACACATAAACATTGCAAGGAAACATAACCGAAAAAGTCATAAATTATTTTCTTATGATAAACTATAATAACCTTGAAAAATAATATTGACATGTTATATTCAACTAAATATTACATCAATTTGTAAGTAAAATGTAATAAAAGCCTCCTATCAGTTGTGCTACTTTTCCTTGACAAATTTATTTTTGGATACATTCTCCTCAAAAAATTTCACAAATAATAAATTTATGTCATTATAAATGCTATTCTCTTGTGACTAAACTTTCTCAACATAACTTTCTGGATATGGTATTTAGATTTTATAGCTTTTGTGGTAGCATACTTATATCACATTTACGGTGAGAGATTAGGGTTTATAACTTTTGTGCTTACTTACTTATCTCACATTTACGGTGAGAGCGGCTCAATTGCAGTCCTTTCTCCATTTCTAGCTCTTAGAGCAGCTTCATAAGCCTCGATCCTTTCTTCTTAGCTAACTTGGAGATGCTGTTGGAAAATTAGAGCCTTCGACAACAACCTCTCTACGATGCTAGTTAATTTTGAGAAGCCATTCATGCGTCGCGAATTTTAGTGAAGAGGAAACAGAGGTGAGAGACTATCTAGAGCATTACAACTGGTAATTTTTTTTGAAATTAACAGAGAAATAGCCTCACAAACACAAAATTGCTTCCATGATCAAATTAAGAGACATGCAAAACTTGAAATGAAAAAAAAAAACCTTTATTTTAAAGTGTTAAATATTGTTGCTAGAGAAAAGAAAATTAGAGTGAATCATAGGAATTTATTTATTTATTTATTAACTATTCTCTTGTATAAATTTGCTTTTGTTTATGTGATGAATGAACATCAAATTGAATGGTTAGGTTTTGATTGATTTGTATGGGTGTTGTACTTTTTCGATCTTGTGCTAAAAGTTTGAAGAATTTATTTGTTGAGCATAAAATTAATGATTATGCCAAGATATTGTTTTAAATGCTCACTGATTTTTAATTAATCAGATAAATTTAGGCATGCACACTTTGATATTAGCTGTTATTGTTTAAGCTTTCACATTAGTTGTTATTTTAAAGTTTAAACTGTTCACTATATTCTCATTTGTGAGTTTTAGAGATAGATTTGCTGCTAATTTAAGTTGTTAACTCTTCCAAAAAACTTATGAAAATTAAATGATATTTTAACTTGATTAGATTAAAATATTTTTCTAATCATTTTAGCTAAATGTAATTAAAGTTTGAAAAGCATTATTGGATTTGCTCTACTTTCATTGAAAACAAATTATTTTAGGTGAATTCTATATTTATTACCATTAAGTTAATGATTAAATTTGAGAAATGATTACATAAAAGATTATCCCCAAAAAAAAAAATTTAGTTATAAAAATTATTAATTTTTTTATTTTTAATACAAACAATATTCAACTTTAATTTAATTTAAACTACGGAAAGAGAAATTTAACCTCATGTATGCAATAATAAGAGTTGTAGAGCTGTTATTATTATTATTATTTTTTTCAGTTGAAGTTGTTTATCCCACTAACTCCTCAAACAGTCAAAGTCACTCAATTTGAGAGCCCAACTGGCAACAAGCTAGGCAAGTAGAGTGGCAGTTTCATCATGCAGAACTGCAAGTGAAAGTGAGCAAATTATCGGCTGCGGGCCGAAGTAGATCCAACCTCACTATCAACCAATCACACTTGAGGCTCTCAATCCAAGTTGACCTTGTATTCCCCGAACACAAACTCACCTAGATTTAATGCCCAAAATACCCTTGTTACATTCACGAAATTCCATGCTGCCATTCTTCGTTTTTAATTCTGGTACAAAATTACAAAACCATAAAAAAGTCAATTTATTTATTTATTTTCTGGTTTTTCTGAGTGTGTTGGAGCCTTCCAGTCACAGCCGAGAGCGCGAGAGCGAGAGAGAGAGAGAGAGAGATCAGATGGATCAAAACTCCTAAACACTCTAAAGATTAAGAGAGAGAGAGAAGAGAGAGGGATTGTGGGCTTTGAATTAGGGTTTGAGAATTTGGGATTTCAAAGCACAAAAGGAAACGAAGGAACCTTCCATTTTGTTGGTTTTTTTTTCTATCTGGGGCTTTCAACTAGGGTTTCTCTCTCTTCTATTTTTCTAGGGGTTGATGGTGTGCCTAGTTGTGGTTTAAAAGGAATTAATTTGTTTGGGGCTGTTCTTGTTTAGGGGGGTCTGGTGTAATGTAAGTGGAACTGTTTAGGGGCGGTTTCTAGGGTTTCCAATGGGGAGCACAGGTGAGCATGATCGAAAACGCCGTCACTTTAGCTCCCTATCACCCACGGCTGCTACTGCTAAGAAGCAGCCCTTTTTGCCCATTTCTGAGGACAAAAAGGTGAGGCCTTTGTTCCTGTTGCTTCTAGTTGCACATGTATTTCATTATTAGTGTGAAGCAATTCTGTGCTTGGGTTTGAATTTTGGATTATTCGTATTGGGTATATTGGTTTTTGTTATGTTGCTGATTTAGTTTGCCAATAATTTGAATAATTCAGCCCTGTAGTCATTGTTGAAGGATTTTATGTCGCTTTTAGTTCGAGGAATTTTACTACTTCATCAATTAAATTACCACTTTATTGTGATGCACAAATTTTCAGGCTCTGGTTTTGCTCCCAATCTATTTGTAAAGATTTTATGGACCCAAAAGTTTGTGATGATTTTACCCAATGGCAATTGTTTGATGATATGGTTTGAAACCAACACAAAATTAATGTGACCTGCTAACACGAATAATAGATAAATTGGGCCAGTGTTAAACACAGAGAACAATACTCTGAATGAAAGACAAGTTTAACTTGTATGTGAAAATTTTCCTTTTCATCTTCTCTGGTATTGCATGAATCCTCTTAGAGATAGATGCCTTTCTCTTGGTTTCTCTAATATCTGAGTTGCTTAAAGGTGTGTGGGAAATGAGTTTATGCTAAGAGATAAAGTATCCTAGTTGAGTTTAATGGTTCACAAAAATGTGTGTTGACTTGAAAACAATACGATTATTAAATAGGTCTGCTTGATATAAAGTCATCTAACACGGGCTAGGTAGAGTTAACTGTTATTTGACACAATACAAACATGATACTTTCCATCTTTAAGGATTATGTGTGCGCTCCTTAGATATATTAACTTTACAGGCCCACGCACTCCTTTTTTTAGTCAAATATCACTTCTTAGTTAAGGTGGTTGGGCTCTAAAATATGATAGGGTGAGAGAAGAAGAGAATATAAATGAGATGTTATGTAGTACTTATTTGGATGTTCATTGAAGACATGAAGAGATAATTTAAATTGAAGGCATTCATTTGAAAGTCAAATGAAACACGTAGGTGATTTTCTTAGATATATGTAATCTTCTTGTTTTTTAACTTATGTTGTCCTTTTTGACGTGTAGCTTGACATTGCTGTCCTTCAATATCAAAATCAAAAGCTATTACAGAAGTTAGAGACTCAGAAGGTTGAGTACTCTGGTCTTGAGAATAAATTTTCTCAAATGAAGGACAAACAAAAGCCATATGATACCACATTATCAGTGGTCAATAAGTCTTGGGAAGAGGTAGGAACCCTCTTGTCTGTTATGACTTTCTCTCCTTTGCTCGTATGCATATGGTGCTATATATTGCTTGAGGGGAAATTGACTATATGTTTTGACAATAGGTGGTTAATGACTTGGAATCATGTTCCATCCGTTCAAGAGAGTTGAGCTGTCAGCACGATGTTAAAGACAAGTCAATCATGGATGGTGAGGATCATGCTTGTTCTATGCAGTGGTGCTAGTTATGATGAATAAGCTTAGTTAATTCTGGGTCTAACTTCGTGAAGTCTGTGCGTGTGTTCTTATGTGCGTATATATATACATATATTTTATACTAAACTTGCTAGTTGCTGTAAAATTACTGAGTTGGCTAAGTAACGGGGGGTTTTCTCATGAATGTTGGACTTCGTTTTTAATTAATGCTGATTGAGTCATTCAATACTGTATAGTGTTATTTCTTATTAGACATGTTATTCATCCTGCTATCCAATTACATTGTATTATGTTTTTAGGGGCGGTACATCTATGGTAATCTAAAAGAATTATTTTGAAGCCTTTGGACATTAATGAATGCCTCAAGTTGAGATGATTTTTACGCACTGTCAGTTTTATTTAATTTTCAAAGTAGTACTATTATTATATGCTCACAGCCCCCTGCTCCAACTCTGATTTCTTAGTTCTTTACCATGCTGTTTCTTCTTTTCATATGTATGTTGTGAATCAGATGATTCACAGAGCTTGAAAAATTGATGGGGGCCTGGCTTCATACTTTTTATACTTGTAAGAAGCATCAATACTATGGGTGTTCAAATATACTTGCTGCTAAGGTTGCCTTGTATTGTTTATCAGATGGGGCTCCATCTGCATTGCAGGATGCTTTTCTTAACCGCCTTGCACAAGCAGGTGCAACTGAAAGTTCATGTACATATAACATTTCTAATCAGATGGAAGAAGGTAGAGGAACTACCTTTGAAAAGACCAAGAATATTATAGGTAATGTCATAGCTGCATTTGACAACCAGTGGCATGTAAAGGATGCATTGCATGATGCACTGTTGAAAGAGCTTCCAGACGAAGGTGAGAGTTTAGGAGATTAGATGTATTTCACGTATCATTGTTGTGAAACATTTCCTTTCAAAATTATCCCTCAGATTTTGTGTATGCTGCTCCTTTTCATAGGTACAAGTAGGCAGAAGACATCAAGTGACTTTAAAAATGAAGTTAAGAACTTGAGATTGGCATTTAGCGATATGTTTGTGAAGCACAAATTGCTGGCAAGGGAACTGCAGAGCCACCGTGACATGGATGCAAAGAATAAAGCTGAACTTAGACGTTTAAAAGGTAAAATATTTTTAGAATCCTTGTTGGTTTTCTTTTCAAAACATTTTGGTAACATCCCCTTTAGTTTCTTTGTTGTATTTTTTATTTTTTTTTGGGGAGGGGGGTGGGGCGGGGGAAGGGAATAGTTATGTATTGATTTTGGGGTTTTTAATGTTCTCCGTTGTGGACGGTTTGTCTCTCTACAACGAGTCTTTGTCTCTCCATGATGGGAGAGTCTAATGTACCACCTATAATGGGAGTCTCTCTCTCTCTCTCTCTCTCTCTCTCTCTCTCTCTGTGTATATATATATATATGAGCTTGTTGAATGTTATTATTCTTATGATGAGAGTTCTCTGTTCATTGCACTTTTTTCTTTTCATTTTTTCTTAATGATATGTTTATATATATATATGTATATATATATAAAAGTTGTTTAATCACCTGTCCTTCAAAAAGGAGGAAGAATTTTATTTCAGTTGGTTATGATTTTCATGGTTTGATATGTCACTTAATGTTCTGAAAGTCTGTTATGTTTTGGTTGTATTTTGAAGGGGAGTTGGAAGCTGCAGTTAGTGAATTAGCAGATAGTAATTGTCAACTAGCAACTCTTAAGGCAGAGAGTGATGCTGCAAAAGGGGCAGTTTTCCCAGTCCTAAATTTTGCGAACAAGCATGTTGATAGGGTTAGAGATAAGCAAAAAGATCTGCAAGATATGGAGTCTACCCTCAAGGAGCTAATGGTATTGTGCTGCCTTTTATCTCCTTGATTCACTTCTGAAAGCTGATTTTGAGAGGAGTAATCATGTTAATTGATTCGAGCTCTGCAGGACCAAGCTTCGAGTCGTCTAATGGACATAAAAGGCCTTCATGAAGAAAGGATAAAAATATTACAGCAGTTATCTAGTTTGCAGGTTATTTTACTGTGCTAATATGGGCTTTTTCTATGTAAATGCGAGTTCAACTTTACTCTTCACTTGCATTTTTGAGTTCTTATTTAGTCATGTAAGTGAAATTGGGATTTTATTTTATTTTATTTGCAGAACATGCTTAAGAATGTGAAGTGTATTTCCTCTTCCCAAGCCTATCAGTTGGTGAGAGATCAAATAGAAAAGTCAAAGTCAGAAGTTTTTGAGTGCCAGGCCTTATTTGAGAAACTACAGGTTGTAACTGGTCGGTAGTTTCATTTATGCCTCTATCGGTAATTTTGTTGAAACTGTACTGTCATTATGCTGATAGTTTCTTGTTCCTTGAAATCATTAGGTTGAGAAGGATAATCTTTTGTGGAGGGAGAGGGAACTGAATGTGAAGAATGACATTGCTGATGTTTTTCGAAGATCTTCTGCAGTTGTTGATTCTAGAATTTCTGATCTGGGTATAGAAATACAGAAACAGATTGAGGAAAGAAAAATGATTGAAGCGAAGCTGGAAGAGGCGTCAAGAGAACCAGGTTAGAGAAAATCTGATGCTTTCTTTTTAACTCTGGAATTCTTGCTGCATTTTTTCGCTGTGGACACCCTGAAATTGTGTTCACCATTTCAGGAAGAAAAGAAATCATTGAAGAATTTAAAGCCTTGGTTTCTTCATTTCCTGAGGAAATGGGTACCATGCAAGGTCAATTACGTAAATACAAAGAGGCTGCTTCTGATTTTCATTCTTTACAGGCTGATGTGCAGTCTCTTTCCAGCATTCTTGATAGGAAGGTGGGTATTTATGTTATTCAGTGAAATTCTTGGTTGCATTGAAAAATTTAAACTGTTTCCTTTCCAAACAGGTGAAAGAGTGCGAGACTTTATCTGCCAGATCCACAGATCAAGTTGCTGAGATACAAAATTTGAATGCTGTGGTATGTCACTCTTCCTACTGTGACTGAATTTATGTTGCATGCCGGGTGGAAGTGTTGAATTAGTGAGCTTGTCTTATTTGACTGAGGCTTTTTGTTAAGTTTATTCGTGAATAAGTACCACTTTTAAGTAGCCTGCATTTTTGGGATAAAAGGAAAAAGAGTAATCTTTGAGCAGTAGTGTTGGTTGTGTCTCTATCTTGTTTTTGACATGCATAGTAGATCTATTATGTTGGTGGGTATGCTTTGTGGATTTGTTACATTCCATTTGATAGTTGAATCTGCTGAACGTTTCACTTGGTATGCACTTACACTCATATTTATATAATATTAGATATCAGTGGCTCTTGGGTTATAAAATGGCTTCGTCAACTTTTTCTTATGTAATATTAGATATGATTTGTTTAGGTTCATCAACTTTTTCTTTCCCCCATTATTTAATGTAGGTTCAAGATTTAAAGGAGAGTGAATCAGAGTTAAAGCTGATTTTGGAAATGTATAGACATGAGTTGACTGATCCAAGGTAAAGTGCCTTTACAAGTGTTTGGTGGTTTAGTTATGTGCAGCTTCATTTAAGTACTTTGCAAAGAATGGCACTTTTTGAATAGCATCTATCCAGGACTTATCAAAAGAATTTTAAAATTGTCTTGCATTTTTTGATATTAAATTGTTTCTTTCTATTAACTAAATCAATGTAAGTTTTGTAAGGTATGCAGTTGGGTTTCATATAATTATTCACAAGTGAATCTTTAAGGTCTCATGTTCGTTTATTTCCAGTTACATGATGCTGGCTTCAGTTGAACACTGTCATAACTCAATTGTAATAGTTAATGTGATTTTACCAATTCAGCTGATTTGCTTGTCATGTGTTGGTTTGATTGTGCAAAGGTAACATGTGTTTGATGTGTGGAGTTTATCTATTTGCAGGGATGTCTTGGAAGCTAGAGATTTGGAATGCAAGGCATGGGCTCATGTTGAAAGTTTGAAGTCCTCTCTTGATGAACACACCTTGGAATTACGAGTTAAGACAGCAAATGAAGCTGAGGCCATTTCTCAACAAAGGCTTGCTGCTGCAGAAGCTGAGATTGCTGACTTGAGACAGAAATTCGAAGATTCCAAAAGGTATACTTTTCTGATGTGGTCAAACTTTTTTTATTTAGTTATTTTGTATGATAGGAAACATAACTAATTTAGTAAAAATGAGTAGAAACACGTTGAACCCTTGTTCCACCTAAAGATGTCTCAACAATACAAATACATTGGAAAAACAGATTACTTTCTAATCAAGAAGCACAAACAAAAACACATGCAGGCCAAAGAACCCCAGAGACGCCCAAGATACTGTTGATTCCCAGTTCACATTCAATTTGTTTATTTATTATTTGTACTTATCGAGTCTCAGTGAGGTAAAATAAGGAGAAAATATTATTATTTAACTACTACAAGGGTTTTCTTTGAACCTCCATACTATATTTAAAGTATCATAATAATTTTGCATAATCAATTAAGCCTTTGGCTACTAAATCATGGGATCGACAATTTATGCTGCTGTCAGCCTTGTGCGACACTCTGCCTTTATCTGGGATTAAAACCTGCTTGTTACAATGCAAAACTCTAAGCAAAATGCAGGTGGAGTTATAACTTATCTATGGTTCTTTATGGTAACTGGTAGACTATATTTGCTTAGGCAGTTCCTAGTTCTTGATTGACATGATTATTGCGTAGATGAATTTTTTTTTCCTTCTCGATATTTCAGGGATATTTTGAGACTTTCTGATGCTCTGAAGTCCAAAAATGAAGAAAACGAGGCATACTTATCCGAAATTGAGGTTAGTTCTCTTCTTTATATGTGGACGAGATCTTTCATTTGTCATTGGATAGTTCTGAAATTTTAGTTTGATTTTCTTCAGACAATTGGACAAGCATATGATGATATGCAAACTCAAAACCAACATCTACTGCAGCAAATTACTGAGAGAGATGACTATAACATTAAGGTGATTAACTCAGCATTTCCTTGTACCAGGTGGTCTGTGGTGGTGTAGATTTTGTATCCTGTAGTACAGAAAGGAAAAAAAAACACAGGCAACAGCATACAAAATTAATTACTATGCATAAAGTTTCTAGCATGGTTGAACTTTGATGACGTTAACTATGTATTTATTGTACTTTCAATGTCAAATTATATGATAGGATAAAATTATTAATATTTAACAAATAACTTTTTGTTGTCGTAAAAGTTAGTTACTTGTATTTTATAAAAAAATTATTTTGAGTATTATTAGGAAGGCTTGAACATTTTCTTAAAATTGGTTACTTATATTGATTATGGTTTTTAAGAATAATGTAAGCATGCATCTTTCTCAGAAAAAAAAAAGGGACTTCATTAATATAACCTTTCATTGATTCCTTTGGTTTTATTTGTTTTTTAAGTTTCTTAGGAGTATCTTTTAGTTTCTCATTGTTGTTGGCTGGGACGTGAGATAAATATAAAATTGTCAAATGCGACAAATGTGGTATTGACTTATTGATTATGACTTTATATTTAATAAATAGGGCTCAGGTTTAAACCCATGCAATCAGAAATCAACAAATTCTTTTTAAGGTAAAGACACATTATTTTATTTGGCTGGTTTGAACAACCCTGATCATCAGGGCAATTAGTTCCCGGTTAACTGAGTTGGAACAGTCGGTCTGAATCTGGTTTCTAAAGGTGTTCTTTTCATTGGATATTTTTCTTTTTGTGATGTCAACACCTACCAAACTATAATTTTGTTTATTTATCTGCCTCATCCAAACTGTTTGTTTGGATGAAGTTATATTTGAAATATAATTGGCAACCTTTGAAAATGCCAGTAATGCATGGAACAGAAGGTTAGTAGTATTTTTTCCTTTGCCAGATCTATGCATGCATCAGTCTACATGTGGTATGACTTTATATTTAATAAATAGGGCTCAGGTTTAAACCCATGCAATCAGAAATCAACAAATTCTTTTTAAGGTAAAGACACATTATTTTATTTGGCTGGTTTGAACAACCCTGATCATCAGGGCAATTAGTTCCCGGTTAACTGAGTTGGAACAGTCGGTCTGAATCTGGTTTCTAAAGGTGTTCTTTTCATTGGATATTTTTCTTTTTGTGATGTCAACACCTACCAAACTATAATTTTGTTTATTTATCTGCCTCATCCAAACTGTTTGTTTGGATGAAGTTATATTTGAAATATAATTGGCAACCTTTGAAAATGCCAGTAATGCATGGAACAGAAGGTTAGTAGTATTTTTTCCTTTGCCAGATCTATGCATGCATCAGTCTACATGTGGTAGGCTAAATTGTTGGATTATTATATACACGTTCTAATATTAAGCTTCAATTTGCGGCTCTCTTCTTTCAGCTTGTTTTAGAGGGTGTGAGGGCTAAACAGCTGCAGAAGGCTGTACTCATGGATAAACGGAAAATGGAGAGGGAGATTCAACAAGGCAATGCATCTCTTAATTTCTATAACATGAAAGCTGTTCGAATTGAAGATCAGGTATTTCTAAACCTCCTATAAAACTTGAAATAAATTCATATGGAGTTGAGCTGAACTGATTGTTTGATACTTTCATTACAGTTGAAAATATGTAGAGATCAGATTCAGAAACTAGCAGAAGATAAGTTTCAAAGAGCAATTACATTGGAAAATACTCAAAAGAGATTGTCGGATGTCAGGAAGTCATCTCAGCAGGCACGGGAGGCTTTAGAGGAATCACAATCTAAAGTTGACAGAAGTCGAATGGGTCTGTCAGAGCTGCAGATAGAACTAGAGAGGGAAAGGTATAGTGGACGTTCTGCCCCGCTTCCTTCCAATCTTTTATAATGGTTGCGTGACCTCATATTTTGTTGTTTGTTAGGTTTGAAAAGAAAAGAATAGAGGAGGAATTGGAAATTTTAAAAAGAAAGGCTTCACGGCTTCGAGCGCAGACAGAGGGTTCATCAATTGTTGAAAAACTTCAACAGGAACTTGGAGAATACCGGGAGATACTGAAGTGTGATGTCTGCCTCGACAGGACAAAACAGGTATCTGTTGACTCAACTTATATTTATTTAATTCCCGTTCCACATTTCTTAGCTTTTTGGAGGTGAAAATGTCCAAATATTGGATCCTAGTCAAGTAAATATGTGGACCAACATGGAAAATGTGAAGGTGGGTATGACTTCCTGTGAAATTTATAACATCCTACAGCACTTTGTAATGAGTTAGGGCATTAAATGATACATGAAGCATCACAAAATTTGTGGATTTAATGTTAAACTGAGATAACTTCTATGAGGAAAGGTAACACATTAATATCCATTTGTGGTTTTAAAATCTTTTGCTATTTATTATGTGTTTAGAGACCAGTCAGTCAGAAATTTCATGCTTACTATCATTGTCATTGTTATAATCATCATTGTGGTCATCATTATTTTGGCGTTTCTGGCATAGCGCTTAGTTTCTTTTCTTTATCTTAATGCCAGGTTGTCATTACAAAATGCTATCACTTGTTCTGCAACCCTTGTGTGCAAAAAGTAATTGAAAGTCGACAGAGGAAGTGTCCACGGTGTTCCATGAGTTTTGGCCCTAATGATGTAAAATCTGTATACATCTAAGAGGAGATGGATGAAACGTTAATGAGACCTGCATCATGCATGTGCTCCAGTGCATATGATCCCAGACTTGAATTTTGAATACCTGCAGATTCCCATGTAATTGTTAAATTAGTGAAATTGTAGAGAAGCCTTTGTTTAGGAGCAGCTCTCGTTCCCTCATCAAACAGTGCAAATTACCTTAGTTTTGCTGGTTCTGCTTCTAGGTTGTCAATTTAACTCAATTTTCTAGTGCAGAATAATCGTTTGCCCCTTTTAAATGCTTGGAGCCCTGGAATCTTTCAATTTATCGTTTTCAGATTTATCCGAATGACCCATTGAGATTGTATTCCCAGTGGTGATGCAGCCTGCATGATCGTAAAAAGAATAAGTTTTTATGTTCGTAAGTCAAAAAATGGGGTTCTCTGATTTGCACTTAGTGTCTTTCTATCCGAGGGTTTTGTTTCTGCCGAAATTAGATGAACCTGTAACTGAACTTTCAGCTGTACAGATTTTACTAGATGTTTAGGTAGATCTTTTCAAGATGTTTGGTGCACAACATTTCTTTAGAGATGTAAATGTTCTTCAGATGGATTATTGCACAACATTTCTTTAGAGATGTAAATGTTCTTCAGATGGATTATTCATTTATTTATAAATGCAAAGATCTCAGTTTTGATCATTTCTTCTTAGTAGTTTATCAGCAAATTTTCTTGTTCTTATTTGGACGTTTGGTTCAAGCCTTCATGGTTGGCATTTGTAGACCTGTGGGCGTTCTTTATCCTTGTTTCTTTTATTATTTGTTCCGAAGGGATTTTGTTTGTTCTATTTTATGTTCTTCCCCCAAAAGAAAGGAGAAAAAAGCTTAATAAGCCTCGTCAGCCTTTGATCAGATTGAATTGGATTGGGAAATCCATAATTCAATCTACATTGGATTGTATGCGAATCAGCTAAACATTATTTGTTTTGAACCTGAGCACCCTGGATTATTTGGACAATTCTTTGGTTCATGTGATTTCTGATGCACTTCCTCGTGGCATAAACCCTAAATCCTAAAGTTCCAAACTACAAAAACCAAAAATGTAATTGGACGGTAAAAGAATTGTACAAGAGCACATGCTCATTCTATCTGCCATTTTGAAGGGAGTTTCTAATTCATAATTGACAAACTTCAGAAGTACAGGAGCGCACGGTCAACAATTGAAAACATAAGAACCAGAGTTAAAAAAAATGGACTGAACAAAAGTAGCACGCCTTTCGTTTTGGGCTTTTTTCTTCCATGTCTAGAGAGGGTAATTGAGCTAGTAAGTTGATTGAGGACGTAACATGTCGAGTGCGACGTAGGGTAGTATTACAGTGGAAAGTGGATTATGGATTTTAAGATTCATGTTGACCCCAGAAGCAAGCAAATCGTTTATCCGAAAATCTCCTCACGTTAGGGTTGCTATTCCATTACCACTAAAACTAAGCACAATCACCATCGCAGTAGAAGAAGACTGAACATTATATACTGTGTCTGCATAATGAGTTGGAGAAGTTATGTGCAGAGTTACATAGTTAACTTGGGATGAACATCACCCTATCAAACAATAGATGGAAGATTATGCACTGGAACACATACCAACACCGGAGAGAATTTAACATAAACAATTTAGCAATCTGTACAAGCAGTCAAACATAATGCAATTGGGAGCAGATTTTGAGGATACGTCAAATACAGTAGTCTCAATGATAATATCTTTAACTTCCAATTCTGATCCACATCGTCCTAGTACATTTACAATCCCCTGAAAATACAAACAGAAATCCAGTAAAGTAGGTTATAAATAAATGACATGCAGCAACAATTTTGCTTATTGGAGGGGGGAAAAAAGGCATCCCATACAAAGCCCAGTAGGTAAACAAACCACTGTCCAGCGTCTAAATCAGTCTTAGAAACATGAAATAAAATTTTGGACATGCTATAGAGAAGGAATCTTTTTTTCCCTTTGGAAAGTACATTCCTATGGTAAATTTGAAACACCTCTGAATAGATTTGTTTCATAAACTTTTAAAACACAATAAATCTACGGAACTGAATAAAGTGGTCTAGAGTCATGACTTCCTGCGGAAGAGACCGTCCCACAATATGATGGGAAGATAGCAGAACTTTTGGTTCCAAGGTCTTCGGACTTGCAAGAATAAAAGAGTTAAATGCTAAACAGTTCAATGGAAGAACAGTTTGAAAGTAGACAGAATGAATGCTTGGTTATGTGAAGAACAATAAAATCCCTTTCTTACTCTAGATTTACCTTGCTTAAGTTGCTAACTGCTGGAGCTGCCAAGATCAAAGTCCATCGTATAGTCATATTCAATAGTTGGAATTACAGAGGCAACAAATTTCAAGAATAAGAAAAGGTACCTACAAAACAAAAACTTACAACGATAAAAAAGTTGTTGCATTGACAGTTCAAGGTACTGGTCTAGTAAATCATGACAATAATGTTATTGCAGGATCCATATCTGACAAATTGATGATGGAAGAGTATGAGATGTTTTTATCGATGTTATCCCGCATGCTCAATACAGCCATTCTGAGATAACCTTATTTTCAGAAAAAACCTATTTTGACTCTTAACTAAATTATATAGCTTTTATACGTGACTCGATTACTTGATTGGTGTTATTAATTGGCAATTATCTACTCAATACATTTTATAGATCAACAATTCTTTTACGACCTGTAGGGGGGACACCTCAGTGCTTATGACCCATAGGGCCTTGGTGGTGTTAACTTTTCAAATAGCAATAGAAAAAAAAAAAAAAAAAACTAAAAAAAAAGAATAACTAATAAAATCATTACGTGACAAACAATTAGCCTCTGTGTGTATAAAGGCATACAAATGGGTGAGTCAAGACAGGAAATTACTTATCAACTTCTGGTTCCACTCCACGTGACATAAGTACATCAATAATCTTTTTCATCACAGCTCCATGTCGGCATGGATGGACGGATGCATGCTTTCCAGGCAAGTGGGGATGGTCCTCAATTGTTACCTGTGTCCAAATGATTGAATGTCAAAGCAACGATTTAACCACCAAAGCAAAAAATAACCAGCTTACTGCATAGAAGACAGAACAAAATTATCACACTCAACAGCTAATGTTTAACTCTATCCCATGGAAGAAAGTGAGTGCATATTGAGTAAAAAAATAAAACAAGAAGAACACAAGAATCTAGATAATATCTTCATCAATTCCCTGAGTTGGAAAGTTCTACCTAGAGAAGTTAAGCAATAAACAACAAACTCATAGCCTAAAAAGGGTAACATCAATAAGTCAAACACTTTATGAACAATTGTGTCCTGTCAAATGAAGTAAACACATCCTCTTTATGTGGTATTATCCATAAGGCATGGTTTCACATGAGACTGTCAAAACAGTTATACAAGCAAGGAATAATATGATTCTGAGGCATCAACTCACGGTTTTGCGTGCATGATCTTGACTGACATCTTCAAGTACGAGCTCTGCTTGTAAAAGCATCCTTGACTAACAGCATTAGAAATGGAGTTCAATTAGTCTTTGAAGTTTTTATATCAGCAAAAAGTTACATTTTAGAGAAAGCGAAATTAGAGAAACTGAGATACCAACACAAATATAAAATTTTAATAAGTCTAGAAACATGTAACCATAAACCAACTCATACATTCTAATAACCAATTAGCCAGAGACCAAGGCATAACCAGGATCGAGGAAATATTAAAAATCAGGTACCTTAACACAGCCTGGAACTGAAACAAAACACTGGTTTTATTGGCAGTATTTTTATTTTTTATTGTAGGTACAACAGCAGAAACATCTTTTCTAAAATTGATTGTTTACTTTTCATCTTTATTTTGTTAAGATGAACTGGATCTTTAATTATTTAATTGCAAGTGTTCTACCAACCCTAACAGTATTGATCACCAAGCCAAAGAAAATACCGGGAGGAGTAAGTTTTTTTGCACGACATATATATGTGGATTACCTATCTTTAAAAACAATACACGCACACTATAGAGTAGCAAGTGAAAAATGAATACATTCGAAACTGAGCCAAGGACTTAATTGGGGCTCAGCTGGCTAGTATGCTTTCGTTACTACTCAAGCTTGAAGTTGATCCAGGGACCCTCCAGTTAGCTGTCAACTTATTTTATTAGTATCTCTGCTGGAAGAACTTGGTTTCCAACTACTTTTGCAATATCTATCAGCTGTATAGCACATGCACTCAAATAAATTTTAACAGTTTTCAGGCACAAGATCATAGAAAAATACAACTTACCAAAGAATATAAATAACAAAAAGAGAAAAGCCAAATGGTTCTGAGTCTATTTTATTATTCGGCTCCATAAGTCAAGCTAGGAACCAATTGAAACCAACGTTGCTGTTTCCAGTGAATTTTCTGGCTGTCGCTTCAGACGATTGTGTTCCTTCCTTTAGCTGTTATTTAATGTTAGTTGCATGTTAACATTCTTTTGTATTTGGTGGACTGCTTGTTCGCCGCTCTTGTAATTTCGGCTTTATTTTAGATAAATATTTTGTATTTCTTTTTCTTTAAAAAAAAAAAAAAAGAAAATGAAGAAAAAGGAAAGTAAAAGGACTTCACTCGTTTTGAAAGAAAACTCAAAAACAGGCTCCAGCTTGACTCTGTTGAGCTAGAGAATGATCTTAACATGTAGACTTCCCTTGCCTTTAAGGATGTACCCTATCCTTCAATTATGCGCAATCTGCTAGCCGTAGTATCTTAAGGGGATGTTTTATGTTTGGTTGGTTAGTTAGGTGTTGAGTGGCCTTGTGTCTGTTTCTTCGGCTAGTGTTTTCTTTTATCTGCAGTCAAATGCCCTTGTTTTGATCCTTACAATTTGAATAAAAATGTTTCTATTCAAAAAAAACATGTAGACTTCAACTGACTCAAGTTGAATACCAAATGACAGCAATTCTTGATAATAATACAAATTTGGAAAAGAAAACAGCTAGTTACCGAAACAAACCTCATCATACCCAGTAAGCCACACTCGAGGAGTTTGGTAATATTTATCATACCTGAAAGTGAGTAATATCAATTAAGCTATTCATACCAACATAGAATTAGCTACAGAGACCAACAAATTGAAGTGAACTTCAATTGCCTTATAATTGAGCTATCCAGAAAGCAACACTTTATTACCAAAAACTTTGAAATAAAAAGCAACCATTTCTCCAAAAGGCAACATGCTTCTAAGTTCCACATGGGGAAAATATTGGACCTGGTCAACAGTTAAAAAGAAAATGAATCTTACGTAATGCTGACATCATAGGTTCGTGTTCGTAAAATATTGTCATCTTCAGGTTCATGAGCAATAATATATGTTCCCTGCAATTTAAGACAAACCCAAAAATTCTTAGCTCTCTACGATATATTAACATCATTTTCATGGTTGAAAGCAAAAATTAACATCCTGTGCAAGAGACTAGGGAAGAAGGTTGCCCAAGATCTAGATTAGATAATATATAAAAAAAGTTTTAATGAAATATCAAATCCTTCTCTATAACTATCCTCCTCACTCCTACCCAAACAAGAGACTCTTACCCTCCTCCATCTCTTATTTTGTTTGCACTCATTAAAATTGCATACAAACTATTTTTATCATAAAATTAAGTAATTTTAAGAAAGTATTAAGACTAGGGCATAACCCAATTGGTAGTCACACCTCTTGTTTAAAGAGGAGGTCAAATTTCCCTCCCTGAACGTTGCTACTAATCAAAAGAAAAATAAATAAACTTATCATGTGTATTGAACAGGCTACAACATGAAACTTATCAACGAGTAGACCCAGCACAAAGACATGAAGTTTTAAAGAGACAAGAACTATCACTGCACGCCAATTAAACACTTACAGGATCTATTTCAATGTTGTCAGCTTCTTCATAGTCAGCCATGTCAGGAATATCGTCTTCATCTTCCCCTCCAACATGTGAAGGGGCCAACTTCACAGCCTTATTCTTGCTGATTTCTAAACTTTCAATGGAGGGTAAGTTTTCCTCCTCGCAACTTCTATCTTTTAAAGATAAGAGATAGTCTGAGTCAATGGTTCTACGAAAATATTTGTGTACTTTAACCAAAGTAACTTACCCTTTGGCTTCCCATGGGTTGCCAACCAGCCATCATTATCTTCATTATCAAGAAGAACTTCCATACCAGCAGCTTCATACTCCTCTTCAATAGATGCAGCCCTCCGTAAGCAAGGGACTGAATAAGAAGTAAACAGATCACCCAATGTAATTAAAGGTACAGGGCAGCGATAAGCAAGGGCAGCAGTTTTCTTTAAGTTTATACTTGAGAGAGAGAAACCCACGCACACACACAATACTGGGCAGTTAGCTCAAATGGTTCTTGATTCAATGAGGATTAACTCCAACCAATTGGATTGCTTGAGCAAACTTTTTAACTTTTTGGAGGCCAAAAACAGAGTATAAGACAAAAAAAATCTCTTTGCTTGGTTTTCTTTCATTTACAGAAACCATGAAAAGGATCACTATAAAGGTGGCATAAATCAATGATTAAAATGAAAAGGAAATGATACAAAACATTGAGCACTAGCAATATTATTATGCCTGAATATTATAATCCCCAGTAGCTATTAATAACAAGATGAAAATTTGTCGCAGGAAGTGGGAAAAAACAAAAGAAATAGAGTAGTGTGATGTCATCATACCATTTCTAGTAATCAAATACTGTTTTTCTGGTGGTAAGTATGGCTTCCTCTTGCTTGGCTCACCTGATTCCCTAACATGATATGAATCGAAAGGAAAATACCAACCAAAAAGTAAGATATCACCTCAAAACCTTGTTCGTAAAACAAAAATAAAGTGATGAGAAGATACAAAAGAAATAAAATCCAAAGAGATTAAGAATTGTAGCCATCACTAATAAGACTCTACAATCTAAATATGTAATAACTATTCAACCAGCATATTTGAAAACTCTAAAACAGGCTGCTTTCTCTAAATTCAAATTATCAGAATACTTAATCAAACAAAGTTGTTCTTGTCTCTACTTTCTTTCAGCTATTTTCAAATAAATTTACATCCCTTTTCCTTTATAAATTTCATCCTCCTGTACTTTTACTGAATTTGTTTTAAAACAAAAACCCATAAACCCAATTGATAGATGGGTTTTTTTATTTATTTTATTTTTTTATTTAACCCTGCAATTCAGCCAAATTGACTGACAAAATCAGTGGCAAACTCTTAAAACCCTCGCTTCACTTCCCGAACTTCATTTTTTCAACAAATTCATAATAGCCATTAGTCAAAAATGAAAACAATAAACAATCCGAACATAAAGATAACAAATTACAATCAAGTAAAATTAAAATATCGAATTTTACAATAAATAGAAACAAAGGGAAGGAAAATACCAAGACCAGGTGGGGCACTTGGAGACGAGGTTATCACCAGCTGTGACGAACTCGGTGACGCTGAGAACACCCTTTTCTTTGAAGGCTGAGACCGTACGAGGCCCTGTGATTTTCTCTACGGTCCCTTTGAAGGCCTCGTGAAGCTTCTGCGACAGAACCATCCTCTTTCTTTTTCTACAGAAAAAAAAAATTCGCTGCTTTTCTTTGCTTTCCTTCACCAACACAGAGACAGAGAAAGCGAGAGAGAGAGAGAGAGGGGAGAGAGAGGCTCTTGGGAGAAGCGATTTCGTGCGTGGTAACGACAGATGATACCATGTGGATGGTTCTGTCGTTTATTCGCGGAACGACGTATTCCCGGGAAAAACTAAGACGACGCCGTTTAAGTGAGTTGCTGCGCGTTCAGCTTTGGGCAGTTTTAGTATTTTTTTGAAAGAGATATGATTAACTAGCTAATAATAATTTATTAAACTAGTTCGAATATGAGAAATTGCATTAAATATTGCAGAGCGTTTATTTTGAAACAAAATTTGATCTTGTTGATGTCGAATTTTTCAACAAAGAGTAAAGAGCTTTGCTAAAAAAAAAAAAAAAAAAAAACATCTATAATCGAAAATAAAATAAAATACCTGTAAATAGACCTGATTCGAATTCAATTTGAAATATTGGGTTCATATTGAACTGGATTGGATCAATTTTAAATAAACCGAACTTGTGCCAAATTCGGTTTGGCTCGACTGATTTACAGATCTACTTTTTGTTTTATACTAATGAAGAAGCAAAGTGTCTACCTTTGCAATGTTTTGAGGGATATACAACAAATTGTAGTTTGATCTTGGCCATACGGGTGCAAAGTGATTGACATACTCTTTTTGAAGACTCATTAATATTTACAATAATGTTTTGAAGGTTATTAGTTGTTTTGAAGGAAACAACTTAGGGGCTTCAAAATAATCCTTATCTAACTTTTTATTTTGGTCAAATCCTTCTCTAACTTCAACTCAACTCAACCCAACGCAATTCCTCCACATCCTATGTTTGTAATGGCACTCAGTGTTAGTTTTGTCACAGCCCAAGTACTCAGCCACTTTCGACCACCAAAAAAACACACAAAAAAAACAAAAGTTCTCAGCCACTATCTACATCTTGCCCATCAATCCTACGCTCCATATTTAACATAACACCAAAATAGTCCACGTGATGGAGCCATTTTCTAAATTTATGGGGATTTTTCACTCTCTTTTAGTGCATTGCAATAACATTTCATATCACTTGAGACATTTGGGTTTTATGACACTCAATGCATTGCACTATCGATTCCGCAAAGTTTTAAATAACAACAATAATGCAAAAAAAACATATTTAAATCCCAAATTTACACCTTAAATCAAGCATGAAACTAATGATTTATTCTACAATAGTTATAGGTATGAGATTATTACAGATAAACACTAAATCCAAACCCTATCGTTCGGCCAATGACTCTTTGGGTCTTAAATGTTGCTTCTATCGGCCTTTCTGTGCAACAGTCCACCAGTAGCGGAAGAGAGGGTTACCGTACATACAAGAGTCTCCTTGCTCCACGTTTTTAGGTAAGTAAACCTTCGTTATAACATTCCTTTTCTTTTTAGGTAGGTAAGAATAAGAACATGTAACTTGAGTCATGCAAGCATTACCCAAGATTCCCCATTCGACTGGATTGGTTCAGCTTTCCTAGCAAAGCAATACACTTTCTTTCTTATAGGCTTGTTTGTCACGTCTAATTTAGGGTTTTGCTCTTGCAAGGATCAATTGCGTGCTTAACACGGCACGGCTGCTGGAGTTGAAGAAACCAAAAATTTTGCTCCTTGTCTTCCGTTGAACCATAAAATAAAGGCTATTGGAACCTCCCTGTCGAAGACCTCCTTCCTCTCCTCGACGTTATGGTGTTTAGTAGTGGTGTTAGGAACCAAGTATTGTCTTTCTGGAGGAGACACAAAGTTAGGAACGAATTAAGTGATAGATAAGGTTGCCTGAAATGTTTTCTAACAAAACTGAAGAAAAATAAAGGTAACACCAGAAAATCCTAACTTGGTGCTACCAAGGTAACGGGTAACAACCACTTTTGAGGTTTCATGTGGAAATAAGGAATATATGACTGAATCAAATATGTCTCCATTTTCTCTTGATCGAAAAGAGAAACTATGAGGCAAAATTTTCTGATATTTCATTTGTTTGTAGTCTCCAG
The DNA here is from genome assembly GCF_902201215.1 of Prunus dulcis. Lineage (NCBI taxonomy): Eukaryota > Viridiplantae > Streptophyta > Magnoliopsida > Rosales > Rosaceae > Prunus > Prunus dulcis. Next base: position 13,962,692 of record NC_047651.1, read on the forward strand.
GAAATTCTTCCAGCAGAACTCCTTCATGATGGTACTTTGGTTTCGGCTTCAATTTAACATTGGGATTGGAAGACAATTCCAATCGCCATGAAAAAGGACTAAATAAACATCCATGTGACTCGAAAAACTCCATTCTAGGAAACATAAGAAAGAAAAATAAACTAAGGGGGAGACTTACCGTATATTAACGACCAATGACCACCTGACACGTGGAGAAAAACGACAACTTGGCATCACAGGCCCTTCGGCAGGAACCCTACCGAAGGATATACATCTTGATGCTTTTGCCCTTGGACACGTGTCATGCTCACAATCCGCTCCTACAGTCCCACATCGGAAATTCCAAAATAAGCACACCTCCCAAGGCCTATATAAGGAGACCCCTATTCCCAAAAGAAGGGACAGAACGATCAACGGTACGCTATCGCTTGATCTGTAGTCTAATCTTTACTAAATCCGTACTTATTTAAGCATCGGAGAGCCTTCGGCCGGTACCGCACCGGTACCCCAAGGTCTTACCGAACGCTCCCTTTTTGCAGGAACTTGATCTTCCGAAGACTAACTCCCTTCCGAAGACACAATATCACTAAGTTGGGCGAACCACGTGTCAAACCACTTTTTCGCATCAACAGTTTGGCGCCGTTTGTGGGAAACGAAAAACAATTAACCCACTATCCCCTAAACACATGGGGACCACTTCGATACCCACTTTTCTATCGGAGGACGGAGCACCGTTCAGAAGGCAAGCTGGAGCTAGCCCAGCGCTACCCCCATGCACTCCCTACGGAAACGCCCCCTCAACCCAACCAACCGCCGAGGCCGAGCTAGTAGCCCAAATCGCATCCCTGCGAAAGGACATGGCTAGGCTTCAGGAGCACAACCACCACATTTCGTCCAAAGTGGACGAAACCCAACGGCAGCTGCACCAGCAGCACCCGCAGAACATCCAGACGACTCACTCTTCCGAAAGCTTGGGAACCCCTCATAGGAGGCACCGAAGGGCAGCAAGGGCAACGCCCGCGCCCTCCAAACAACTGGTGGTGCCGACACCTAGGGACCAACCACACATCCCGAAGAAGGTCTACTCTGATTGCCGACACAGGCTTAACGATCGGGAGGCAGAGAGACAGAAATCCCCGATCAGGATTAGCGCTCGACTACGGGAATCCCGGATGAACGCCGGGGGAAGTAAGTCACCCATTCGGAAGGTCCAAGGATTGAACTCCACGGAGTCTGCATCCGAATATATCCCTTCCGATGCGCAAACGTCCACCTACCGTACGGTATCGACTCAATACTTGGGGGATAACTCCGTAAGCCCGCGAAGGCGCTTGGAAGACTATGATGCCGAAGGAATCCCAAGCCGAGACCCTGTTGTCCGACTCCTTTTTCAGAAGGTCCAGAAAATGGAAAACGACAAGGCTCACTCCCAGGAACCTGAGTGGGGAAAGCTTCGACCCGGGCCGTTCACGAGACGCATCCGTCGCTCTCGGCAGGATCGGGAGGTGCAGCCCTTGCGCATACCATTCTACACTGGTACCGAAGATCCTTTAACCCACCTTCATTCATTTCAGTCTGCCATCGGATGCAAGGGTCTGAGCGACGAGGGGCAGTGCCTGCTATTCCCATCTTCACTTACCGAGGCAGCCCTGAATTGGTTCTACCGTTTGGAGCCGGAAACGGTAGATTCTTTTGACGAGCTGAAGCAGATTTTCCTCAATCACTTCATGATCCAAACGGACCGTCTTTACTCTGCCGATGATCTGTACACGATTCGGCAGAGAGAGGACGAGCCACTGAGAGAGTATGCGGCGCGTTTCAGCCACGAGTACTCAAGGTGTCCGGAAACAGATGATAGGGCAGCCTACGGCGCCTTCAAAAGTGGCCTTCGGTCCTCGCATTTCCGATACCTAGTACACAGCAGTAACTGGCGCACGTATGATGAGCTGATGAAGAAGGCGGCGGTGCACGCCAAGGCCGAGTACTTCAACTCAAAACCAAGCGCTTCGGCACGCCGAGAGGATGCCAAGCCAACCGCTTACCCTGCGAAGGCGCCATCCTACGATAGGACCGACTCATATTCGGCGGGCCATAAGCGGAAAGATAACCGTGACGATCGGGGAGATCAGCCAAAGAAAGGGAAAGGTCGGTATGGTCACAACGACAACCGAGGACCCCTGCCCAACCATGACCACGGCAACGAGGTCTTCACCCTGCTGAATACCACGTATGAAACCGTTCTGATGAACGAACAGGAGGCCATACCGAAGCCGAATGTTAGAAGACCCAATCGGCAAGACAACCGGGAGGCCGGTAAATTCTGCCGATACCATCAGCACAACAGCCACAACACGGAAGATTGTATAAGTTTGAGAAAGATTGTGGAGCGGCTGATCCGAGAAGGGAAACTGGACCAGTATATCGCCCGGCAGCCATCGGCGCCGGTGTCGAACCCTACTCGGCAGATAAACATGATCAGCACTATCAGCGGAGGACCTACCGTTGCGGGGATGAGCCACCGTTCGATGAAACAGTATGTGCGTGCCGCGCAGTTTCCTCAGGTGCTCGGAATAGAGGTGAATCGGTTCCAGGAAACACCAAAAGTTCATTGGGAGCCGATCACATTTTGCCAAGAGGAAGAAGAGGGAATCCTCTATCCCCACGACGACCCGATGATCATCCGAGCTGAAATTGCCGATTACGATGTAGGGCGAGTGCTGATCGATACCGGGAGCTCCGTGAGCGTAATCTTTGTTGAAGCTTTCAGAGAGATGGGAATCAATGACAACCAAGTCGACCGGCAGTTGACACCTCTGTTAAGCTTCTCCGGAGACTTGGTACAACCAATCGGTAGTGTCAGACTGCCAATTACATTTGGCACGGCGCCGAGAAAAGCAACAACGTACGATCATTTCCTCATCGTCGACTGCCCGACGGCATACAACGTTATCGTTGGCCGAACGGCACTGACGAGGATCAAGGCGCATCTTTCGCCCCACATGCTGTTGATGAAGTTCCCAACCCCGAACGGCACGGGGGCAATCCGGGGAAATCAGTTGAGCGCGCGGA
>NC_047651.1:13965860-14063917 GCF_902201215.1 Prunus dulcis
CTTGTCCAGCTGCCGTTTCAGCAGTTTCTTCACTATTTTGTTTATTGCTTCGACCTGACCGTTCGACTGGGGATAGGCTGGTGATGCAAAAAACAAGTTGACTTTCAAACGGGTGCAAAATTGTCTGAAGAGTTCCGAATCGAATTGCCTGCCGTTATCGGTAATGATCGCATATGGGATACCGAATCGGCAACAAATGTGAGTCCAGACGAAATCTTCGATCTTTGCTGCCGTTATGGTTGCAAGAGGTTCGGCTTCTACCCATTTGGTGAAGTAGTCAACGGCAACCACTGCATATTTTACCTGCCCCTTGCCTTGCGGCATTGGGCCAATCAGATCCAGTCCCCATTGTGCGAAAGGCCAAGGACTTATAATCGGTGTGAGAGGTTCAGCAGGGATATGTGGGACATTACCGAAGCGCTGGCATTTGTCACACCTCTTCACTAGTGAATTGGCGTCCTGGTGCATGGTAGGCCAAAAGTATCCCTGCCGAAAGGCTTTGTAGGCGAGTGATCGGGATCCAGAGTGGTCGCCACATACGCCGCTGTGAATCTCCCGAAGGATGTACTCCCCTTGTTCTGCCGTGAGGCATTTGAGATATGGGGTAGTGTAGCCGCGCTTGTAGAGTACATCGTTGATAACTGTGTATCTTGCTGATCGGTATCTCAGCTTCCGGGCCTGGGCTTTATCCTCAGGAAGGGTGCCGTTCGTCAGGTATAAGTAGATAGGAGACATCCATGTATTCTCATACCGTACGGCACACGCTTCGGAGGTTACCGTGCTCGGTTGGGCAAGGATCTCCGCTGGTACCTTTCTTCCGACTTTGTCGTTTATCGCCGAAGCGAGTCTTGCCAAAGCATCGGCATGGCTGTTTTCGCCTCTGGGGATCTGTTTGATCTCGTATGCTTGGAAACTTCGGAGTAGCTGATGGGCGGTTGAAAGGTAAGCGTACATGGAGGCATCCTTGGCGGCGAAGTCTGCCGTTACCTGGTTCACAATGAGCTGGGAGTCGCTGTGAATTTGGATTTGCTTTGCATTCATGCTCTTGGCTAACCGAAGGCCGGCCAAGAGGGCTTCGTATTCCGCTTCATTGTTGGATGTCCGGAAGTCGAATCGGAGGGCGTACTCGATCTTGAGTCCGTCCGGTGTAGTCAGCACCAAGCCCGCTCCGCATCCTTGCTGGTTTGCCGAGCCATCGACGTGCAAACCCCAGACGGGAGTTGATCTGTCAAGGCGTTCGGCACCTGGTTGATCCGACAAGATGGTCTCGGTTATCGTCTGAGATTTCGGCCGTACTGTTGCTGGGGTAAGCTCGGAGATAAAATCGGCAACAGCCTGGCCCTTTTCGGCGGGCCTTGGAACGAAGTGTATGTCGAATTCCCCGAGTTCGATCGCCCACTTGATCAGTCGGCCAGAAATTTCTGGTTTCTGGAGCACTTGCCGGAGGGGTTGGTTGGTCAGGACTTTGATCCCGTGTGCCTGGAAGTATGGCCGAAGTCTTCGTGCCGAGACAACAAGGGCTAGAGCCAGCTGCTCTAATGGTGGGTACCGAAGTTCAGCACTCTGGAGTGCCTTGCTGACATAAAAAATTGGTAACTCTGCCTTTTCTGGTTTCCGAATCAATACCGAGCTGACGGCAGTTCCGGATACCGAAAGGTATATGTAGAGAATTTCTCCAGGCAGCGGTTTTGACAACAAAGGGGCTTTGCTCATGTAGTTCTTCAAGTCTTGAAATGCGTTATCGCATTCGGCAGTGCATGTGATATCCCGTTTGCCCCCTTTCAAGGCTTTGAAGAACGGTACACATTTATCGGTAGCTTTCGATATGAAGCGGGTCAGGGCGGCCACGCGTCCGGTAAGGCTCTGAATGTCCTTCGTCGTCTTCGGCCTCTCCATATCGATGATTGCCTTTATTTTCTCGGGATTCGCCTCAATCCCCCTCTGACTGATCATGAATCCGAGGAATTTCCCGGAAGATACACAGAAGGCGCATTTCTTCGGGTTCAGCCTCATCCTGTAGTCTTTGTATGCCAAACATGATCGATAAGTTCTGCAGCTGATCTTCGGCAGTTCTGCTTTTTACCAACATGTCGTCAACATAAACCTCCATGATGTTGCCGATGTAACCGGCGAAGATTTTGTTGCCGAGCCTTTGATAAGTTGCCCCCGCGTTCTTCAGACCGAACGGCATGACATTATAACAGTACAACCCCTTGTCCGTTATGAATGCGGTATGTTCGCTGTCGGGAGGGTGCATGAATATCTGATTATAGCCGGAGTAGGCATCCATAAAGCTCAGCAGTTCGTGGCCTGCCGTGGCATCCACGAGCTGGTCTATCCGTGGCAACGGAAAGCTGTCCTTCGGGCAGGCTTTGTTGAGATCGGTATAGTCTTGGCACATTCGCCACCCGCCTGTGGACTTTCTTACCATGACGAAATTTGCCAGCCATACCGGATATGTTGCCTCCCGGATGAAGCCGATGGTTTGGAGTTTTTCGACCTCCGTACGCATCGCTTCGTACCGTTCGGCATCGTATGATCGGCGCTTCTGCCTTACGGGCTTATAAGCGGAGGAGATGGTGAGTTTATGGCTAATTACGTCCGGGGCGATGCCGGGCATGTCCTCGTAAGACCATGCGAAAACTTCCGAATGGTGCCACAAGAAGTCTATGAATTGCGTTCGGAGGTTCGCAGTGAGTCTAGTGCCGATTCTAACCTGTCGATCGGGCTCCTCAACGCTCAAGGTTATGGTCTCCAATTCTTCGGCAGGTTGTGTGTGAGGGGTGGGAGATTCATCTCTAGGGTCGTCAACCGGCCCAGTACCGTTCGGTAAACCCTGCACCGTCATGGTCTCGTTTGGGAGTATGAACGAGGTTGCCTTGAGCGCCGTAGCGTAGCAAGTCCCCGCGCTGAATTGATTTCCCCGGATTGCCCCCGTGCCGTTCGGGATAGGGAACTTCATCAACAGCATGTGGGGCGAAAGATGCGCCTTGATCCTCGTCAGTGCCGTTCGGCCAACGATAACGTTGTATGCCGTCGGGCAGTCGACGATGAGGAACTGATCGTACGTTGTTGCTTTTTTCGGTGCCGTGCCAAATGTAATTGGCAGTCTGACACTACCGATCGGTTGGACCAAGTCTCCAGAGAAGCTTAACAGAGGTGTCAACTGCCGGTCGACTTGGTTGTCATTGATTCCCATCTCTCTGAAAGCTTCAGCAAAGATTACGCTCACGGAGCTCCCGGTATCGATCAGCACTCGCCCTACATCGTAATCGGCAATTTCAGCTCGGATGATCATTGGGTCGTCGTGGGGATAGAGGATTCCCTCTTCTTCCTCTTGGCAAAATGTGATCGGCTCCCAATGAACTTTTGGTGTTTCCTGGAACCGATTCACCTCTATTCCGAGCACCTGAGGAAACTGCGCGGCACGCACATACTGTTTCATCGAACGGTGGCTCGTCCCCGCAACGGTAGGTCCTCCGCTGATAGTGCTGATCATGTTTATCTGCCGAGGAGGGTTCTGCACCGGCGCCGCTGGCGGCCGGGCGATATACTGGTCCAGTTTCCCTTCTCGGATCAGCCGCTCCACAATCTTTCTCAAACTTATACAATCTTCCGTGTTGTGGCTGTTGTGCTGATGGTATCGGCAGAATTTACCGGTCTCCCGGTTGTCTTGCCGATTGGGTCTTCTGACATTCGGCTTCGGTATGGCCTCCTGTTCGTTCATCAGAACGGTTTCATACGTGGTATTCAGCAGGGTGAAGACCTCGTTGCCGTGGTCACGGTTGGGCAGGGGTCCTCGGTTGTCGTTGCGACCATACCGCCCCTTTCCTTTCTTTGGCTGATCTCTTCGATCGGCACGGTTGTCTTTCCGCTTATGGCCCGCCGAATATGAGTCGGCCCTTTCGTAGGATGGCGCTTTTGCCGGATAAGCGCTTGGCTCTGCATCCTCTCGGTGTGCCGAAGCGCTTGGTTTTGAGTTGAAGTACTCGGCCTTGGCGTGCACCGCCGCCTGCTTCATCAGCTCATCATACGTGCGCCAGTTGCTGCTGTGTACTAGGTATCGGAAATGCGAGGACCGAAGGCCACTCTTGAAGGCGCCGTAGGCTGCCCTATCGTCTGTTTCCGGACACCTTGAGTACTCGTGACTGAAACGCGCCGCATACTCTCTCAGTGGCTCGTCCTCTCTCTGCCGAATCGTGTACAGATCATCGGCAGAGTAAAGGCGGTCTGTTTGAATCATGAAGTGATTGAGGAAAATTTGCTTCAGCTCGTCAAAAGAATCCACCGTTTCCGGCTCCAGACGGTAGAACCAATTCAGGGCTGCCTCGGTAAGTGAAGACGGGAATAGCAGGCATTGCCCCTCGTCGCTCAGACCCTTGCATCCGATAGCAGACTGAAATGAGTGAAGGTGGGTTAAAGGATCTTCGGTACCAGTGTAGAATGGTATGCGCAATGGCTGCACTTCCCGATCCTGCCGAGAGCGACGGATGCGTCTCGTGAACGGCCCGGGCCGAAGCTTTCCCCACTCAGGTTCCTGGGAGCGAGCCTTGTCGTTTTCCATTTTCTGGACCTTCTGAAAAAGGAGTCGGACAACAGGGTCTCGGCTTGGGATTCCTTCGGCATCATAGTCTTCTAAGCGCCTTCGCGGGCTCACGGAGTTATCCCCCAAGTATTGAGTTGATACCGAACGGTAGGTGGACGTTTGCGCATCGGAAGGGATATACTCGGATGCCGACTCCGTGGAGTTCAATCCTTGGACCTTCCGAATAGGTGACTTACTTCCCCCGGCGTTCATCCGGGATTCCCGTAGTCGAGCGCTAATCCTGATCGGGGATCTCTGTCTCTCTGCCTCCTCGATCATTGAGCCTGTGTCGGCAATCGGAGTAGACTTTCTTGGGGACATGTGGTTGATCCCGTGGTGTTGGCACCACCAACTGTTTGGAAGGCGCGGGCGTTGCCCTTGCTGCCTTTCCGTACCTCCTCCTATGAGGGGTTCCCAAGCTCTCGGAAGAGTGAGTCGTCTGGATGTTCTGCGGGTGCTGCTGGTGCAGCTGCCGTTGGGTTTCGTCCACTTTGGACGAAAGGTGGTGGTTGTGCTCTTGAAGCCTAGCCATGTCCTTTCGCAGGGATGCGATTTGGGCTACTAGCTCGGCCTCGGCGGCTGTTTGGGTTGATGGGGCGTTTCCGTAGGGAGTGCATGGGGGTAGCGCTGGGCTAGCCCCAGCTTGCCTTCCGAACGGTGCCCCGTCCTCCGATAGAAAAGTGGGTATTGAAGTGGTCCCCATGTGTTTAGGGGATAGTGGGTTAATTGTTTTTCGGTTCCCACAGACGGCGCCAAACTGTTGATGCGAAAAAGTGGTTTGACACGTGGTTCGCCCAACTTAGTGATATTGTGTCTTCGGAAGGGAGTTAGTCTTCGGAAGATCAAGTTCCTGCAAAAAGGGAACGTTCGGTAAGACCTTGGGGTACCGGTGCGGTACCGGCCGAAGGCTCTCCGATGCTTAAATAAGTACGGATTTAGTAAAGATTAGACTACAGATCAAGCGGTAGCGTACCGTTGGTTTTTCTGTCCCCCTTCTTTGGGAATAGGGGTCTCCTTATATAGGCCTTGGGAGGTGTGCTTATTTTGGAATTTCCGATGTGGGACTGTAGGAGCGGATTGTGAGCATGGCACGTGTAAAAGGGCAAAAGCATCAAGATGTATACCCTTCGGTAGGGTTCCTGCCGAAGGGCCTGTGATGTCAAGTTGTCGTTTTTCTCCACGTGCCAGGTGGTCATTGGTCCTTAATATACGGTATAAACACAGTGCATATTTTCCCATCTATTGTTTCATATGGTTGATTTAAAATTCCTATCAATTGTTCGAAGGCAGAGTGCTTGAGGATACTCCAGAATAACTTCAACATAGAGACTCGTACTTTTGCTCCGGACAGGGTGATGTTGGAGGCATTGCATAATTGTTCTCTTGAACAGGCTAAAGGTTTAAGACAAGCCCATAATCTTTACATGTCTTTCGTGAAGTCGAAGAAGAACGAGGCAGTTCAACTTGGAGCTCAAGCCTTAGATTTGAAGTTACCATTTGAAGAGATTGAGGTACTTCAAGAGAACTTAGACTTGATTAAAAGACAACTCGATGTTTGAAGAGGTACAAGTTTTGTCTGCTACCAACCCTGATGATCATGCTATAGTTGGTCCTCATGTTAAAACAGATAGGGCGGTATCCTCCATTCCCTGGTAATTATAATCCTTTTGGCACATATCTGGAATTTTTATCAGATTATTTTACTCAGCATCTTAAGTTAGTTGGCATCTTATTTGAAGGATTCATAATTCAGTGTTTGTTTTCTTTTCTCATTTTGTCATGTCGTTAGGGTGTTATGGTAGTCAATAGTGGTGTCAGGAACCAAGTATTGTCTATCTGGAGGAGACACAAAGTTAGAAACCAATTCAGTGATAGATATGGTTGCTTGAAATGTTTTCTATCTTTAAATCAGAGTTACACTCAGATTTCTTCGCTTCGATTCGATTCCGCCCCTTCTTCAATTAAAGCTAGATTTACAAGGTCATACTTTGATATGTTCATCACACCTCTCTTTTGGCTCTTTCAATTCCTTTTATCTTTTAATTTCCTCTCTTTTGGATATGCATCTATCTATGAGGTGCTACCCTAGTAAAATATAAAGTGAGGTCAGACCTTCTTGCCCTCCACTGCTAATTTAGATCAGGTGAGAATTAGATGTCTGGTTGATAAACAAAGATAATGCTTGTGACATGTTCTGTGGCTGTGGGCAGAAGGCAAAACTTAAAATGGGGGCACAACTTGAATCCCTTGTTGACTGAAGTACAAGGTCGGATGAGGACGAATCTGCGTCCAATTAGAGGAAGTTGCTCTGGCAAATGTCATAAAAACAAAGAAGATTTATGCGTAGCGAAATTAGGCTTAAAATTTTAGCCCACCCCTTTTTCGAATTCGAATCTTGAATCCATGACTCTTCAATTTTTTTTTTTTTTTTGAGAAAAAGCGATAGTAATCTATATATATAAAGCAAAAGGCAGAGAATTGTGAAACATGCAAAATACCAAAAAATGCTCTTGGTTAATGCAAAAATTATGAATTGAAATTATTAATTAAATGAGGATAATATGGTAAATTCACAATTTTTCATATTTAAAAAAAATTAAAATTAAAAAAAAATCGGATAATGGATCCTATTTTTATGGAACACAACTACGCATTATTTTTTTTATTTTTAAATATTTTTAAATATTTTTAAAAAAAGCCCCTCGCAGGCACGGAAACGCGTGCGAAGAGGCTAGTTTATTGATAAAACAAAATTAAGTACAAAACAGCCATAGTGTCAAATATGAGTACAACATCTCCGGTGACTAAACACAAAAACAATTTGAGAGAGAATTACGCATAAACATAAAAAGGCTTTAAACTCCAATTTGTCAAACAAAAGCACCTGTACTCAGACTAACAATACATATTTACCGTGCAACGGTAGAAACAACAAATCCATATTGAAAATTCGAAAAGTAAAATACAAATTTATTTTTTCGACTTATTATTTTATCATTTTTTATGCACAAAACTTGTTCTAACCACCTAGTTTCAAACTTTCAAGTTAAATTAAAATGACATTGTTTGATGGCTTTTGTTTTAGGCTGACCTATATAACTCATCTCATCACTTTGGCTTGAAATATAGTTTTGTTTGTAAACTAGAACCTTAACACGAGTTTCACTGAGAATGATTCGACTGTGGAACCCTAATCACTGGAAAAAAGGAAAAAAGAAGTCGTTTTAGCTAGCTTAAAACCCAAACCCTATTGACATTACTCAAATGGGATTCAAATTTAAGCTAAAACCAATTCTCTCATTGATGGTCATGATTTCAGGGAAGAAACAAGAGTTGGCTTGGGTTTTGAATTTTAAATTCTAGAAAGAAAAAACAAAAAGAAATTGTGTGATAAAATATTAGCATTGTGGAAGGCAAAACGCTCTCACATTCCCCTGGACCATATATAGTGTCATTTGCTGTAGTTGAATTTTGATAGAGACTTGACTCAACGTAAGTTTAGAAATGTGTCCTTGCCTGTCCACTGCAGGCCTTCTTCATATGCATATCGTTCTCAGTAAACCAAGACATAGACATGGCTTTCACACCCCCTCAGGACACATGTGCTCCCTATGTGCCTAAATGTCCACATTACAATGTCAAATCTAACGTACGTACGTACTATTTTACATTTTTCCTAATTAATGTCCACATTGATCTCTAACACTGTGATCGTTACACCTCTTTTTTAATTGTATTAATTATAATTACATGTGTGAGCGACTTTCAACTGTGTTTGCATTGATAATCATCGTTCGAGTGGGCATGCATATAGTCTTTGTTAATTATTGTTTTTCTTTTTTCCATAGTTTACATGAGATGTAGAGTATCAATTTCACATTCGCAAGTGAAATTTTGACCCCATCCTACTATACTATTTAATTAGATGGAACTCCAAAGCTATTACAAGAAGAGGTCCACTTAACCAAGTTAATGGGCAACACATACAATTTGCCGGTGTGGGAAGATGACAAGATGTGACCAAAATCAAAGGGTGGACCAAACTCGATATGCAGTCAACTTCCACAGCTAAAAGTAACTTTGATTGGTTTATTAATGTAACCAAGAGAAAAAAAAAAACATAAAATCAGGTTTACAAAAGAAAAGGAGAAAATAGAAAACTTAAGTAGTTCCGGAAAATTAAGGCCGTTTCTATTCACGCACTTAATTTGTCATCTTGCAATTTGAAATTAATATTTATTTACTTTTTAAAATATTCACAAAAAAAGAATACAGAATGGTAAAGTGAGAATGTATATGATAAGTTCTAATGTTTCATGAGAATCAAATGAAAGGAGGATATATGTTCAAATTTTTATTTTGCTCTTTTTTTCTTCCCGAGTTTTTCATGAATTTTGTGAACAATAATCGGCCAGGCATGCGTATACTATACGTCTTCCTTTTGTCATTAGCTCATAAAGGTAGACATATCATAGTTTCCCAAACAAATGTATAAATAGATGCAAGTCCAGGGAAAACAAAAGAAAATGAAATGGTGAAAAATAAATAATTCATATAAGATTTGCTTAAATTGATGTAATTGATTCATTTTAGGACAGTTTGATGCATATAGTTTGTTATTGAATGGATTAAAAAAAGTGATCCCACTTGCGAGAACAATTTGTATCTTATTACGTGACAGTGTTGGATGGTGAAATTGTTTAAGGAAATTTTCCTATATATCCGTTCATGTAGACTTGATCATACACAATCTTTTAACCGAATTATTTTGCCCATGTCATATTCACATGCGAAAGAATGGCATTATACAAGTCTTCCTTGGTCCATAGTAGAAACAGATTCTCTGAAAAAACCTCATCATGAGAAATTGGATTCTCTTTTCCTTTCAATTTCCGTATTTAAAAATGATTTCATAAAGGAAAAAAAGAAGACGAAAATAGATTGAAAGCAGATGGCAAATCTTAGCTTATGTCAATTTTATTCACAAAACTGGATTGTTGTCCTTTCAATTATTGTTGTACTAATAATAAAATATTTCTCTAAAAAAAATTAATAATATCTTTAAGATCTAAAAAGGACATAATTCCACGATTTTTGAGTCAAGTAGACTAGTACTTTAATTTATTCACTCTTAATTTATGTATGCTATGATCTTCAAAGATTAGCAGTTGCATAGAGATTTTAATTTCTGTACATGTTGGAGGCCAAATGGCACTAAAAAATTGCTAAAAGCTAATTAAAGAAACCCCTCACAAACAATCACCAACCACCCTATATATGCCAATTTGCATAAATCTTTGTTTAGAATAACCTCATTTGGTTTGCACATGTGTATCATAAAAATGCAGGTTTCTTTTTTTCTTACGGGTTGGAAATGATATTGCATGTGGGGTTGTATGATGAAATTCATACTAATTATGCTTAGAGATCCTTATGTTCCTAAACCAACATCAATAATTTCAGGTAAGAAAGCAGCGGCGAAGATAGAAATTTTATTATCGGGATCAAAATTGAGAATTAATCACGTCAAAATGTGCAATTTTGATTATGTATAAGCAACGAACGTGTCTCCCCCTAGATCTCTTTATCACAAAAAAGGAAACATGGATGCATCAAAAGCATACAAGTATCTCATGATTAATTGAGCAAAAGCATTTGATTCCCCTCTCTCTTTCCAACTGGTCAATTAAAAAGAAGTGAGAGATTCTTGCTCATTGTAAACGTATAATAACTCGATCGCAATTTCCAATTAATTCATTAGATATGAACCTTGATTAATTATCTTTATAATATACTTGGCTGGCAGTAGTAATTAAACCATGATTAGTGAAATAATTAACCAATATCTCTTATCATTAGATTCTTCATGTGTATACACTGTCTTTGTCCCCTCATGTTGCTTGCTTTCGTTTCTGGTCCAAGAAAGAAAATAGATTCTTCATGCTTGTGGGGTAATGATTTCATTTTCATGCTAGAACACAAGGCCAGATCTGAGTACCTAGATACCGAGCAATGGTACTATATGTATATATATGGAGCAAATCATCCAGATTTTCTTGTTCATATGTTATAGATGCTTCCAACTGATTAATTAATTAAGAGTAATAACCTAAAAATACTAATATCAGAGCATACAATTATGACAAATAATGTAACCAAACAAAATATCATCAAATATTATAAACTAATTATTAGGATTTTGGAGGTTTATACTTTGTGTAAGCCAACTATGGTGATCATATGGGTTATGCATAACAATTTGAAACTTTATGATTGGTGTTCCAATTGAAAGACATGAAGAAACTGCTGCATGTCCCAAACCATAAGGCCCTGTCCAGTTCATGAAACGGATTTGAGGGAAAATCACTTCCCATGTCATTTCCTAAGAGATGAGAAATGGAAGATTCATTTCCCACGTTTGGTAATGTCGGAAAAGTAATTAGGAGATTTTACTTTATTTCCTTTCCCATGTTTGTTTTGAGTAGGAATGGAAAACAAAGTTTGTATAATTTTTCAATTATACCATATTAAATTAAATAAAAAAAGAGTACATTTAATGATATATTATAATTTTAAATTATTAATGGGGACAAAATGGTCATAAAAATGTGCATTGAATGTTAGTTTATTTTTTCAAACTTTTTCATGAGGAGGGAAAACAAAACCCAAGTTGGGAGGAGGGCTTCACTTTCCCCCCTACTTTCTCATGTGTCAAGCAACCATTTCTCATGCCCAGACTTATCAAATATGGGAAAACAATTGATTTCCTATCCCCAAGTCTCATTTTCCACGAACCAAATGGGACCTAAGGGTACAAATTGTGCATATCATGCATAATTTTGTGATGGATATCTAGAAAAGGGAGTCAACGAGGTCTAACCTAGTGGAAAATGGCCTTAACTTGCATATAAGAGGTCTCAGGTTCGAATCCCTATGTCATCTTAGTTGTGTGTGTGAGAGAGAGAGAAATCATCCCTTCCTTTTAATTAGACTATCGCTTGTACTAAAAAAAAGAAAAGAGGAGAACAATATGTAAATATCAAGCATGTATGTTTTTTCTTTCTCGTGAGGTTTGATTTTTTGCTTCGTTAATTAAAATGCTTGGAAACTTTGAATGGAGATTAATTAATGAAAGATTAAGTTACTTTGTGCTAGCTAGCTTGATATACGTTGTTGACTGTTTCTCCCCGCACCAGTAGATATATAAGAATGACATTTGACAAGTAATATAAAAATGTTTATCCATTTAACTGTGATCAAATAAATCAAAATATGTTTAATAAACAATGAAAGTACGTAATCACAATGATAATCAAATGACGAACTTTCAATTTGTTTAATATTTAATAATAGGAATGATTCTTGAAAATTGACCTACGATATATAAAATGAATTATTTGGATTATAAGATCGCATTGTGAAGTATATCTAAACGAGTATTTAGCATCATATTAACTTATTAAATAACAATCAGTGTTTGACCGCTCGTGTGCAAACAATAAACAATAATAAAATAAAATGCAAGAAACATTAACATTTTCAAAGAGTAATATCTCAGCATTAGTAAAAACCAATCTTCTTCAACTTATGGTGAGTGCAAAGGACAATTATTTGAGTGATTGTAAAGACAAATTACTTGGTACGTTAATCACATGTCTTCAATTCTGATTGATTATATGTGTAAAGAGCAATTATTTGGTACTACTAGAATTTACCTGTCTCTAATTGAGATGACAAACCAACCATCAAAAACACGATGGCTACTGAGTAGCAAGTAATACAGGAGCCTCAGCTACCAAGACTTTTCTTCATGAAAATTTCACACATCAAACTCCAATCATCTTTTTAATCAAAAGGTTTGTCATCAACATATATGCACTGTCATTATCATTTGAGCAACACCCTTATTGCTTGCTTTAGCACAGAGAGAGAGAGAGAGAGAGAGAGAGAGAGAGGATTTTGAGAGGATTTTGGTGTCCTTAGTTTTGTCTCATGCTGCAGTGTTTAGCAACCTCTTAATTATTATTAGTTTATACAAGAGTAAATAGGAGCTCAATGATTAGATACTTGTGGGTCTTTTTCAACATAGCGCTTGCCAGTGTGTTATGCAAAGAAGATTTAACATGTGGGGGCCTATAAACAAATTTTCTGTCTCTCTCTTGAATTTTAGTCCAATGGGCAAATGAAGTGTGGCAAATGAAGGAAGGGGAAGGCAAGATGGAAGAAGATAATGATGGTGAGGTCATTAACCACTAATGCACATTGGAGCACTGGGGCCCTTAAGTTTTTGCTATTAAATTAATTTAATTATAAAATCAATTCTATATGTTATACCTACCATTTTATTTAGTTTCATGATATTGTCTCCTAGCTTTGGGTACCTACATGGGTGTCTACATTCTCTAGAATCCCCATTAATTAATTTCATTATCTGAATCATTGTCTAATTAAGAAAATCTGAAATAGATTAACCCTTGTAATTAGGTGAAATAGGTGTAGCAAGTACATACGTACTCACTCAAAATTGGATTGTATCACTTGAGCTATCTATGGGTTTTTCTGGAATCTTGAAGTGTTCACATGGTTTAACTATTTAGGCTTGAGTTTAGCTCAACAAATATTTGTCTTTAGTGGCATTATATAAAATGAAGAGAAATAGAGTCGCCCTCACCTTCTTCAACTTGACACTTGAACTTTACAACCCCCTTGAGTGATCAATTTCTTCTAATAATTTTGTAAGATTAACTCTCACTGTGGGTAATGATTTAATGCTTTATCACTGTTTCTACCAACCCATCACAATCTTCTATACATAAAATTCCAAACTTTTCACTGAAGTTAATCTTTTTTGACATTGGAACATTAGGTGACTCTTTAAGCTTACCTAAAAAAGGGGTCGTTTCTACATTTGTATTTGGGTACCTTGTAGCTGATGGTCTTGATGTTTACCGGCGGAATCAAGTTAAAGGCTACCATGGACTCTAGCTTAAGTAGCCTTTTTGAAAATTAAAATATAATAAATATATTTTAATGTGATTTTAGATTAATTTGGTTGCTCAATTAAGAAATAATCCCTTAGTAAACACTTATGACTCTATTTTTTCTCATCGTTTTCATTAATATTCATTTTAACGACACCCTTTTCAATTTGGTAGTCCAAAGTGTAGGTGTCAAGCGATTCATATGAAGAATGAGTTTATAGCAGTTTCTATTATTGTCTACATCGAAAAAGAATTTGCCGACAATATCTATTCATACACAATAACAAAAGATTTCAATTCTCTCAAGGATCATAGGGCACAACTTGAATGTGTACAATTTCAATTTTGTTGTTGGTTCATATTCTCATTTTGATACTATGTGTGTGTTTTGGGTGCATTTCACATGTATTTATTTTATGTTAAATCTTATTGGAAATTAGTTAATGGAGCTATGAACTAACGTGGTTTATATGCTTTAATATATATTTTTATTTCTAAAAAAAAAATATAAAGTACAAGAAAAATTATCATTAGATTTTAAGCCAATAACTTTAGTTAGCCCACCCGTTGAAAAATTCATAGTTCCGCCTTTGTTGATGTCTAAGTTATGAATATAATTATCGCTTACTCTCAAAAAAGAAAAAGAAAAAAGAAGGGGGTAGTTTCTGATTAGCTAAGCAAATAGGTGCACGGTGTTCCTATTACATAATGGCGTAAAGCAGAACAGTTTCCCTAAATTTTCAAAAGATGATAAAGGAAAAGGATTTGTAAAGACATCATTAGTACATGATGTAATTCATCCTCCCAGTATCTTTCCAACAAGATAGAGGAATTGAAAGAAAGAAAAAGAAAAAGAAGGAAGGGCATAATCTAAACCTTAGAAGGTGGGGGTAGCTTTTTAAAAGCATTTTAACATTAAATTTCCATAAATCTGTGAAGTATCTAAATCTATCAAGATGGCTAGCTTTATGGTCAACTTCTCTGAACCCCATGAAAGTTGAAACCCTCTTAGTAAAGAAAACTTGGACAGGAGGGAGGGTAAATGTTTCTTCAATCATGCAATAAGAAACTAATGACTCTTTATTCTGCTCATATAGTCCATTGGAGTAAAGATTATGTCCTTTTTCTCTTTTCTCAGGGAAAATTATAAGAAAAGAAACAAATGGTCACACTTCTTCTTCTTCTTTTTCCTTTTTTTAATTTTAAAAAAATCCTCAAATCTCTGCAGCTGCAGGTCCAAAACTGAACAAAACCCATTTCCAAGATGCAAATGTTAATTCTTCTGAATTGGTCTGGTGTCTATTTTTGGACCATGCAGTGACCAAATGTGATGAATTTTGAAACTTAATTATTTCTGTTTGATAAAAAAAGAAAAAGAAAAGAGTAAATACATAGTCTCTCACTCTCTACACTGGGCACTAGCTAATACTCCCACAAGAAGGGATCCCCTAGCCTGAATCCAGTGTCAGCTGCACACAAATGCCATGTTGAAGAAGAATAGCAAAACTGATCACTTCCATTTGTGCCATCCATGAAAAGATCTGGAAGGTCAAACAATTTGTCATCATCATAATCAGTTGAAGCACAAGTACTAGTTGATTCTTGAGCATTAATGTTGTCCATGGACAAAGTTGAATTTGAGGACATGGGAAGCTTGACTTTGCTGCTGGGCTCTGCTTCTTCAGCCTCTGTTTCACAAATAATCTGCTTTTCCTCAGAAGCATCAGCTGCAGCTGCTGCAGCCTTAGCAGCAGCAGCTTGAATGTCTTTTGGAGACTTGGAGTCTGGCTGGGGAAGTGTTTGAGCCAATTCAGGAAAATTGAGAAAAGCAGAAGCACCTTTGATGGCTAGAGCTGCCACATCATGAGCTCTAGCTGCCATTTCAGCTGTTGGGTATGTCCCTAACCATATTCTTGATTTCTTCCTTGGCTCTCGGATTTCGGACACCCATTTTCCCCAGCTACGCATTCTTACGCCGCGGTATGTCGGGTGCTTGCCATCACTCAGATCACTGCTTCTCTGCCTCTTCTTCTTCTTGCTGTTGTCTTGCTCATTCTCATTGTTTGGTTCTTCTTGCTCTTTTATTGATGAGCCTTTTTGAGACGTACAATTCTCTGAGTTTTGAGTGTTTTTATCAGCCAAAGAATCAGAAGTTGTTGTTGAGGAGGTGGAGGAGGAGGAGGAGGAGGAGGAAGATGAGGTAAGGAGATTTTCTTGAGCATCACTCTCTATGTTGATTTGCTTAGCCATGATAGGGGGAGGGGGGCCTAGCTCCAAAGTTAGAGAAAGAATGTGAGTGTTGCATAAAAACAGAGGTCTTGTGTTGGGCTTTTATGATTCTCTAGAAAAACAAGAAGCATTTAAATAAGAAGAAAAAAGGAAAAGAAAAAAAAAAGAGAATATATATAAAGAAGGCATGGGGTCCAATCGCATAAGAGAAACTACAGTTCAGCTATTTTGTTCCCCATGTGGGAATAGAGTAGTGTGTGCTTTGAGACCATCTTTTGCATCCATTTGCTATTCTTTGCTTTTCTTTATTTTTGTTTTTGTTTATCCCATCTGCTTTATTTCCTCTCTCTCTCTCTCTCTCTCTCTCTCTCTCTCTCTCTAAGCTTTTCCTTCTGCCCCTTGCTTGGTCTCTCTTTTGCCCTTTTTCTCTTTTTTCATGGTAAAATATATATATGTTTGTTTACTGGTGACAAAACCATTTTCCATTTTTCATGTTTCATGTGTACATTTAGTAAATGAGTTCACATATTGGTAGGCCATAAGGTTTGCCATGCCATGAATTCCACATAAAACTTTTCAGGGCCCTCACTCTCAATAATCTCACTATAGATTTGCTTCGTCCACCTGATTTGAATTGAAACCACCTTCTTTTTATTTTATGAGGGTTGGGGTGTTCATGTTAACATAGTAGTTAGCACAGTACATATATATCAATCTCCCCCCCCCCCCCCCAAAAAAAAAAAAAACTTCAAATTCGAGCTCAAGTAGATAAGATAGCATTTACACTTGCATCTAAGGTTCTAGGTTCGATTCTTCTCACTTTAAGTATTGCTTGTAAAAAAAAAGAAAAAACTCATATTTGAGTATTCTAAGCTTGTTCATATGCCACCTTCAACTTGGTCCAATTATGTCTCCAAATTGCTCTGACCTCTGTTACAACATTGTCACCAACTTCTGCAGAATATATATATTTATACATACATATATAAATATATATATATATATATTTATTAAACATAATAATGAAATAACTTAAATCAATTGACCAATTCATATGGCTACTGTGATAGAATCTTTGGCAGAGGACAGCATAAGATAATGGTGATGTGTCAAAGTAACATTATGTAGCCATGGAAATATCTCATGTGGGTTTTGGATTTCAGGGAAGAAGACAATGGATGCTGCCCATACACGCATGAATATTCAATACTAGGCAACTGCCACCTCATACATATCTTCCCTATAAGAAATTCTACTAATTTATCACTGTCTAAATAAATATATAAAATCAGTATCTTGTATTTGCTATCAACATATCTGCTGTGATGATCTCAGCCGTTGATTTGCATCACAATTGATCACAGTGGAGCACATGCCCTGTGGGACCAGTGACAGATTTTCCAGCAAATTGGTTCACTCTGCAAGCAAAATGTTCTCAACTCCTTTTCATATTCCTCAAAAATATTTATTTTTCTCATTGTTAACTTTTAATTCCAATTTTGTATGGGAGATTCAAGCTTATCATGTTACTTTGACAATTTATTATGAAATCCTTAAACATATATGAGAACACTTGGCTTTGAAGGATTAGTGGTTAAAATTGTTATATTAATTGCAGGGACCATGATTAATTTTTTCAGTATTTTGTTGTGCTTGACAGCTTTAAGAGAGTAATTTAGCTCTAATTTTTTTGGGTTCTTGTTTGTCGTTTAATCACCAATCATGTATATAATGCCTTGAAAATTTTATCAAAATATTATAACCGTTTTTGGCAGTTCAACATATCCCAATTATATATTTATATATATAATTTTTTTTTTAATATGGGAAACAAATAAAACAAAAAACCCAAGAAGGTGTTTTAGGTGGGTCTTTACCATCATAATAATAAAACTTTCCTCTTTCATGTAAATTCTCTTCATATTTCAAACTGTGTTAAGACATTCGGTCAACTGACAGGGAGAGGGAGTGGGTCTTTAACCAACTTATGTTTTTTATGGAGGACAAAAACTTACCTACATCGTATCAGAATGTTACTGCAACAGTATTTTAAATCAATCACGTATTATTATGTGATAATATATAATTACATTATTACGTGATAATGTGTGATTGACTTACATGGAAGTTATTATCCTTATAAAGAGCATTGACACTTCTTGAGAGGTTTTTAAGTCATCATCAACAATAATGCATCCGAGATGAACCCATAGAGCTTGAACCACAAAAAAACTTGGACACTAGACATGTGAATGTCACTCTTATCATAATGGATGTTGAATTGAGAGGTAGTAGGGAAAATTTGGACCCCGGTCCCCGGCACGTAACCCGAAATATGTATATGTAATAAAGTTATGAGAGAAATAATTTGTTTGTTTAGGGACTTGTCCCAATAATTGTAATTGATGTCACACAGCCACAAGGACCGCATGTCATTATTTGATTCAATTCACTAGTTGTCCCATGTATGTACAGACAACCCTTCAAACTTTCCATTTTCTTGATCAAGTCCCAAACTTGTATGCCCCAGAAAGTGACTTCAGCTCATCTCTTACTATGAAAAGGAAGAAGAGATTTCTACCCAATAGGAATTAATTCTTGTCCCATCCCATCCCATCCCATCCCATCCACTGAAAATGAAGGAGTTGTCACAAATTCTAGAGAATTGCCACTCACAAAGGGCACTGCCAATAATCCAATCTAGTGAACCCCAACATTTTCATCCAAAATGTTACCAAAAAACCTGGTGAACTCCAAATCATTCTAGTGGTGTAAACCAAATATAATAAATAGTTTTATACCACAAGTAACTTTTGCCTTGTTTTTGAAGTTTCATGCTCTATTTGGTAATGCCCTTTTATTGGTGACTGACTTGAGAAGCTTGGTAAAGTGATGGCTAGGATGTAAATATAAGCACAAATGAACAGTATCAACTTGACTTGAAGTTGGTAAAGATCAAGATCTAGTTGACCTCTCTCTCTCTCTCTCTCTCTCTCTCTGTGTGATAAATTTTAGTGTTTTGAATACCAAATTGGTTGTGTGTTGGCAAAGACCAAGAATCCAATAGCTAGTGTTCATGTCTCTTTTTCTTTTTCTCTTTAAGTTCATTGCAATTGGACTTGAGAAGTTTCAGCAGCTGTTCTAAAAACTTTCCCGATATTGTCAACAAGAGTGAAAAATTAAGCTTAAAGGATAGGCAGAATAAGTCAAGGAAAACATTAAAGAACAATATGCATGCCACTGACAAAATGTGTTCTCATTTATTTACTTCAGGGTGAAATTCTAAGAGATCAAGGTGAAATACAAAATGTGGCTGGAGTAAGCATAGTGTTTATTATTATTATTATTTTAAAAAATAAAAAATGTGGAATCGAAGTGCTTGAGTAGCCGTGGAGAATATCAGCAATTCCTAAACAAAAACAAAAGAGACATAAAAACGCCTACCAAGCTAAGCTTTTCAAATTACAACATATTTATGAGATTGGATACGGCTGGCCCTATGACAAATGACATTGTCCCAGTCTTAAACACCAAGAATCTGCAACATGGGCAATCAAATGGAGATGCATCTGTTGAACCTCTGAAGCTAAAGAAGGAAAAACATGAGCAAAATGAGGAGAGGGATAGCCACTGCTTCATGAATAAAATCTTGAACCAGAGTTTTAAGATTGGAGATCGTGCAAGAAGAAATACCAAGCCGGACTGAAAATTTGAACGTCGAGGGCACAGCACAGAATGAGAATTTGATTCCAAAATCAACTGTCATTGATTAAGTACACTAAGACAAAAAGTGAACCATTGATCCAAAGTTTGCATACATCATCAAAATGACAAATCCTAAAATTTAAAGGTCTTTGGTCTTCAGCTGTTGAGAGGATGGTGGATGCCAGGCTCTCTCGGGTGAGATGTGAAACCAAGACGGGAAGATAAATTCAATAAATCTGAACGTATGCGCTGGAATTCAGGATGCTGCACTCTATCTCTCTCTTCCATTGTCTGTTCAAAATGTGTAATGCGTTCCACGAGGCCATCGAGATGCTGCACCACTGTAACAAGATCAACAGTGGTGTGTCGAAACTGTGATGATTGTGGAGGCTTCTCCACAACAACTACCTCTTCCTCGTCTCCTCCAGACTGTGACGATGGTGAAGGCTTCTCCACAACTACCTCTTCCTCTTCTTTCCATCCTTCTTGTTGTCCTCCTTCCACCTCTCTTAGTGCATGTCCAATGCTACGTCGTTCAACAGTGGACTGTGCAGGATGTGAGGAGGATCGCTGCTCCTCCGCACCTTGGACCTCTTCCTCATCACCACTTCCTTCTTTCTGTCCTCCAGCTTCTTCCCCTCTCCATGCATGTCCGATCTTACATCGTTCAACAGGGGGTTGTGAAGGCTGCTCCTCAACAACTAGGAGGACCTCCTCTTCTACCATTCCTTCTTGCTGTGCTCCAGCTTCTTTGTCTCTCCATTCATGTCCAATTCTACATCGTTCAACAGGGGGTTGTGGAGGCTGCTCCTCAACAACTTGGACCTCCTCCTCTTCTACCATTCCTTGTTTCTGTGCTCCAGCTTCTTCCCCTCTCCATGCATGTCTAGTTCTACATCGTTCAACAGGGGACTGTGAAGGCTTCTCCTCAAAAACTTGGACCTCCTCTTCTCCCATTCCTTCTTGCTGTCCTCCAGCTTCTTCCTCTTCCAATGCATGCCCAGTTTTACCTCCTTCAACAGGGGGCTGTGAAGGCTGCTTTACAACAACTTGGACCTCCTCTTTTTCCATTCCGTCTTGCTGTCCTACAGATTCTTCCTCTCTCCATGCATGTACAGTTCTGCATTGTACAACAGGGGCAGGTGAAGGCTGCTCTTTAACCAAGTGCATTTCCTCTTCTTCAACCCTTCTGTCTTTCTGTGTGGGCTGCTTGTCAACAGCTTGGACTTCACCCTCTTCTGCCATTCCTTCTTGCTGGCTTTCTCCAGATTCATCTCTGCATACATGTCTGAAGCCATGGAGCCCCAAAAACAAAATTGAAAGAAGAAAATCCAATAAAACAAGAATTAACCCTATGTTCATATTCCATTAATACATAAACGCAATATCTAAACTACACATCAACTTATACTAGTTCACTAACCTCATATTTTGATTCAAATACTTCACAAGCCAACGCACAGAATGAACAATCATTTTCTTCACCTGTCTCAAGAGGATCAGAATAATAAGCCCTTTATAACAAACAAAAAAAAAAAATTATTTCGCATCAAATAATTATCCTGCATCCACCACAATATCCTAGCCCTCTGTCCCAACTGGAATTGTTTTGAAGTTAATGGTCACTTAGGTCTTATCTCTGTAATATACCCACCAACAGAACATGAAAAAGGAAATAACTGAAACAGGCATACCATATGTTAACAAAAACCTCAAAATTACACCACAAATCATTAACCTAAAATGAATATACCTCCCCCCGCCGCCGCCTCTCCCCCCCTCCCCAAAAGCATTCAAAAAGATTTAAGCATTCACCTAAAGGTAAGGGGCTTGTAGCTTAATGATTTGTGGAATTAGGTTCGATTTCCCCCTCCCCTAATATCGCTTGTATGAAAAAAATGAATACAAAAAGTACATAAGGATGCTTCTTTAGACAATAATGATTGAATAATCATACCGACCCACAGAACGAAAAGGCCACTTACAACTCATATTATAACAAGTGACATAAGAATGGCGTGATTAACCAAACATATTTGTCTACAGAAGACGGCGTACCTCCAATTTGTCCTCTTTAGCCCTATGATTTTGTGGAAGTGTGCGGAATTCATTTGTGTCAACCGTATGCACTCCCCAACATTTTCAGGAGAGACAAATTCAAGTGCGACTTTAATGCACGACTGGGGAGAAATTAGTATTGTCAAGATTTATGTATATGGACCAATCAATACAAAACAATTTCATATTTCACAAACAGAGGAATAAAATTTTACATTGACCATCAAGCATTTTTTTAATCTGAGATGATGTGTTGTGTGTTCACTGCAAGATTGATAGGAATTCAGTACAGAGACGGTCTATGAATGATAAACAGAACCTAGAAAGTCTCAAAGATACTAATTTTTTCTTTCCAATTTTACATAGACAATAAATATATCACCCTTGAAACTGAAAGGCTTAAACGAAGGAACGGGTCTCTTCATAACTTATCAAGAAAGCTAATAAAGAATATCTTATTCCATGTCATGAGGAGTCAAATGAGGTAGAATAGCTTAAATGAAGTGGGTAGATGTAGTTAAAATAAAGGTTTTGAACACAGAGAAAAATGGATTTATTTGTTACTTTTAAAAAATGTTACACCATGGGTCCTAGCTTCAAGCCTCCAACCCCAAACCAAGGCCAGAGTTCGAATCCCTCCTCCCTTGTAACAAAGAAAAAGAAGTGAAATGGTACACCACAGATGGAAGGCAAGCATTTTTCTTTTTGTACTACAAGTTACCTTCAAGTTTCTCACTTGGTGTGGACATCCTGCCGGAATTAAAACAGCATCCCCCAGTTTTTGGATAAATGTCCATGGTTCAATTCCTATTAGATAGCACAACAACAAAAGATATATAATTTGAAACCCAGATATATTATAAATTTCAATCCAACTATACATAGATATACAATGGAGCAACCATATTCTTCCTTGAGCTTCCTTTTGTGCTCTAAGGTCTGATCATGTATGGGATGAATAACCTACAAAAAGAAACTAATATATAATGAAGGAATGTTCATATAAACAAAAATACATCAATAACTTTCCTTTTTTGAAATACTAATTCAAATGGGATACAATTTTGCAACTGGAAACAAAAGCTAACAATAATCCTATTCCAAATTAACTCTTCCTCATCATGCTCGTTTGCAGGTAGTGCCATGATAATTCTAATTCATTTGGTTTGCCCTACAAGTCAATAAGGAGTAGGAGATCTTTAAAGGCTAACATCCTATTAGTCTTTCACAAAGAAGAAGATTGGTGAAGGGCATGAGAAGGATAGCCAGTATTCCATGATTTCTAGCTCCTTGTCTAGTCCTGGTCATTGCTCATTTAGGTCTATTAAACCCAGCCAGCAGTTGAATCCTTGTCTAGTCTAGAAATACCATCACCATCATATGTCCTATTCTCCTAGAGAACATATTCATATAACCAACCCTTCCAAACTGGTTCATACTCATGTATGGGCTCGGTCTAGAAATAAAAGCCAGTCGAGTTTTCTTATTGTCATATTTTGTAAGAGTTAGGGATGCTTATGTATTTTTGCTCTTGTATGAATTAATGTATACTTGCCTAAATATGGGCTGAACCTTCACTGTCTCTGTCTCTCTGTCTCTGTCTCTGTCTCTGTCTGTCTCTCTGTCTCTGTCTCTCTGTCTCTCTCTGTCTCTCTCTCTCCCCCTCTCTCACTCCTAGCTCAAATACGTCAACCCTAACAATTAATGAGCAATTAATTACCTGTGGCAGCGGACAACAGTAGGTATGCCTGAATTCCTTGTAGTCCTTCCGGAGATAATCCTGCAGCTTACGAACATCTTCTCGCCGGAAAATGTCCCATAAAGCACCACCCTCTACATTCTTTTCAGACTTGGATCCCTCTTTAAAACTTCCAGCATTCAAACTAGAAACACAAGAATCACCATCAGGTTGAACAGCTGGATCAGTCAGCTCATGAAAAGCTGCACCCTTGTTTTGATTGTCAACTTCAAAAAAAAAAAATTCTTATCATTTGCAGCCCTGCCACCGCCAGCCTTGTTACTACCAACATTGTCATGCACAGTCCGACAATTTCCAAACATTTCCCTTCTGTCTTGTTCAATGTGCTTTTTTTTTCAACCTTTTCATAGTTCCAATGTCCTTGGGAGTAAGGGTAAATTCAGCAGTATGTGTCAATATTCACCTGAAACAGGTTATTCAAGACAACATACGTTGAAAGTTACAATGTGCAGAAAAGCAAAGGAAAAAAACCTTGATCTTGCAAAAAGCTAGAACTAAATATACAGTGATTTCTGCCAGAAAACAAATATGCCAAAAAAAGAAAAATTCAATAATGCAAGTCTTACATAAAAGTATAACAAACCTCAAACCAGATACAGAATAGCAAACTGCAAACCAGCTTTGCTAGATTTTCACTACAAAATTATGGGCAGGTAGTAAATTTTTTTAAAGATACATACCCAACTGAAAACTCCAACCTATAAGAAAGGTCAGATAGGAAGTAAACACAGCTATGCGCAGCACCTACACCCCACCCCCCCACCCAAAGAGGAAAAAAAAAAAAAGTAGAAATGCAAAACAGCCAAACTCACCACATCACAGGAATTGCAGTGAAGCTTGGTTACAGAATCTCCACGTCCAAGCTCCTCGGAAACACCATAAGCAATATATGTCTTTGGTTCCATATCTGGCTTTACACATTCCTTGGGCAATTTAACAGCAAGGTTCAAAAAGCCTCTGTGAGGATGAGTATATTCCTTAAACGGCAAGTAGCAAATAAACTCGGCACAGTGACGAGGAAGGCGCTCTTTGAAAAAGTCATCCAGGGACGGATCGTTGAGTTTTAGCATCTGCGGCCACATTTTCCGATCAAAACGGCCTTTTGAATATCCAGTAAAAAAACTTGTGGATACCGATATCTAGCTGCATTCAAAATAAAATTTATATAAAAAATAAAAATCAAACCATCAAGAAAACTTTACAGTCTTTAATTTTCAATTAAAGAGTGATTGCTATATCAGAACAAAAAATGGAAAGACGTTCAATCAAGAATTCTTCTTTCTCCTAAGAAAAAAGGCCAACGTTAAAATCAACTGAGGGATTATCAAATATCTTAAGAGACTACACAAACAGAAGCAGATTAGAAATAAAAGCAATACAGTGAACAGAGGATTTCATTAGAAATGGTTATAAATATTTGTGTCTAAAGGCATGAGGTGAATTGAATTTAACGTTGTGTCTAAAGGCGTGACATGAATTGAATTTTGCTCCCAGAATCCTTCTTTGGCCGCTACCTTTCTTTTGCAATATGAAGGTATTCTGTGAAACCAAGTATGGGTGTGAAACACATGGTGTGAGTCCAGACTCTGCTATGATCTCTATTTACTTCTTTCCCTTCATCAGTCCCAGCCTACAATTTCATGTTTCTTGAATTTCTTTTTTTCTTTAATGATCAAGTTCATCCATACTTTTCAGTTAAATTTTCCAGCAAACTAGCACAATCTTACCTTGTTCTTCATTTTATTTCAATGCCTGAGTTTAGAACTTGCATTAAGTTTGAACAAACCCAAAACTCTAAGGGATCTAATCAGTAATTGAGCTCTCCTATATTCAGAGTTTGAGTGAAGTGTAATTTAACTTGATTTCATGCTAAGTTCTTATTCTGAATTTCTTAATACATGGATGGGTGAGCATACTAATTAGCTTTGACTCGGTTCATAGTTAACTATATCCATCATCACTCCATCTATATTATTTTTGGTCTTCCTCTTTCCCTAATGAATCACACACTAAATAAATGTCTGACACATGAATAAACAAAATATCGTATAACTCACAAGTCATGAGCAAAGAAGAATATATGATAAGAAATTATAATTTAAACCAGTGACCAATATATGCTTACTTAAACTGCACAAACCAGTAAAAAAATGAAACCCCCATAAAAGGTGCACCATCAAAATATCAACTTGAAATTGATGACAACACCTGTACATATGTTTCTTCTTAGCATTCTCTTGCTAGAACTTAAATAGTGAACCAGATTAAGAACAACATAACGACCAGTAGTTAGCAATTGAACAAATAAGTACAAACAATACTGATCAATTGTTTTTCTTACAAGAAATAAAAGTTATTAAAACAAAGAACCAGAAACGAAAGATAAACATATAGCCATAGTACAAGGTACAAAAGCTTGGTGGATAAGAGATCCAACAACATTCTGATAAAGAAATCATCAAAACAAAACCAAATTACAACTGTCCTCAGTTGTATGTTCAGAAGTTCATCCTACATCAATCCAACTGACCTCACACCAGAAAGTACTGAGGAATTAAAAGTCATAACAACTGACCTCACACCAATCTAAGCAATCAATGGCCTTGACTTCCAAATGTTTCTTATGCCTAGTATGTTTCATCTCACGACAAGCACGCCACATGACCGTTGGTTCCCAGCTTAGACCTGATGCAGTTTCAAGCACATTGCTCACAATCACAGGCTCACCTCTGATCCAATGACATTGAAAATGCTTAAACTCCTCATGTTGGATATCTCCAGCCCTTGGACAGTACAAGAAGTTGTCATCAGAACCCTCTCGAGAAGCTGCTTTCCTTAACTTATTGCTGCTCAAGTCAAGAACACCTGCAGAATTAGAACATGAACACTGTTGTGCAGAAATTCCAGCTGAGTGCGTAAATTTGTAAGTTTGAGCAATTTCCTCTGCTTTCTTAACCAACTCTCTGACATCATTTTCAGAAAACATGCATCTCAATTCTAGAAAACTTTGACCGCCGCCATCCTTGTTCTCTGGGGGCAAAAAATACTTCCATCTAAATTTGCTTTTCTCTCGGATGTTGACCCTGTACGACAAGTGTGGCTAGTTTCTGAAGGCAGTTCTACAGCGTCCCGATTTTCACCATGCAAATAGTTTAGGCCCTGATTGATATAGTCCATAATCACTTCCTCCCCACCTCCCAGCAGGTGTCCATCTCGAATCTCTCGGCAACAGATGAGGCAAAGAACATATGAACATATAGGACAGCTTCTGTATAAATCAATAATAGAAGTTTTGCAGTTGTTGCTGAAAAAGAAAACAAAAAAGTTAAGATTGGATCCTTAATAGGTATACGGAACAAATCTATAATAGAATAAATTTCTGGTAAAGGCTCTACCAGTACACTTTATCACCATAGGAGGAATATGATCTTTGTATATTTAGCTCCGAAAGAGATAGCCCTGTCCCAATTGACATCCAAAAAGCAAATTACAAAGATGCAGAAAGTTTTGTTAATATTTTGTGTTAGGTCTTAGGTGATAAAGATAATAATATCACACTGATCACTTATTTTGCAAATTAAAGAACCAATTTCACACGTTTTTTTTTCTACAATCAGAATCAACTCCAAGGAAGAATCAACAAACATCCACTAGGAAAATCTGAATAAAACAAATTAATGTAACATAAAGAATATACCTATGTGTGCCTGTGTGTGTGGCAATGTCATTTGCAAACCTGCTTCCTTTCGCCCAAAATCTATTCATGCAAAGCCATCTTCTAATCTTACATCCCACACCCAAAATAATTATATTTATTGGGGGGGAAAAACACTTCATTGTAATCACTTTAACACAAAGTTATAAATCATAACCCTCCTTTTCAAAATATTAGATGACATTGGAAATTTGCGAACTTTTTAGGTGGGGTGTGAATCATTATAACAAATGAAATCTAGGAAATGTAAGAGCTGGTAAATTAAGCGGATAGTTTAAGGTGCATTAAGGCTGGTACCATAACAGAGGAAGAACACTACGTATCGTAATCAAATTTCAATAGGAAGTTTTAATACTTTCCTTTAAATACAATGAACTTCTGTGTGGGTTTGTTCTCTTGGTTCCAACAGTGTTTCAAGTAAATTCAGTCCTTGTTTTTGCAGTTCTTGGACTGCAGTTTTATTTGTATCATCAACAAACTCCATATAAT
This sequence comes from Prunus dulcis, assembly GCF_902201215.1. Lineage (NCBI taxonomy): Eukaryota > Viridiplantae > Streptophyta > Magnoliopsida > Rosales > Rosaceae > Prunus > Prunus dulcis. The sequence goes on from NC_047651.1 coordinate 13,993,382, forward strand.
AAGTTCCAACACCTGTCTGACAAAAACAGAATATACCATGTCTCCTAGCCTCGATCTCCATCTCAATCATTTGTTCATCATTAACTCTTTTCAAGAATGGAAGTAGTACTTGGAGCAAATACTTTGAGTGCTCAACTTTTTTATCTTTGCTAATGCAGAATTGCAGCTGACACATAAAAAAATTTTGCAGTGAAAACCATAAGATTTTATCAAACTTCACATAAATAACATATGAAATGAACAGGCATGAGGTGAAAATCAGGAGATGTCCGCAGAAGGATAAACTGACTTTAGGTACATCTAAGCGTAAGCATGCTTTGCAATTGCAATTTCCACGGCATACAGGACAAGCCTCAGCAATAGCATCCTCTGGCATCTGAGGATACCTATACAGTACAAAACTTCTAAATAAGTAGTCATAAAAACTATGTAAAGAAAAACTTCAAATATCAATTCAAAATATTTGGAGTATTACAATTACACATAAAAAGAGACTTCCCTCAGTACTAGATCCAGTCCTAACATACCCCACGTTCCACCCATTAATTTAAAGTTGATTCTAAAACCTTTATTAACAAATATTGAGCAATTTACAGAGTAAAGGAAATTAGTTTTCTGGGAGTGCATCTATATTGCTTGATTACATATTTAGTCAAATGCATATAACTCTTTTTTTTTTGGGAAACAGCATATAACTCATTTTAACTAAATTTACAATAGCAGAATGAATTAGTACTTGGGCTAAGAAATTTATATAATTTTCCAAAAACCTGTTCAAAAACAAGTTGCTCGAAAATTAAATCCACAAACATCAGTTCAAGATACATGTACTGGATTTTACTAATAAAACTCACTTCAAAGAATGATGGAAGTCCAACAAAACTAATTCAAAAAATCAACCATCTTTAGAAGTTAGTAATCAGAAGAATCAATAAGAAGATCAAGCAAGTAATCCATACCATTTTTTTAGGCAAGAGACACAAAACCGCTTTCTCTTGCACCTTCTGCACCGAACAACACTGGCCTTGTCATTCCTCTGACATTGATGGCACATCAAAGACACCTTCTCAACATACTGTTAGATCCAAAATCAGAAGTTATTACATAATCACAACAATAGAAAACAATCACAAAACAGAGAATTACAAGCATCATACTGCACTCTTCTTATTAACAATACAATTCCCACTGACAAGCTTCTCCATTCCCCTTTCAGATGCCTTGACTTTCTCACTTTTCTTACTCTGTCTACCACGTTTCTTTGCTGAAGCTCCTTCAACTTCCTTGCCACTAAAACCAGTACTTCCTTGTTCTTGACCTTCTTGAGAGTCCAACTCACTAAAGACATAAACTTTCTCATTCCCCAGACCCATTGGACCCCATTTCTCATCACTCCCAGTCCGATTCTCAGAACACATTTGGCATTTCTTTCTACCTCTATCACCACCTTCCCCAACTTTCTCAGGCACCAAATCTCTGTCCCTCTTCCTCCGCCTACTATATTTCTTCCAAGTCGGAGCAACCCAATTGCCTTTACCCTCTTCCCATTTTGCTCCATCCCCACCTTCCACAACTTTCTCACCCGCCGAAGCTCCACCACGCTTCTTCTTCTTCAAACTCAAAGCAACCCCATCACCTTCTTCACCTACCCATTTTGTCCCACCATTTTGATTTTCCAAAACGCCCTCTTTCTTCTCTAAACCCCTATCATTTTCTCCAAAACCCGCTTCTGGGTCTTTCCCTGACCTCTTTCTACCTCTGCCCATCACACTCAACTCGGCACCAGCTTTCTGTTCTACCTACAGCTGAGAAGTTGAGACCTTGAGCTACAGTCGCTCACCGTACAGATGCTACTGGGAGCTGGGAAGTTTTTTCTCCATTCTCAATTTTTGTTTTAATATTTTCTTCTCCCTTAGCTTGTGTTGTACTTGTTCTCCAAGTTTCATCCTCCATTTTCTCTGTACGAGTGTGTCAGGTGTTTTTCCTTTTCTTCTTTTTTTCCATTTAGATTTTCAAAATTACACGAATAGCCTTACTGTTTTTCTTCCAGGAATATTAATTTACGAGAAGGTACAATTTGTGCGCAGAAGGGCTTTTTGTATTTTTGCAGAAAATAGGCAATGGCATCTTAATTTTCCTTACTTTAAAAAAGAATTGAGATTTTTTTTTTTTTTTTGGTTGGGTTTTGGCTTCACCACATTTACAAATTACGAGGCAAATTATTTTTGTTTAGAGAAATTAAAATCAAATGGTGGATCTGAACCGGAAAAAGAGTACCAAAATATTTCTTCCAACCAAGCTAACCTAGCTCACATGGAAAAGCTGGTTCCAGCATTGGATTTCTTCCAACAAAGTAAGGAGAAAATGGTATTCATAACTTATTTGAAATCAAATAGCTTTGTTTGGACAAACTACATCTCTGTCAATGCAAATAACAAACCAAACACTTGTGTTTACCGAAAGTATTAGCTTGCAAGCATCCACTGAGAAAATTTCAACAATGAATTAAAATACACTAGGATCAAAACCTAACACAACCACCTACCAGGAAATGTCCAACCAAATCGCTCATGTGTTAAGATAGAATCAGATATGTTAAGAATTTCAATATAAACCTGACATTATAAGATCAAAAAAGACGGAACATGAGAAGTGATTCAGATTCTTTGAGTCACATACGCATGCTCTTAGAGCTTTACTTTTTGCCTGCTTTTTTTCCTGGTTTTGTTGGTCTTGCTGGTCCAGTAGTTTTAGCATGAACTCTACGTTTCCGTGTCATTGCAAATTCTCCAAATTTATGTCCAACCTTTTCTTCAGTGATCTTGCAACGAAAATGAACCTTTCCATTATAAATACGAACTGTAGAACCCACGAATTCTGGCAAAATTGTAGATCTCCGCGACCAAATTTTCTTATTCATAAGAAGATCTTTGTTGTTCTTCATTTTCATCAAGAATGCATCCACAAAAGCACCGTCGTAAAAATGAGACCTACTCAAAAGACAAACACAACCCAAAACCCAAATACCATAAGAACAGAGGAAGAGAAGGAAAAAAAAAAAAACCAATAAAAAAATATAAAAGCATATACACAAACACAAGTGTGGTGACAACATAGTAGCCAAAAAGAAATAAAACATAAACCATGGCGACAAAATATTCATGGAAAAAAAAAGTAACACCGTAAAAGATACATACTCTTGCTTGGCCTGCGTACTGTAACCTGCTTTGTCCTGTTTACCCAATCCCACAGCCGCTGCCTTTCCGGAGTTCAGCTATACCAAACGAACCAACCCAACCAACACCAACACAGCATCACATACTATCAGATCCATGTAATAAATGCATAAACAAATATGTATATATCAAGGTAATGCTACCTTGGTGAAGGACTCGGAAAAGAGTTTGCCAACTAGCCCATGGTTAAAGGTTGAAATTAGACGCTTTGCCATCTTTGTCTCTGTTCCCTGACTCTTAGAATTAGAATGGGTTGGGTTTTTTCTCTGATATGAGTTGCAAAATATGAAAATGAATCAGGAAAGAACAAATAACTTTATTTTCATAAGAAAGAGAAGAAGTAGAGTAGCACATAAGAAAAGAGCACACAAGAACACCCATTCCTGATTCCTCCACAAATAACTCTCAGCCTTCATCTAATTTCACCCATTTGTACAAATCAATAAAGTGTGAAGTACTTTAGTTAGCTTATGAAGCAATTATCAACATCTAGTCAAAGAAGGCACAACCACTTAACAACCCTACAAACCTGGATTACATGTCAAAAATAAAATTTATACAGAAGGCATGATGCTTGAACAGAAAGGGAGAATAGTTGATACAATATAGTCAAAGAATTAAATCCTACAAAGGCAACTAGACAGTGGACAACCTTATAAAGAAAATCCAGGCACTTCCAACAAGTTACCTCTGTCAAACCCACAAACAGAACAACCCAAATCAAATAGCCACAAGTAAAATACACAAAAGAATATTGGAAATTATCATTAACTATTACGCATTTTCTCTGCTACCAAATGAAAATTCAAAAAAAAAAAAAAAAGTGACAAATTTACAATAGCAAAAACCCACATGCCTTGAAAATGAAAAGAAACCTTTGAAACATCTAAAACCCACATGAGCATTTATACAAAAGGCCAGAGAAATAACACAGGCAGATATGAACCTAATACAAATAAAAAGGGAAAAATATAATTTATTTCAGATAAGCGAAGTCGCTAAGCTGCAGAGAAACAAACTGAGCTATATGGCCATATGCACACATCACGCATATCCACATATGGACAACTATGTATGAATATATGTATATATTTTCGGGTCAGGTTTTTGGAATTAGGGTTACCTGGGAAGGGAAAGGAAATGGAGAGTGAAGTTGCGCTGCCTGTGAAAATCGGAAATGGACGGAGGGAGGACTGAATTCCCAAAACCTTTTCGTCGTATAATTTTATTTTTCTAGTACTGCTTGTTATTTAATCCAACTTTGTAGTATTTGCAAAACAGGTCAACTATTCTCAATAGTTCCCACAGGGAACCACATAGTTCAAACTACACTATAATTTATGACAATTCCAGATTCTATGTTATCTGCACTGCAGCTCCTTATCTAGCTTTGAAGATAGATAGGGAGCTGCAGTACCCTAAAACCCAAATGGAAAAATGCCATTCTCATGCCAATACGTGATATAGAAAACCAATAGCAACAACAATGGTAGTTAAAACCCTATAAATTAAAGAGAAAGAGGGAAGATTGAAATTGAAAAGAAATAAACATAATATGCCTCTTACCTGAGTCTTGTGGCTCAGCAGTGCGCCTCAATTGATCCAACAAGAAAAAACTGTAGGCAGAATGGAAGAAAAGGAGAGGAGTGGGCTATGTGAAGAGATGGCGCAAAGAAGCAACGTGATGTGAGGGAAGGAGACGACGCACCCAGACAAGTGAGCCAGAAAATAGATAGGGGTATTTTCGGAATTTTGAAAATTCATTAAAACCCAGCGCCTCAAATTTATCAGAAAATGAAACCTTATTTATTGCTTTCTCATAGGTTAACAATCGGGCTGCACTTTTTAAATTTTTTTAAAAAGTACTTATCATCTCAAATAATCAAAGTCAAACGAGCACTTAATATTGCTTAAGCCATTTATATGGTTGTAAAGTAACTCTTTTTCATCAATGCAAGAAACCAAGTTGTGATTAAGGCAGAAAGACGATAAATTCCATATTTCATTGGATTAGAGCATTTACAATCATGCTCTCTATTTTTCAGTTAAAATATAGCTAAAAACACACAAAAGCTATCTTAGGAGCTTCATAAAATTTGAACTCCAATCATATTCCAATCAAAATTCATAAATACTAATTACTTCATCTCTATATAAAAATAATTAATATTAATTAAAAGTTTAAAATATACATAAAACAAAAGAAGATTAAATTATAGGAGACCATTAAAGATGCCCTTATATCAAAATTACAGTACGAGACTAGTCAAGATGACTTTGAGGAATTTAAATTTGACATCCATATCTGCCCGGAGTGTTGAACCCTTCAAGATAGTAACATGCGATTTTTCTAATCTGGGTTGAGCAGTGGTGGTGATCTGTTTTTGCAGCTCCCAGGATTTTTTGAGATTGGTTTGAAGTTGAAGATGCACCTCTTTTTCCTTATTTCTGATAGTTTTGAGGTCTGTTTGCAGTTTAGCAATCTGAGCCTCTGCCTCTTGAGCTTGGTTTCTCAGACCTTGCAATTCTAAGTGGTGAGCAGCACACTGAGATCTGCTTTTCTGTAGATGTTCAATAGAGGTATGCATTGTCTCCCACTTATCTGCAGCTTGTTTGAATTCTTGAGCTGAGACAAGTCCAGAATGATAAACAGATCGAGGAACGAGACGCTCTTCAGCCAAGACTTGCCAATGGTATATTAATTCCCCCACCATTTGATGACCTTCTTCGACAGCAAAATCTTTATTTTGCCATTGCTTGATACGTGAGATGGCTTGCTGGGCTCTTGAACTTGGTCTTGGTGGCACATTGAAGCCAGAATTGAGGTCTCTGCAGTTGTAAATAGGAGTGATCAAAGAATTAAACACTTTACTCTTGCAGACAAGACACTCCTCCTTTTGAGAGCTGTAAGTGTACAAACAAGGCCTGCAATACAAATGCCCACAAGTAGTCACAACTGGCTCTCTTGCCATTTTCATGCACATGTTGCACTCAAAGTATGATGCAGATCTTGGTGGGTGCAGATCTTGATCTTGATGAAGGGTTGGATTTAAACCATCCACAGACACAGTATAATCATCGCTTTTGGGGCTGTCACGCTCGTGTTCATGTACATGGGTTGTACATGAATTATTTGAAGGCTTTGTTTTCATGAAAAGTTGATCAAATTGGTCAAGGAGTGAGGAAACAACACCACCACCATCATCATCATCATCATCATCATCATCATCCTCCTCCTCATAATAATAATCATCATCATCCATATTTTCGTACCAATCGGATTTTGGTTTGGTGAGGAGGAAAAACTCAAGGGGNGGATATGGAAGGCATTATCGGTGACTCGATTGGTGTTCTAATTTCATTGTTGGAAGCCATGGATATAGAAGCAAAACAAAGCAAAACAAAAAAATTGAGCACCGGGAAGCCTTAGAAGATCGAACTCAACAACAAGAGAAAAAAGATTGGGTTTTTATTCTAAAGAGACCTATGTATATATAAGGGAGAGACTTCAGAATCTAAACCAAATACGATTAGAATTAGGATTGGGATTAGGACTAGGACTTGGACTAGGACTAGGATTTCTGGTTTACAAGTCTCCAAATCCGATTGACAAGTGACAGCCCTTTTTTTTTTTTAATAAGAAGAAAAATAGAATCCCATATGTAGTAGGATTTTCTTGGTTCATAAGTTCCCAAATCCAACTTGATGAGTTTCTTTAAAGAAAACTTTATTTACGCAATATTGTTATTTATCCATAAAATAAAAAAAATTTATTGAGTTGGGCCAAAGGTGGAATAGTTTAAAAAATAATTAGTATTAGAGCAAGTCCAGCAAAGGAGGTGGACTCGGGCTGGGGGGGATTTGGGCAAAAAAAGGAGGTCCAGCAGTGAAGAAGCAGCCCGGGCGAACGTGGGGTCCACCAGACTGGGCAGGCCCGAAGGCGATTTCGGCCCGAGCTCGGGCCCGAGGGCGACGACGTCATTGCTGACGCCAGGCTTGCGTCAGCCCTCTCGAATTCGAAATTTTTTTACCGCAATGCACGCGCCAACGTTAAAAAAAAAATTTGAATTCACCGCTACAGTAGCCGCCAACGGCTACTTGACACGTGGCAGCCTCTGGTCGCTCCTATTCGAATTTTTTCTTCAATCCAATGGCAGCCAATTTTTCTGCAATAAAAAATTGAAAAAAATCGAATTTTTTTAAAAAAAATACACAAAAATTACTGAATTTTGTGTGTATAAATACCAACCAATACTCTTCACTTTTAACACCAAATCCTCATATATTTTCTTCTCCTTCTACTATTGTTCACTTTCTCCTCAAAATTTATTCACTTTCTATTCAATATTTTTTCACTTTGAAGTTGTATTTTTTTCTATCATATTATGGGTTCTTCTAATGAAAATGGAGGGGCATGGAGCATGATGGAAGATGTTAGCTTGTGTGAGGCTTGGGTCCAAGTTAGTCATTGTCCCGTAACGGGCAATGAGATTAAATTTTCTCATATGTGGAAAAAAATTCATCAAGCATTTTGTGAAAGGGCAATTGGTTCTACACGTACAGAAATGGCATTATCTAGTAGGTGGAAAGTTCTTAATAAAGAGTTGGGGAAATGGAGAAATGCCTTAGCAAAAGCGATTGACAACCATCGAAGCGGAGAAAACCTTAGCAGTGAGGTAAATTATTTGTCATTTTTCTTCTATTAATTTCTATGTCATATTAATTTTTATTTAAATGTTTCTTGCAATTTATATATTTTGTTAATATGTCTCTAGTTTTTTTTTAATACATGTTGCATTTTTTTAAAATTTCTTTAATTTCCATTAGTTTTTTTTTACATGTTGCATTGCCAATATTTTATAAATTTTCTTGCATTTCCATTTAATTTTTTTTATAGATTATGCAAGCACAAATGTGGTTTGGTGCTACTGGGCAAGGGAAAAAAAGTTTCAACCATACCCATTGTTGGGAGGTGGTGAAGACTTGTAAGAGATTCCAAATTATTCCAACCGGTCCGACGGTAGTCTTGAACGAGACTCCACTTCATGAGGCGCCGGCATCGGATTCACCTATGGATTCCCCGATGAGTCAAGACTCACCCATTGAAAATGAGCCAAGGCCTATTGGGAGGAAGGCGGCGAAGGCGAAGAGAGGGAGTAATTCTAGCAAGAATGCATCTCAATTTTTGGAGGAACTTTCAAAGCACCAAGCCATGAGAATTGAAATGGACTTGAAACAACAAGAGCACGATATGGCTATTCAAGTAGAATATGCAAAAGAAAGGGAGTATGTACGCAAAGAAAGGGAGTATGTACGCGAACAAAACATTGAAAAAAAAGATCGGGAAACCATGGCCATGGATACAAGCCATATGTCCCCTGAAACAAAACAATTTTGGAAGCTAGAACGAAGGGATGTTATGAGACGAAGACTTTTTCGTGACGATGGACCTAGCAACACGGATTGGTTAAATGATGGAAACCATTAAAATAGTTTGTTTGCCTTTCATGTCTTAGTTTACTTGCCTTTGATTTCATTGTATTTTTTGTTTTGTTTAATTCATGTATTTTATTTTATTATTAGTTGTATTGCTTTTCTTTTAGTCAATAAAGAAAATATTCAACAAAAATCCTTTTTATTCAAAACATTCCATACATAAAAAACAAACCACAACCAAAGCATAAAAAAAAAATAAACAAACCACAACCAAAGCATAAAAAATAAACAACCCACAACCAAAGCATAAAACATAAACAACCCACCCACAACAAAAAATAAACAACATACAACATAAACATAATAAATTAAAAACAACTTCTTCACTTCACTTCATTCACCTTCATTTCCTTCATTGCCTTTCACCGCCCATAAATGCTCCATCAAGTCAACTTGACGGTGTTCATGAATATATGACGATTGCATCTCCGTGTAGCGATCAATCATACGGGGCATGAAACTACCGTCTCTAACCAACGGTTCATGCTGCACTGGTTCTCCATTTGGCCCCACTGGTTTTCATAAATTCGTGTTAGGGCCGTGTCCATGGGATTTGGTTCATACACGTCATCAGCATCGTAATCATATTCATCTTCCACAATCATGTTATGGAGGATGATACAAGTCATCATTATACTCCTAAGCACCTCCTCGTCAAATAGACGTGCCGCGCCCCTGATAATAGCCCACCGAGCTTGAAGGATACCAAAGCACCTCTCAACATCTTTTCTGTACCCCTCTTGATAGCGAGCAAAAAATTTTTGCTTATGGGATCGGGGATGTGGAATTGTTTTCACAAATGTTGTCCACCTCGGGTATATGCCATCAGCTAGATAATACCTGGTCTGGTAGATGGTATTGTTAATTTCATATGTGATATTTGGGGCTTCACCTCTCAAAACATCATTGAACACCGGGGATTGACCTAGGACATTCAAATCGTTTTGAGATCCGGCAACTCCGAAGAAGGCGTGCCAAACCCATGTATCAAAACCAGCAACTGCTTCCAGGATGATACTTTTCTGCCCTTTTCTATTTCCGTAGTCCCCTTGCCAAGCAGTTGGACAATTTTTTCACTGCCAGTGCATGCAGTCAATGCTACCAATCATGCCAGGAAATCCTCGAGACTCAGCTTTTTGGAGAAGCCTTTGCAGGTCCCTGGGCGTAGGTCTGCGGAGGTAGTCTCTGGTGTACAGAGTTTCCACTGCATCACAAAATCGCACCAAGCTCTCCAAAACAGTGGACTTCCCCATCCGAGCAATCTCATCCACCTGATCGGCAGATGACCCATACGCCAACATTAGTATCACAGCCAACATTCGTATCACAGCTGTGAACTTCTGCTCTGGAAGAAGTCCCAAATTTCCAGCACAATTTCTCTTTTGAACAAAATATTCATCATAATTGCAAATATCATGCATGATTTTATTGAACAAATGGGGTTGCATTCTATATCTCCCTCGAAAATGAACATCAGAGTACAGAGATTGTGGGATAAAATAATCTTCCATAAGATTCTTACCCCGGGAATGTCTATGTCTGTCCACATTTGGGCGACGGCCTTCTCGTGAACCACGGCGACCTGGTTTTCTTCCTCCAACAAAGCAACTGCTATGCCAAGTTGCTCATCTAGTTCTCTCTGCGCCCTTTTGCTTGCAGCTCGTCTACGCATTCTTTCTCTAGTTTCTCGCTCTTGCCTCTCCAAAACCTCTTCCATGTCTGCCATTGAGAATGGAGAATGAAATCTAAAATTTGAGAAATGAAAATGTAGAGAAGAACTGGTGTGGGAGGTATGAGCTGAACCTCTGGTTTTATAGAAAAATGTACACATATAGATATGACACGCGGCGCAATCTTAGAGGGTGAAAATCTTATCTGAAATTTGAAATTCAAATGAAATTTCAAATTTCAAATTTATCTGGAGAGAAGAATTAACACAACATATAGAAGTTGTATTTTCATATTTTAGCTGTTTTGGGGGGCATTGTTGTAAATAAGCCTATATACATACATATTAGGTAAATTGGTTTTAAAATTTTTTTTTTTTTTTTTTTTTATACAAGCGATACTGGTTGAAGAGAAGAAGACAATAGTTGATAGGTTGAGGTTTTCTCACATCGAGTTTGAAGAGTGTCTTGTTAATTAAGGCCTGTTTGTGAGCTTTTAATCATACTTAATTCAAGTTTTTAGAAAATCATTGTTCAGCTCAAAACAGAATTAGTGCTAAATTGCCCAGTCCTAATCTTTTTTGGTCCAATCCTAATCTTGTCTAACAAACTAGGCCTTAATGTTTGTAGTATTATCATTGTGTTTTTTATTGTGCTACACACGACATGGTTCTTATTTTGTATTTTATGCCCAAATGTTTTAGAGCATCGACAATCATGCTCTCTATCTTTTAGTTAAATTTTAGCTAAAAACATATTAAAGTTATTTTATGAGCTCTCTATAAAATTTAAACTCTAATCATACTCTCTAGTTTAGGGAGTTATAAATGTTATAACTCTTTTTTAATTGGTCCATCTCTATTAAAAAATAATATAAAAAATAGTTAGCATTAATTAAAGGTTTGAAATACTTATTAAATTATAGGGAGCCACTAGAAGTCTTTTCACTATCCTCAAATTTAGGAGCTCCTAAAGGTCTCTCCCTATTTTAGAAGGTGGGTAGGGAACATAGGTGGAGTTGTATTTTTTCAATTCCTCCCTAAAATTTGTCTAAGAATGTGATTTAGAGAGCTCATTGTGGATGCTCTTACAGACCCAATATTGTCAATTTCTGCACCAAATCCATATTTTTTTTAATAGTATTTTCGCTTAGATATATATATATATATATATATATCCCCTTCTATTGAGGAATCCCTTAAATAATTTTATTTGAGGGACGCCTTTTAGGGTACCCTACAATTTTTTTCTCAATGATCCAAACCATTTATGTTTTAGGTCTTCATTCATAGATCATCCTTACAAAAAATTAGACAAATCGGAATCCGTTTCGACATCCAATTGTGTCTTACAAAATTAATGAACACGGTGCTTCAAGAAAGTACTAAAATTTCGATAACTCAATTGAGTGGTCAAATGATATCAGATTCAAATAATTTTTTGTAGAGATGATCTTTGAATGAGTATCTACAAAATTGACAGTTTGGATTAGTGAAATACAATACAGAGTGGAGCCTACAAGAGATGTCCCTCAAATTATTTGAGGGATCCCTAAATGGAATCTCTCTCTCTCTCTCTCTCTCTCTCTCTCTCTCTCTCTCTCTCTCTCTCTCTCTCTCTCTCTCTCTCTCTCTCTCTCTCTCTCTATATATATATATATATATATATATATATTAACATAAAATATTGTGTAACAAGCATGTGACTTCAGCAGCCGATATTTTTTGTTTGATTCCTATTTTTATCCATAATATAAATACAACATCAACCCAGGCATTCGTGTTGCTAATATAATGATCATACCTTGGTCAATCTGAAGGCAAATGATCTTGTCTGTAATAGAAATATAACATCAACTTAAGCATTCGTTGAAACATTTTGGATACCACTAAGAGGGAAAAAACCAAAAGCAAAATAACTTGAATCGATTCTAACATCTCAACTCAATCAAACTTTAGAATGTTTCTAACTATCAAGAGGAAAAATAATAATACTAGGAGCCTATAAAGCATCTTAAACCACAAAATTACCCGAGTATAGCCGATTGCCTTTCAAAATTACAAGAGTAAAGCCGCGCGGCTATACTATTTAGAAAAATACCCGACTGTAGAGCCGCCCGTCTATACTATTATTTAAAATATAAAATATAAAAATCCCAAGTATAGCCGAGCGGCTATACTATTTTCGAAAAATACCGAGCCTATAGCCGTAGGCTATACTATTTTTAAGGAAAAAACATGCACGAATATAGCCGCCCTGCTATACTATTTAGAAAAATACCCGAGAGTATAGCTGATCGGCTGCGCTATTTAGTTTATTAAAAAAAGACCCACGCGTCAAAATAAGTATAGCTTTGAATGTGTCAAATCATTAAAATCTATATTTTTTTTGAAACGAAAAAGAAAAAAAAAAAAAAAAATCCTAAACGAACCCAGAACCCAGAGTCACTTCCCTGTCCTCCATTTCTTTTATTCCACCCCCACCTAGAACCCAGAACCCAGCGCGCAACCACCCATTTTCTTCTCCCCCATTTCCCATGGCCACCATTGCAAGCCACCCTCCAACCCAGACCCATCCCCCCCAACAGACCTTCCTCCCCTGCCTCATCTCTCTGGAGTAGGCACAAGAGAGAGAGAGAGAGAGAGAGAGAGAGAGAGAGAGAGATTAGCAAGTGAACAAGGTAGGGGAGCCGAAGAAACATCAAAAGATTTTCCTCCGAGACCATCTCCATCTTGACCAACCAACCAGGATTTGATTTCCTAATTTCCAATTTCCAATTTCCAGTTTTCAATTCTCAATAGAACAGACAAACTAACAAACGCCAGTGCCATCGGAGTGACTGATTTCTGTGGGAAAGAAACGACGTCGGACTGAAGGCAGCCGGTGGTGAAATGAAGTTGTTGACTGGAGAAGGCGGTGGTGGCGGTGGGGGTGAAGTTAGATTCACACAGCAAGGAGCTGTTGACGTAGGCACTCCTCAAAGTGGCGGAGCCTGGTGACAATGTCATCGCCATTCATGTCCTTGGGGACCACCTCCACACACCCTCTCTTTCTCTCTCTCCCTTCCCCCCTCTGTTCGACACTTTCTGCACCAAATCAATGTTTAAAATTTTTTAAATATATATATATATATATTAAAAATTTATTGTGTAACAAGCATGTAACTTCAGCAGCCGAGATTTTGTGTTTGATTCCTATTTTTATCTGTAATATAAATATAATATCAACCCAGCCATTCGTGTAGCTAATACAATGATCATACCTCAGTCAATCAGAAGGATAACGATATTGTCTGTAATAGAAATATAACATCAACTCAAGCATTCGTTGAAACATTTTGGGTACCAGTAGGAGGAAAAAAACCAAATGCAAAATAACTTTAATCGATTCTAACATCTCAACTCAATCAAACTTTAGAATGTTTCTAACTATAAGGAACACAGAATAAGTAAAAAATATCAAGAGGAAAAAATGAATACTAGGAGCCTATAAAGCATCTTAAACCACAAAATCAGCAGCATAAGCAACCATAGTTGCCCTATAAGACGGATAAGACTGACGAAAAACAGACTGCCTCACTGCTGGGCGCATTGCACCCGTGGCATTGGCTCATCGTCGTCATCATCTTCATCATATGCCTCCCGATACTGCTGTCTTGGTTTACGTCTCATCTCATCCTCAATGTTGACATCATGCATGGTGGTTTCTTCACACTCATCCAGCTCCACGTCAGTCAAATGCTTGCTTGGCTTGGGGGATAGTACTGTCTGTAAATTTCGGGATTGATCGGGAGAAAGAATCCCAGAGTCTGGAAACTCTACATTGAAATGGATGAAAAGGTTGCCCTTCATGAATGGCCTCTGGTAATGTGGCATGCCCTCGTCATTGATTGCTTTTGATTGACCTGCATTCGAAAACATTAGATGATCCCTGAATGACAATATTCAAGCCATGCATATAATAAGGCAAGGGAAATTACCAGGCTTGATGACTTCCCCAGGATTTGATTTGACCAGAAGCTGCCTGCCATCAAGATGGGTCAACACAAACTGAAACCCACAAAGGGCCTCAGTCAAATTGAGAGTGTGCTCTACGTAAAGATCATCAAGCTTTCGCTTGAACTTGGCATGCTCCTTGAGTTGCAATACGAAAACAATGTCTCCTGTAATTGTATCTGGCTGCATACAATATATAACAAATTAATAAACAAAAATTTCACTCAAGAAAAATACTAAAGAAACATTAGAAATTTAAGGCAGGAAATTAAAATGGTCAAAGACATAATGCTGTTTTGAAGACAAAGCTTCATAGGAAGACTGAAGTTGAATGACAAGAAAGAACCTAAACTGGTCGAAGACATAATGCTGCCACCTCTTTCAATGAAGATGACAGAATGCTCAAACCACAAGGAGCAGGATGAATTTAGAACTTTGGATATGGAAAATCTAACTTACAGCTTCATCAGCCTGTCCCTCAAACACAATTTTCTGGCCATGCTCCATCCCTTTCTCCACATGCACATCCATAACCTTCTTTTCCTGAGTAACCTTGTTCCCTTTGCACGGTGGGCACTTATCTCTCTCACTGATGACCTCACCTGTGACATTGACAGATGTCTTTTAAGGACAAAAACAAAACATAAAGCTAAAGTGAGACAAACAAAACATGCCCTTCAGTTAAATACCAGAGCCTTGGCATTCAGGGCAGACATGTTGCATCTGTTGAATCATTCCCAATCCAATCGACCGTGTTGTAATCTTCATTCCAGTACCCTGGCATCCATAAC
Source organism: Prunus dulcis (assembly GCF_902201215.1). Classification (NCBI taxonomy): domain Eukaryota; kingdom Viridiplantae; phylum Streptophyta; class Magnoliopsida; order Rosales; family Rosaceae; genus Prunus; species Prunus dulcis. The sequence continues at coordinate 14,008,567 of NC_047651.1, forward strand.
ATCTCCCTGATGTTCCGCTCTTTGAGCCTTTCCTGAAAATTAAGGGAAGTAGGTTAAACACCCTAGTAATGCCCAACTCCATAAAGAACTAGTTTATTCCCGTAAAAGCAGTATCTGTACTTGTTGATAAAATCAACTTTGCATATCTAACTGATAAGACACAGCCAAGGTACCTTACTTATCCTATAAATTGTTGGCAACTATTGTCCAGTGAATGCCATTTTTTCGGTTATGCACTTGTTCTGTGTATGCTAGCATCCTGTGTGCAATTGGGACCAGAGATTGCACAAGATGTAACAAATGTGAGACCATTATATTCTTAAGCATAAGAACAGCTGGAAGTTGAGAGTACTGAGTTTAACACATAAGGTTCCCCAAGAAAAATGCTTGTTGAGGGTAGCAATCAGATTAAACAAAAAACAGTAAAGAACATCACATGACTGTAATTAAGCCACAAAATATTCAGAGAGAGAGAGTTTCTTTGTTAAATACAGGTAAACAGAGTGGCAGGCATACCCTTTACATTTCAGACACAAAATATTCCTAGAGAGAGAGAGTTTCTTTGTTGTGCCATTATACAAGTCCTCCAAAGAAACCTTTAAGGTATGCACCACATCTTCACCTTGCTTCTGCCTCCTTCCATGTGAACGATAGCCTGCAACATCAGAACATCCACAACACAATAATCATAAAATAACATGTTCACAAGATAATAAGGAATATATATATATATATATATATATATATATATACACCAAAGATAAAAGGTCAATGAGTAGAAATCATCGAGCTAGTACTCACGGGGATTCAGAAATGCTTCAAATAAATCAAATGGATTATGTGAGGTACTACCACCTCCTCCTCCCTCTTTAAGACCATCTTCACCATATTGGTCATAGATTTCCCTCTTTTCTGGATCACTGAGAACTTCATAAGCTTGAGCTAATTCCTTGAACTGATTCACGATCAAGCAGAATAAGGTAAAACTGAGGAGAAATAATTACACTAAAAAAAAAAGAGCACAAGATCAAAACTGACGCCAATATCTGTTATGAAGCATAAGAAGTAATATTTCTGAAGTAGCTGATCACTAAAACCCCTTGACTTGAAAGTTACATGTTCAAATCATAGACTGCAAAACTAATGGAATAGAAGATTGAGAGTCAATAGATTGGCCACCAGAGCATCTCCCATAAAGACATAATAAGTTGCCAACAAACCAGTTCTTGAGATGGAAAAGGTAACTATCAATTTGAACACACAGACAATTTTTCCATAAATTTAGCCCACAGGTCAAGACAAAAAAGTTTTAGTTGTATAAAGGTATTCCCAAATCAAAGACAATAAAATTTTAATTTGTCAAGGATTCATTGCAACAAAAAAAGAAAAAACCAATCACAACATTTTTTTCATTCCATACATTAATAAATAATTAGAAAGATTGTGGATAACAATTGCTCAATAACAAAAAAAAAATATATGTAATGAAGGATACCTTTTTCTTTGAAAACAACAAAGAAAATCAGGTGAAGCTTTGAGAAAATGCTGTATAATTTTGACGGATTTCAAGATACCACATCCATTTATAAACAAATCAACATGCCAAGCCTTATGTCACCTGACACCAAGCCCATGAAGGTGGTCTAGGCCACATATTTGTGCCAAATATGGGATCCTTAATAGGGCAATTTTGGTTTCACACAACAGCATCCAATAGTGCCTCCACATGGCAATATGTCACATGCATATGTGACACAAAACAAAGAAATAGGGAGTGTTTTGGCCTACCTTCTCAGGATCTCCACCTTTGTCTGGATGATTCTTGATAGCAGCTTTCTTATATGCCTTCTTGAGTTCGTCTGCACTTGAATTTTTTGAAACACCAAGAACCCCATAATACTTGGTGTTATCACTCTTCCTTGAAGCATGACCAAACATGATTGTAGCACTTCAATACTGCTGCTACTGCATCAGGAGACAATTTGAAAATTAAACTCCACAAATATATAAGGGTCAACTCCAAATTGGGAACTATATTATGTACAGGAATTCAGAATAAGTAACTGAAGATGGTTCCAACTAGTCGTAAAACCCAAAGATATAGATAGCCACACAAGCATACCATTAGATGTGCAAGGAAATGGCCACATGTATACAAGATGTGAAAGAATACAAGTGCAAGATATAAATGCATTGCACAGAGAAGCTTGTACTCCAACACAATACAGATTGCAGGCAGTCCACAACTCAACAAGAGTACAGGCACCGCATTGCCTAGTCAATACCAAAGTTACGTTAACCCCTAGCTCCCAATGGTTATCATAATAAGTTTTGGAACTCCAGACACCAACATCACCAAGCTCAGCCACTCACACAATCTCAAAGTCTGCTCTACCAAACCACATAATAAAGCATTTAAAACGTATGAGGTGCATCCAACTCCATGATGCACACAATCTACTTACCATATAAGAAAAATGCACCCCTTTCTATGTCCAGTTCTGCCACTTGAAGAAAATGAAAAAACAAAAGACATGTAAAATGTGTTTGGCTGAGTAATATCAGAAACGGCAATTTGAAAACGAGGATACAACTCTAAATATAAATTTCAAAAATGATATAAGCTCTCTCTCTCTCTCTCTCTCTCTCTCTCTCTCTCCGCCACGCCCCAACCCCCCCGGTAGCCTTGTTCTTTCTTCATCTTTGGCAATATTGTTTGTAGATTTTCCCCACGCATCACTCCAAACTCAATATTCCAGCAAAGCATCACTCCAAACTCAATATTCCAGCAAAGGGGTCTCATTCCATCTATGCAACACTATTCTTTCAGCTCAGCCCAAAGCATAATTCCATCCACTTTCCTGTCAAAGTGACCCACAGGAAAACATGCAAAGGCCCTTTTGAATTCAGACCAGAAAAAAAGGCCACTTGTTAATCTGAATCTGTGTACTTCACAATTCTAAGCTGTGGGTTGAATTTACTGCAACTCCCTTGTTGCTCTTACATCAAAATGGAGCTTTTGTTTACAATGAGATTCCTTTTTCTTAATTAGAAAAGACCTGATTTTTCAATAAAGGTGCATTAGGTGTCACCTAATCCAAGAGTTGAGATAATAACCTAACAAAAGTACACATGCATCTTGATTTTCATTTATTTTCTTTTTCTTTACTGTGATGAATTTTCCTTCCATGCTTTCATTATTTTTGTGTTTAAGAAACAGTTTTCGGATTTTGGTACCAAACGCATTCTCGAATCTTAAAAATACAAAATACAATTTCTTGTTTTCGTTTTGCAAAACATTTTTCGAAAATAGTTTTGTACAACTTTACCAGACGGAACCTAAAAACTGCTAATAAAGGATCCAATAGCTAATAATCTAAAAGAAACAGATCAAGCATAAATCTTATACCAAAAATGGATTTTGAAGTACACCCAATAAATCTGAAAACTTTGATACATCTCGTATGCAATTGATCACGTTGCACAAGAACTACAAAATTACCACAAAATTACAACTACATATGAATCTACAAAGTCAAAAACTACAACTATAAAGAACTCGGCATCACAGATCAAAGAGCAATGAGAAATGGAAAAAAAAAAAAAAAAACAGAAAATAAGTAGAGAGAGACGCAGTTATATTACCTTTTGCTATGTCTGTAAGAGAGAAAGTTTCAGTCTTTGCGAAGTAGAAAGAGAGAGAGAGAGAGAGAGAGAGAGAGAGAAGAGAGACAGTGGATTCCCTCAGGTCTCTTCTTCTACCCACAAAGCGCTACGACGACTATAAGTCAAGAGGAAATTGCTATTTCCAGAGCTGAAGCTTTCGTGCGTGTAGCCAAAATGTGCCTGGAAATAGCCTTTCCATCGAGAAAGGGAAAAGGCGCCGGAAGCATTTCAAAGTTACCTGCAGGTGATGTTGTTGATTTTTCTGGTAGCCGATTGGCCCACGTCAGTGGACCCAAGTGACTATGAATTTCCGTAGGTTGGAAAATAATAATTTAAAATTTTGTGGGGCCCACTTTATTATTATTTTTTTCCTGTGGTATTTTGCAGATCAACGCCGTTGGTTTTCATGATCTGACGGCAGATTGAGTGCGTGTGAGTCGGTGTGTAAGTGTAAGGACATGTCCGTGCCCGCTCTGTCGCGTCGTGGTTGACGGCTCAAAAGCGGCTACGACGTCGTTTTAATTGGTTTTTTTTCATTTCTGGCACTTCGGCGCCTTTTGGGTCTTCCTTAATGCTTAAGCTTTGGGCCTTCACTCACATTTGTCCGTGTCCATAAAATGAAAAAGAACTAGCAGCTCAAAGCAACACCAAGATTTTATTGGTGTGTCTCAAACTAGGACAGACGTTGAAGTTTCGTTTTGTCTTTATGAGATTGTCATGTTCAAATAGTATAGGAAGTATTTGATAGAAATATTTTATTCATTAAGAATGTTCAAAGATTGGCACGTTCCTTTCATTACATCTCCTTTACTCATGTCCCGCAAGAAGTTAATTTTGAAGTAAATATTCTTGACGTGTCGGAATTGTTGAAGAATATGAGTCATACATCGAAAACTTGACACAGTAAAGTACAACATATAATAAATTGTTCTATCACTAATAACATCGAGAGCTCTTGTGTAAAACTCTACAACTGTTGAATATGCAAGTGATTAAATAGGGGACAATATTAATGTTGGTAATAATGGGTCGTGAGTCTGTCCCTCCAAAATCTTCCAACTCACTAAGAACATGTTTTGTATGTTTTGTGTGAGCCGCATTCTCAAATCTGAAAAATTCTTTATTCAAGGGGAGACAACTTATCAAGTGAAGGAGAAAAAAAAATCCTTGGATTTGCCCATTAATTGCTATGCATTAAGACATTTCTGCTTCTTTAATGACTCGTACTCTTTTTCGGCAAGACGCGTGACATGTTAGGCAGCAAGTTAAGCTTAATACGGTATTAACAAACATGAGAGGCTCAATTTACTAATAAGGTATATCATTTGCCAGGAGAGTTCACCAAATATATTTGTTGGCTGATGTCCCAATATAGAAAAACTTCATAATTAATGATGTCCTTATCCAAGGCAATGAAACTAGGGATTCCATAATTGGTAAGGTTGCAAATATTTTAAAACTCATCATTAGAATTCAAATATATCTTTAAAAGGTAGGGACTTGATGAATTATTCAAGGATTTTTTTTCATTAAGATGAGTATATGAAACTAATTTAACATATATAAGAAGTAATTTTTTTTAGAATAATTAAAAATAATAATCCAATAAAAAGAAAAGAAAGGGAACAAATTGTATTGTATAACTTTTTTCACGTATTATCGAATTATAATGAAACTTATAGTACAATTAAATATTTCCCTAATACCAATAACGACCAAGAAAGAGAATAACGTTCGTCAAAACCGGGTACAGAGAATATACTATTTTTTCATGACAAAACAATATCTATTATTTCGCAGCGAAAAGATTGACAACATACCTTTACTATTATGTTTTTCGATGCGTAAGCAATAGGTCAATCACAAATAGTTTTTCATTATATAACAATGGAAGAACAATGACATTGCTAGATGGTATGGCGGCTGATGGCCAATATCGTCCTCTAAAATGAGACCTTCTAATAAATTAGTACCACAATTCACAGATATCAAAAGGCTTGATTGAAGTAGTAAAAACCTAATTCTAGAAAAATCTCAGTCAACAAAAATATATAGAAGAAGTACCCTTTCAGAGGACTAGTCCAACATTCTAAAAAACAACATATATCCCATATATATTCCCTAATTTCCAACATATTTCCTTTAAAACGTTACACCCCTACAACTCATTCTCGCCTGCCCTTCCATGGCTACAACCTTCATTTCCATATATATAAACCCTAAATTCTTGAGTATAGTCACATTGCTTCCTCGTCTTTCTCATATATAAATCTTATAACTCTACCCCAACTTGTGTCTTCCCAATTTATCTCTCACAGACCCACAAACACTCAGACAAACACACACACTCAGTGTCTCTGTGTCTCTGTGTCTCTGTGTGTGTGTCTCTCTCTCTCTCTCTCTCTCTCTCTCTCTCTCTCTCTCTCTCTCTCTCTCTTTCTCTCTCTCATTTTCAATGGAACAGAAGCAGGAGGCTGGCTCTTCCAATGGAGAGGCGGTTGTGGTTGGCCCTGAAGGGTCTGTTGATCAAAGTAATGAAAGCGTTGCATCCGTCGACTCATCATCAGCAATAACTGAAAGCAATCTCAGCCCCTATGCGGCGGAGTGGGAACCTTTTTACTATAAGGCACCTGAAGATGACAGGTGTTGCTTTATCACATTTTCCAATGGGTTCCCGCTCACTGAGGATCAAATTATGGACTTCTTCAATGAGTAAGTAGATTATTGTATAATAGTTTATGATTATAAGAGAGATAAAAATCATGATTCATATTTGATATAGATATGATTAATTGATTTAATTGCATTTGTATGTGAGCATTACTCTGTTGGGATGAGACCATGAATTTTGCATGTTGTTTGTTGAGTGTGTTTTATGGATGGGTTTATTAGACTTGTGGGTTTTTTTCTAATCTTTTTTGTGTGTGTGTGTGTGTGTAAGAAAAGTTTGGTTGATTGTTTTTTTTTTTGGGTGATAATTATTTTATGGTTTATTGCAATAAATCCTTAAAAATATTACACCGGTTTCTTTGTAAGAAAAGTATGATTTGCAGATTAATCTTTTTTTTTTCCTTCCGAACAATAAAGTATGGATTAATTTTTTGTTGAATATGATAATTATGTTAAGGTTTTTTACAGAAAAAAAAAACCCCCCATAAAATGATTCATGGGAAAATTTAATTCCTGGATTTGATAAATAAATAAATAAATAAAAAAGGGTTTTATTTCAAAGAAACCCAAAAAATAATTTATGGGTTTGGTAAGATTAGTTTGATCTTGGATTTGTTTGTTAACTCTTCCTATAGCAAAAGTTCGACACTTTATGTCTCCTTCCCATCTTTTAAGATATGGAAAATTTTGTTCTATTTGTGGTTGCATATATATTCATGTATAGTTGATGAGTTTGATATTGGGCGCAGGAGATTTGGTTCATGTGTTGAGAGGGTGTACGTTCATTGGCCGCACCCGTGGGAGGATCCTCTCTTCGGAAAAGTTGTGTTCAATTCAGTTCTGATGCCGGCGATCGTGCTCCGAGGCCAAGTTCAAGTGAAGTTTAAAATTGATCGAAGGCCCCTTTGGTGCAAGAGGTTTGACAGGGGCAAGCGTCGCAACCCAGCATTGATTTATTGACTAATTAGTCTTTAACTTTCAAAATTTTATGCATGGCATAGTCGAGTAGATGAGTAGCATTCATCAGACAATTGCTCTATGACCAGTTTCTTTTTTTCTCTTCAGTTCCTTGACTTGGTTTTTCTTCGGTGATGCCAAAATTGCAAGAACTTTTCGGAAATTGTAGTCTATTTAGATCTAATTTGACTATATGAATGGAGACTTTTTATGTTATTGGTGTACTAATTTGGAAGATAGGACTAAAATTTCATCTAATTAGCATAAGTCCAAAGACCAAAATGTAGTACCTAATTTTACAAAAATATCATTTAAAAATATCAAAATTACACACAATATCACTCCTTCTAAGGCAAGCATACTATGCCACATGTCCATATCTAGCCAACCGCCACTAGCCGCTAGACTTCTGCTACCAGCAACCACCGCTGGCCACCATCGGCTGACTCCAGCCACCAGCCACCACTGCCACACTCCCGCAGTCGGCCACTTGCCACCACCACCGTTAGTTGCCACTACCCGTCGCCAGCCTGCCACCTCCTGTAGGGGACCAACTTCGTTGCCCTTTATTCACCTTTAAAAAAAAAAAAAAAGATTTTGTGTCATAGAAGGGACTCGAACCTTGACCCTCAAAGGAGGAAGGCTCACTCCCAAACCACTACACCAAACTTGACTTTGTAATATTTATTCAGTTATACAATATTTATATAAACAATCAATGATTTTAAAAATTTTAAAAGAAAATCATTTCAACACTTATTCACGCAAAAACTGCAAATAAAAACAGATATTGCAACAAAAATACAATGTAGATATCAATTATGTTAAAAAAAACAAAAACAGCTACAAAAATAAAAATTAATTTTATTGAAGCAAAATTAAATTGTAATTAAATGAAAACTGTAATGCAGTTTCCAAAAGTCCAATTTTGAGTTCCCTTACTCTTGGGTAGTTCTACTCTTCTCTTGCCCACCCAATTTCTCATATGGGTAGCCTCTACTCTTCAAATTGGGGAGGTTGAAGGCCAAGGAAAGAACAAAAATCAAATTGTAATTAGATGAGAACTGCAATGCAGTTTTCGAAAGTCCAATTTTGAGTTCCCTTGCTCTTGGGTAGTTCTACTCTTCTTTTGGCCACCCAATTCCTCATATGAGTAGCCTCTACTCTTCAAATTGGTGAGGTTGAAGGCCAAGGAAAGAACAAAAATCAAATTGTAATTAAATGAAAATTGCAATGTAGTTTCCGAAAGTCCAATTTTGAGTTCCCTTGCTCTTGGGTAGTTCTACTCTTCTTTTGCCCCCCCAATTCCTCATATGGGTAGCCTCTACTCTTCAAATTGGTGAGGTTGAAAGCCAAGGAAAGAACAAAAATCAAATTGTAATTAAATGAAAATTGTAATGCAGTTTCCAAAAGTCCAATTTTGAGTTCCCTTGCTCTTGGATAGTTCTACTCTTCTCTTGCCCACCCAATTCCTCATATGGGTAGCCTCTACTCTTCAAATTGGTGAGGTTGAAGGCCAAGGAAAAAGCAAAAATCCAATTGTAATTAAATGATAACTGCAATGTAGTTTGTGCAAATTTAAAGAGAAAATGGATAATCAATAAAAGACTATAGAATTAATTTTTATTTATTTATAATTCTTATTTCTCTGCATTTGTTACATTCCTACGTATCATTCCCATTAAAAACAGAGAGGTTCCTACAAATGAAAGTCTCCGCATTTGACCAAAAGAAAAAACTAAGACGTTTCGCATTCCATAGTCTTCTTGGTTTTCTTCGAAAATGAAATAGAAATAAGATTCCTACATATCATTACAGAAAAACATTCCAACTTGTCATTGACTTGCTTGAACTACCTAATATTCGATAGTCTTTCTTTATTTATGAACATGAGTAATTGGCATGACTAGTTGAAATTTCTAGAAACAAGTTTGAGTCGCAAATGTTATAGCAACTGCCTCAGTAACTTTAGATTAATTTTCTTCTAGGAACGAAACCAAGAAAATTAATATTCAGTTGATTAACCATAAAATTATCCCACTACCGTATAACTTGCTCCGCCGCAGCGCCGCCTCTACTGCTGGCTGCACCACCATGCTGCCCCTGCTGGCTGCAATCACTCCTGATAAGCTTCGCCAATTTTCTTAATTGAAAAATTGATAATGAGGCAATCATGTCCACACACGAAGTTTCTGATGGCTCAAGTACTTCTTGAGTTTACTAAGTATTTAATCATGTAGTCTTTTTTTAGTCGTCCAATTTCTGTTTACATAATTTTTTAATTATATATATATATATATATATATATTATAGTGAAGCCAATATACAACCACCATAGATAGTAACGTTCGACTTTTTGCATTGTCCATCCATGTACAAACGCACATGCATCTTAATTCCGATGGCTCTAATATTTTTTGAGTTTACTATAAATAATACTCTAGTCTTTTTTAATTTTCCAAATTGATATTTACATAATATTTATTTTGGCATCAGTTTATCTACATAAAACATATAGTCAAGACCGTCACCTCTGACCAGAAAATAAAATTAAAAAAAAATTCCCCCTTTCAACTTCCTTTGCAATGTTTATTATCTTCTCTCTATGTCTCTATATGTATATATATATATATGTGTGTGTGCGCCTTCCTTTGTACTGAAGTACTAATTCAGCATCATTAGTTGAAAAATTTGCATTCTGCAATGGCAAGAAGATTTGGTATCTTTTGCTAATACCTTGCCCTCTCAAAATTTCCTTTGCATAAAATCATGACAGGCATTTGTCTGTTGATTTCCAATAGATGTTAAATAAGTATAATTTGAATGTATCATATATCAAATATTTCGATTTTTTCCTTTTTTTATGATTTTTTTTATTACATGTGATAGTCTAAACTACACGGGAGGGAGTTTATCATGCACACACAACACAACTAAGATGTCATAGGGGTTCGAACCTAAGACCTCTGATATGCAAGTCAAGACCCTTTTTCACTGGATTAGACGCCGTTGGCCCTTTTCCTATTATTTAGATCATGTTTATCAATTTGGTTTCACTTGAAGCTTTCTGCCATATAATTTTCTTGTGCGTTTGTAAAGATATTGCAGTGATGAAACCATACAGAAGAGACTCTCCACCTCTTCACTTTAAGTTGGAAATAAATTCATACTCCTCCTTATTGACGACGCTAGCAAAAAAGTATGAATATAAAGTGTTTGAAGCTGGCGGTCACACATGGTGGGTTTTTTTCAGTCATCCACTAATTTAGCTTTTTTTTTCCTTTAATCTTTTACATGCATTTCCCACTTAAATAAGGATGCTGATCAAGATATTGCCTAGCTAATTTCTCTTATATATATATATATATATATATAGGAAAAAAAGAAGAAGAAGAAACGGATCTCTTTTTTTTTTTTTTTTTTTTCTCTTTTTGCTTTTACATGGCTTTGCATGTGGAGCTCATTTTGCATTGTATTCAAGGATCGTTCTTACAATGCATGTGGAGCTCATTTTGCATTGTATTCAAGGATCGTTCTTACAAAAAGATCAACGAAATAAAAAACTGTGCAACCATTTGATTATCATAACAAGACTTCATTGTTTACCTGAAGTACTATGTTCGCCTATTTATTATCATAATTAGAGATCTTCATAAACTTCCATTTGGCTAATTGTTTGTAATAAAGGGGAATTGATCAACAGTTAATGTTCTAAAACATCAACATTAACACGAAAATTTTCACTGTATTTAGGGAAATCTGGAGATATATAATTTAGTTGTAAGTCTGTGTTGCAGGAGGTTGGCTGTTTACCCAAGTCAAATGATAAATGGAGAGAAGTACATCTCCCTCTACTTGGCAAAAGCGAAGACAAAGAATAATGGTATTATTAACTCTGTGGTGTCAGCTCTTAGGGGGCAGGCGGAGGTTTATGCTACTTTTAGATTGTCTGTATTTGATCACAACCAAAAGAATTACTTTACCGTCGAAGGTAAAGTCTCTGCTACATATTATATGTCTGACTTACAAAAACACGTGATTTGAATGCTGCACATACTTATATATATATATACATACATTAATTGAAGAACATATTTTGGACGACGTGGGAGCATTACCGCTAGGCTCAGCGACGGTGGATAGCACGCTTTGATACTAACCCACTTAAAATCAATTGGCAATGAGTGGAGATGGTGAATAATATTTGTACTCAACTAACTTTGAATTTGTGCGTTGATGTTTGTAAAGATAATGCCGGAGCATTAAGCCGATTTGAGAGTGGGACTGAGGTAGGTTTTGCAAAATTTCTTCCCCTTCATACTTTCCAGCGCCATTCAGAGGGATTCATTTCGAATGACTGCTGCACATTTGGGGCCGAGGTTTTCGTCTCTACGAATAAAAGGACACTTCACAGGGAATCGCTTTCCCTCGAGACACCTGCCATTCGCAATCGTACTTTCCGTCGTGATTTGGGACAGTTCTCCACACAATTTGACATGGAGTACGCATTTCCACAGTTGATCATTGTTGGAGGAAGAAAATGGTATGCACAATCATAGTCGAGTATTTTATGTTGTCACACAATTTGACTACCATACAAATGTAGGTTCTTACCCTTAAAAGATTGGTATTTTTTCTTTCTTTTGACTGGGATCATTACCTCTTCTTTTTTTCTACTAATTATGTAGGCAGTTATGTGTTTATCCGAAAGGGTACGGGAAAGAGAAGAACAAATCACTATCACTTTACCTACGATCGGCCGACGATTTGGACACGCTTCCCAGTGTTTATGCAGAATTCAAGGTTCGGGTAATTGATCGATCCCTTAAGACGCACAATACTGAACGGAGAGGTAATTCACTTTACACATATTTCTTTGTCATCTTCCTGAGTATCTACTACTCATCAGCTCATTGGCCTCACTTGTAATATCTCTAATTTTCTGTTTCAGGCAACCACTGGTTCTTGTCCACAGACTGCATTTCTGGTTGGCCAGATTTTATGCCGTTGCGAACTCTAAAGGGGTTCCTTAAGGGTGATATATTATCTGTTGAAGTTGAAATGCTGGCTGTGTCTACGTCGTTATGAGACACAGAGATGGTTTCCATCTTTGGAATTGTGTTTGAAGCCCTTTCTGAATTATTGTGTGTCAATTTTATTAGTTACCTTTTAAGTTTTTGGATTGAATATGAATAATCAATAATCAATAAGAAATAATAATGTTTTGTTTTGGAATAAAAGTAATTAGCAGAGTGTTTTGTTGTTAGAAATGTGTACCCTAGCTGGTGTATCGCTTGTAATCCACACAAACAGATGAAATAACTTTGACAAAAAAATGGTAGCAGGTGTACTTTTGTTGGGGTGAGCACTCTAACATAGTTATCAGTTATCTTGGATTCTTCTATGGTGTATTCTTTATTTATTTTAATTTTGAGAAAAATGGTAGCAGGTGACCAAACTAGTACCTAATGACTCTGCTGACACCTGCCATTCGCATGGTAGCAAATTTTAAAAAAGCAAATATTTAATGAATTAAAAAGTAAGTAGGCTCACATAAAATTAAAAATTGAATTTCTAATTTTGGAAGTATTCAATTTTTGGGTAGAATGTGGTATTCTAATTGACTGAAATTCAACCCATTAGGAATTCATCTTTTTTACCAATTATATCCACATACAATTTTAAATTTTTAAAATTTGTCATCTACTTTAACCCAACAACTAGGGTATTTTAGTAATTAGAACCACTCCAACCCCAATTCCATATGATTTAGTAAGCAACTTCAATAAGAATCCGGAATCTAATTCTCCTTAATCCAACTTCTCCTCAACTTAATTCCTCGTTATCTGATTACAGATTAATAAACATGCCATTAGTGCAAATGAGTAGTATTCAAAACTAGTCATCCAATACAACTTTCTCCAGAGGAGAAACAAACATCCTAAATTAATTCATAAAATGAAAAACTCATTCAATCAATTTATCAAATAACATTGCAAATATGAGCGATTAAGAAGATTTTTAAGAATAAAAATGAGAAATCATTTTCTCACAAAGAACACTCTCTCTCAGAACACAGAGCCAAACTTTGCAAATACGAATGATTAAGAAGATGAAACTTCAAATCATTACACTAATATTTCTAAACTGATTCTCCATTGAAGCACATGAAAACCTTTAAGTACAAGATGAAATTATTCTCCATTGAAGGGCACTAGGCAAATAAGAGTAAAAACTGCAAATGTTAGGCAGCACGAAATGCAATGCATGTACTAGTCAACTGAGAGTAAAAACTTCAAATTTTTAGAACGAATGCAATGCACATATACATGAATGATTTACCTGAATTAAGGACAATTAAGTAAAGTGGGCCCGATATCTATCAAATGTTGGCTACACGAGATTGGTCACGAATTTCTAAAGAAGAAAACTCACATACAAAAGTATCATGAATACTTAAACTCATGACCGCTTAAAAGCACACTAGAGTCATTTTAACTAATTAGTTGACTAGTATTTTTGAGCTTACCAGGTAGAATTATAACAGAGAATGTGGTCTCCTTTTTAAAGGTTCAATTATTACTATTTGGATAATATACTTTTTCCTGGCCGGTGCATCGTAGTCAAGCCACATGGAAATATATGTACACCTGGCTCTAGTATGTGACTTTATGGAGTCTTCTTTTAACACTTTCTCCATCTTTATATGTGGCTGTCTTAACTCTGTCCTAATCCGCGATCAGTCAGCATTTCTACAACTGCAATGGCGAAATTTGGTATGTTCTGCTAATATCTGAATTCTCAAGTTTCTTCTCATAGAATAGAATTAATAATTTGCTTCGTTTTGCCATAAATTTCTTCTGGTTTTGTGAAGATATTCCAGAGATGAGAGAATACAAAAGAGAGTATCCACCAGAGCACTTCATCGTGGAAATAAAGCCATACTCCTTGCTATCAAACACCAAAGCAGAAAAGTACGAGTCTGGTGTCTTTGATGCTGGTGGTTACAGATGGTACGTTGGTTTCTTTACATCTCTTTTCTTTTCTGAAAGCTGCTTTGATTATCTGCTTTCCCTTTTCTTTCTTTTTTTCCTTTTAAAATAAAATTGCTGATCAAGCTACTGCCTAGCTAATTTCTCAGCCAAATCAATATCATTTTGACTGATATTTCTCAGCTACTGATCTAGCTAATTTTATTTTGATCTCAGTTTTAGTGGTTAAACTGAATGGTTTGATTGAATTTTTTATTTATTTACTGAAATGAAATTAGCCTTATTTTAAAGAGAGACATAAAAAAAAACTGTAATTTGTGTTGCAGGAGGCTATCATTTTACCCAAAGTATGAAACAACAAGTAAGAAGGGTTACATCTCCCTCTTCTTGGTATTAATAGGGAGTGTGTCCGGGAAGCAGTCGCCGGCCGAAGTTTATGCCACTTTTAGATTGTTTTTATACAAGAACACACCTGAAACACAGGAATACTTGACCATAGAAGGTGAAATTCTATGCAACATATCTGATTTATCTGCTCACAGTTGACTTGCGTATATGTCTATAGTTATGTATGCACATAAAGTATTAATTACCAAAGTTTCTTTCCCATTAGTTCATGCATTATTAGTGATTAAATTACGTATAACAGATGGTTCTGGAAAAGTAAATCACTTTCATGAGGAGATGAGGCAGGAGTTGGGTTTTGCAAAATTTCTTCTCCGTTCGACTTTCGAGAAACGTTCTGAGGGATACGTTTGGGACGATTGCTGCAGAATCGGGGCAGAGGTTTTTGTTCATAAGGGCCAAACGAAAACTCTTGACGAATATCTTCCCCCTCGGGAACTCAAAAATCCAACCTCAAGTGTCCGTAAGTTTAGGTTGGGAAGCATCTCATCAAAACGTGACCCAAAGTGTCTATCTTCAGATAAATTCCATCTTCAAGGAAGAAAATGGTACGTACGTGCAATATGTCTTGCGTATGTATATAAAGAGAACTGTTATTCACACTCCATATAAAAGCAAACATTATTCAATCCTTTATTCGCTATGGAAGTTATACGGGAATCATTGTAACTTTCTTGTGTTTATTAATTTTAGGAAGTTAAGTGTTTGTCAGAACGGAGAACCAGAGAACAAATCACTATCATTTATGTTAGAATCGAAAGAAGATTGGAAGAGCTTTCCGAGCTTTTATGCAAAATTCAGGGTTCGGGTATTGGATCGAGTCCATGGTAAACATACTACTGAAAAAGAAGGTAATTCCCTTTACACCTCTGTTGCTATATTCCTTATCTACGTATCAACTCATTGTCCTCACTGGAAAAGAAAAAATGAAGTAAGAAATTAAGGCCACATTTGATATGGAGTTAGACTCGGCTATCCTAGACTAGTTACTATTGTTTCACAAGAGAACATTACTATTGTTTTACATAATTCTCTAAAAATTTGATTCTTTGTTTCAGTTCAACACTGGTTCTGTTCCTCGAACCGCAAAATTGTTTTCCCAGACTTTATGCCGTGGAAAACTCTCCGTGATTCGTCGAAGGGGTTCATTAAGAATGATGTATTAACTGTTGAAGTAGAAATATGCTCGCTATCTGTGGTTGAAGCTCCTAGAATATTAAAAAAACCATTGTCTTATGATTAAGATAGATGGTTGCAGATCTTTGAATAGTATTCGGAGCCCTATGTGTATATATGCTGTGCTAGAATTTCTGAGTGGTGTATCCAGAATATATAAAAATTTGTGTGAACTTTATCAGATAATTTTCATGTTTGAATTGTTCGCATAAATAAAGGATTAATTTCTTGTGCTAGATACCACACTGTTTTTTAGGTTTTGCATAATTAAGGAAAGACATGATTGTTAATTTCTTGTGCTAGATACTTTGAGTAGACAAGAACACAACAATTTGGATCCAACCATTGATTTTTACTAAGACTTTGAACTTAAATCTAACACATCAATCATGACACTATAGTCGACGCTCATGACTAAATGCAGCATACAGTTGATATTCACCTTATGAGTACGACATCAGGGGAGGAGGGAAGACAACGAGTGCAAGGATAGATGACTTCGGACCCAGCCCAGTTAACTAAAATACTAGCCCAATTAATTACACTCATTAACCTGCATTAATTTGGTTATTTGGTCCAAATGAACATGCGTATACTCAAGGTTGGGAGGATCGATGGGAGATTTTTGTCAACTTCAAATTGTTTGCATTAGATATTTTGCACAAACATGATCATAAATCCAAGAACTCTCTACTATATTTGATTCATGCACATGTTAAACTATCAAAGCTCCCCCAACCATCATATCCTTGATGCTAACGACTTCTTGGGAGTTCTGGTAACGATGGTGAACATTTCTAGCAGAGCTCAAATCCCCAATGAGCAGAAAATCATTAAACTCATCGAAAATTTACTTCAATATACAGATAAACGGTGTTTAATAAGAAAGAATAGAGTTTCACACATAATACCAATGTATCATGAGAGTTTAAACCTAAAATCACTTATGTGCAACTCTATTATTTTTTGGGTTTACTATAACTTATGTTGTAGTCTTTTCTTTCCTATTATTTTCTTTTGGCTGGCTTTTTTTAAAAGCAAACTTTATAGTCACTCAACCATTAGACATTAGTATCTTCCAACTTGATTTGCATTGTTTTCTGTCTTTCTCTATGTCGATATACATGTAGTCTTTGTTTAATTGTCCACTTGCTATTTACATAATAATTCTTTTTGGTCCGTGTATTTGAATAAGCCTTATGGTCAAGTCAGCCATTCACATGAACCACGGATCAGTAACTCTTAACCTGATTTCCATTGTTTTTGGTCTTTCTTTATCAGGATATATGTTGCCCATGGTTCTAGTACTTTTTTGACTTGATCACTATAAGCAATAGAATGGTTCGTTTGGGAGTGCTTCTGGAAGGGCTAAAAATATATTTTGATTACCAAAAGCGCTTCTGATAGCGTTTGGCAGAAAAGTTTAGAAGTGCTTATGGGCCATAGAAGTACTTTATGGAGAAGCACCTGTCATATACTTCTTCAAGTGCTTCTCCAGGAAGGACTCCCAAGTGCTTTTTCAGGAAGCACTTCGAATTTTTATGAAATTTTCAACAACTTTATAATAAAAACGCTTTTGTTAGAAGCGCTTATGAGCAGAAGTGCTTCCTAGAGAAGCAGTCCCAAACGAGCCCGAAGTTTTTTTAGTGTCTTTGTTGACTTTTGACCGCTAGCTTTGACATTTGATTATCAACCATTGACTTGTGTCTCCTCATTTCCTTCTCCTCATTTGCACGTCTAATCACATGACCGTATAGTGCCCTTAAAGATTAACAACATAGCCACAAAACATCTATGATGCCTCAGGTATAAGGATTAGTTTGCACCATTGCAATTCATGAGTTCTAGCTTGACATGTGAGTAAAGACTTCCATGCTGTAACTCATGTGTTGGATCGAGTTCAGCGTATTTGTTCTTTTACAAGCACCTACACACATATCGATGTGTCTCCACACTTAATGACTTGAGACCTTGCCATTTCCTATATATAGAAACGATACTGTGTGTACTGGTTTTTATGGAATATTGAAGCCCAATCAATATTCCTATGACCAGGAACATATTTAGGATTTAGGGATGATGAGAAGTCTCCATGTATGCAATCTCATTACATAGCTCTCATATCCACTTGTGTATTACTTGGACTATGGTTGTTCTATATATTGAAAGATAATATAGGATGATTTAATGTATAAAATAACATTTCTTGCCTATTGATAACATTATGTTTTTTTATCAAAGATGTCCTTAACTCTAACTATCACATCAATAGTTGGCTTTAAGAGCATATTTCTAACACCGATGGTATCCATCCTTCCTCTTAAAGTTTAACCACGGTTGGCATCATCATTGAAAGAGTAACGAACAGGCTTCTCGTGATTAGTTGGTGGTGGAGGAGGGTACAGATTGTAGGAGGGTGCCGAACATTGTGGAGGGTTGCCAGACCATACTTGGAGTTGAAGTATGCTACCTTAGCGTGAATAGTGACTTGCCTTATTAGTTCAGCATAATTATTCCAGGTGTTGTTGTGTACCGAGTAGCGGAAGTTGGACTCATGAAGGCCAATCTTGAAGTTGCCAAAGGCAACATGATCATTCGTCTCCGAACCCTCCGAGTAGTTGCATACTTTCGGAGAGGTTTGTCTTCACATTGTTGAATCATATACAAGTCATGTGCCGAATATAACTGATCAATCTCAATCATGAAATGATCCAAAAAGATGTGCTTCGAACGGTCGAATTTTAGCAACATCGGCACATAGTCGCTCCATATCGGTATGTAGGTTAACATCGGCAAGTAGCCTCCTCCTAGAAGATTCTACATGAAGGGTGCTATGTAGGGTGCCAAGACTGGCTTCATTCGGCAGGTTAGAATGTGGGTTGCCGAAGAGACGAAAGGGAGTGATAGGTGAAGGAGCCAGTAGAAAAGTGGGATTCATGAGCCGATTCCTACATATGGCTCCAATATGTTGATGTTCAAAATTGGATTCAACTTAAAAAGGATGAAGTATGGTTTCTTCAGCAAGTGATGAAAAGGTAAAGACCTTTGGTAATAACGCCTTCATCAGGGAGACGAATCTACAGAAGATTAACATAAGAAGAATCGTCAAGACCTTAACCAGTGTGGTATGAACCGAAAGTTTTCTGATGCTCAAGTCAACAAAGTGTAAGGTAAAAGATAATTTTGGTAGCGTAAGGGTATGGGTAAAGATTAATTAACTTTTTACCTTGGTGCTATTCCCTTTTACAGGCAAAAGAAAGTGGATGTTTGCCAAAAGTTTCTATGGACTTTGGGCAAATCATTGTGGTGTTGACACGTGTCTGGATATTTAGGTTCTGCGAGTTTTGCCTTCGATGACGTCCTTCGACACGCCGGTGTAGAATCGGAGTAGGAAGTCCCTTCGGTGCCCTTGGTCATGATGACGTCATTGGGGTTCTGAGTCAGTGATTTTCCCCAAGTGTTTCCCCTTGGGCAATTTGTGGGTTTATCTATGTACCAGTTTCCGAGTATTGAATGTGCTTGATTGATTATAGTACAAACAACTTTTAACCAATTGAGCTACAACTTAAAAACCCTTTAAATAAATAAAAAAATTTCTATTTTAATTGTTCATTTGATATTTACTTAAAACCAGTCGCGAACATGACCTTCCACTGGATTTCTACAAAAAAGGTTTGCATTGTTTATTATCTTTATCTATCTTCAAATAGGTGTTTTCATATGTATTTTCTGCTTCTTTTTATTTATTTATTTATTTTTATTTTTATATAAGTGATAATTTAAATTAAATTAATCTAAACTATACATTTCCAAGTACATGCATTTTCTGTTGGCTCTAGTATTTTTTTATCTTGCATTTTCTGTTGGCTGTAGTATTTTTTTTATTTTGCATTTTCTGTTGGCTCTAGTATTTTTTTTTATCTTACTAGGTATAACAAATAATGTGGTTTTTTTTAAAATTTTAAATTATTGCTATTTAGATAATAAACTTTGGTCTGGCCCGTGTACTTAAATATATTTTAGTCAAGCCATTCATATGTGGATGGGTAAGTTTCAACTTTTTTTAATTGTCCAAATTGATATTACATATTATTTATTTTGGCTGCTTGTGAATGTAAACAAAACTTATAGTCAAAGACCGTCAACTATGACCAAATAAAGAAGAATTCAACTTTCAACTTCCTTTGAATTATTGTTTCTTGTCTCTCCTCTCTCTCTCTCTCTCTCTCTCTCTCTCTCTCTCTCTCTCTCTCGTGTATATATGTATGTGTGGGTGCTCCTGCCTCTGTACTGAACTACCAATCCGCGGTCAGTTGGCACTGGACTGCAATGGCGAACAGACGTGGTATGTTTTGTCCTCACAATTTTGTTCTCCATAAAATCATGACATGCATTTTGTCTTTTGATTTCCAATAGAGTAAAATATTAAATAAGTTGTTTGAAACTCTAAATTAAACATGTTTGGTTTCACTGAAGCTTTCTGCCATAATTTTCTTTTGCTTTTTGTAAAGATATTGAAGCGATGAGAATATACAAAAGAGACGCTTCACCACATCATTTTAAGTTAGAAATAAAGTCGTACTCCTCATTATCAACCACGCTCGCAGAAAAGTACGAATCTAATGCGTTTGAAGCTGGCGGTCACAAATGGTGGGTTTTTCCAGTCATCTACTAACATCGTCTCTCCTTTATGCAAAAGAAGGAGGGATTCCACTTTCAATTATTTGTTGAACATATTTTCATTTTAATAATATGTGTTTTTCAGTTGCATTTAATCTATATTTGTTTTATGCTAAAGCTTACGGGAAATTAGCATTTAGCTTTGCGCTCGAGGAACTAGCGTAGTTTATATGATTTTTATCTCTAAAAAGACAATAGAAATTAGAAGTACAAAAGAAAATTATTGTTAGATTATTGAACTAATAACTTTAATTAGCCCATCCGTTGATAAATTCATATCCTGCCCAATGCTCTACTCTTTAAATCTCATCGAAAACCATATAATCATTTGATTATTATCACAAGATTTATTTCATTTTATAATTTGATACATGAATACATGCATAAACTCGAAGTTTTGCACTGTATTTAGGCAAATCTTAAGATTTATAATTATACTTGTAAGTTTGTATTGCAGGAGGTTGTCACTTTACCCAAATCAAATGATAAATGGACATTGTTACATCTCCCTCTACTTGGCAACAGCGAAATCAAGCGTTCCTTCTTTGAGTTCAATGTTCAGTGGTATTAGTGCCCCGCGTTCTTTGATGTCAGAATACAATGCTATTAGTGAAGAGGACTACGTTTATGCCACTTTTAGGTTGTTTGTATTTGATCAGAAACAGCAGAAATATTTTACCGTCGAAGGTGAAGTCTCTACTATAATATTATTTCTGATTTACGTACACACACTGACACGCATGTACTTAATTAATAACTTTGAATTTGCACGCCGGCGTATGTGCAGATGGTGCCGGAATATTAAGCCGATTTGATCGCGTGAAAACGGAGGTTGGTTTTGCAAAATTTCTCCCCGCGATACTTTCGAGCATCCTTCTGAGGGATACCTTCTGAATGACTGCTGCACATTTGGGGCGGAGGTTTTTGTTAATACGAGTGGGAGGACGAGATATACAGAATCTCTTTCCCGGATACACAAATCCATGTTCAGCAGCCCTTTCCGTTATGATTTGGTAAACTTCTCGTCACAATTTGGGCTGGAGCACTTGTGTCCAAATCTGATCATTTTTGGAGAAAGAAAATGGTATGGCACTTTCACTCAATTAAATTGTTGGAGAGTAATATTGGGTACTTGATTTGTGGGCTTGATGAATTGTTGGACCCTCCCCTTTTTTTTTTTTTTTTTGGTTAGGAATTAATAATTTTTACCAAAATTAATCTATATATATATATAAAATAAAAGGCAGAGAATTGTGAAACATTCAAAATACCAGAAAATATCCTTGTTAATTCAAACATTAAGAATTGAAATTATTAATTAAATGAGAATAATATGATAAATTTACTTTTTTCATATTAAAAAAATTAAAATTAAAAACGAAATTAAATAATAAGTCCTACTTTTATATAACATAACTACCCATGTTATATTTAAATTCGACGCCATTTTGGACTTTGGAGCCTCATACTCTCAATAGAGCTGGTATGTGGCTAACCCTTATAAGTATTTTATGTTGCCAAGCCGGTGTGTGGCTAACTTTTATAAGTATCTTATATTGCTTCTTCTGTTTGTGTGCTTTGTACATGTATACGTTTTACCTCTATGACGCAATAAGTAATACCAAAGATTAATTGGCCATGTCAATATCCTTTTTTTCTTTTTCTTTTTTTTTGGGTTTTTTAAAAAGGGATAATTTTTTCTACTAATTGTAGGCAGCTATGTGTTTATCCAAAAGGATACGGGCAACATAAGGACGTATCACTGTCACTTTACCTACGATCGGCCGATGATTTGTACACCCTTCCCAGCGTTTATGTAGAATTCAAGCTTCGGGTAGTGGATCGAGCCTTTAATTTACACCATATTGAACGAACAGGTACCTATTTTTGTATCTTCCTAATTATATACTTATCAATTCATTGGTCTCACCTGAAAAATCTCTACAAATTTGATTTTTCTGTTTTCAGGCAAACACTGGTTCGTGTCCTCGGACAACACTTTTGGTTGGCTAGATTTTATGCCGTTGCGAATTTTAAATGACCCTTCAAAAGGGTTCCTTAGGGATGATATATTATCTGTTGTAATTGAAATGCCGGTTATGCATGGGTCCTAAAAATAGAGAGATATTGTATTTGAAGTCATGTTGCGGAGATGTCCCGATTAGTGTGTCAATTTTATCAGTTAATTTTCAAGTTTGAATTCATTAATGAATAATAAATAATGTTTTGTTTTTGTAATAAATGTAATTGGGTGTATATATATATATATATGCTTTTTTATTATAAAAAAGCAATAGTAAATATTGATGAAACATAATAAAGTATAAAGCAGCCATAGTGGTGGAGATGAGTACATCCAATGATCCAAGACAACAATATGTTGATTTGATCTTGATAGAATTACGCCTAAATATATATAAAAAAAGACTTAAATCCTCGATTTAGCAGCAAAAAGCATTTGTACTTAAGACTTAAAATACAGATCCACTGCGTAGTGGCAAGAACGGTAAATCCGTATCGAAAGACGAAAACTAAAATACAAAACACAATACATTTTTAAAGAACAAACAAAGAAACAAGATTACCACTCCACATCCTCTTCGACAATTGAAGAGACTCATAATGCCATACTGGCTAAACCCCATCCACACAATTCAACAATTTCCTTTTTTGTAATTCCCAAAATGAACTGGAGTCAAATCCTTGTATATGTGGGCCAAAACTGTAACTATATTATGGCGACAATGGTGTTTCACGATAATTGCTTCAACAACACAAAACACATCATCATAGCAACATGTGCTACATTCATCGACATTGACGTCGATGATCAGTGCATAATTATATATCATTTTGTACCATTCTAACTTATGATTTGATTATGATTTTTAGTTAAACTTTTGCTTTTAATCTATTTTGTGTTTATCATTTTTTTCATTGAGCTTTAGGTAGCAATGGTGGCTTTGGATAGGAAAATGTGCAAAAAAATGCAAAAACGTGCAAACCGAGCTAGCAATTTGTTTTGGCCTAAACTCCTTCCTCCAACCTTGGATTGGCCCAAATAACATTTGGTTGGAAAGATTACATTCTGCACTGCAAGATGGACGGCTCAAAGTTATTAGTTGCTTAAGGGAAGCCCAATTCGTGAGCCCATGAAGTTGCTAGTCATGTTGACCTAAGGATGAGCTAATTGTTGCTTGGTCAAGATGAGCTATGCATGAGCTATGGTTTCTGGTGGGATTTGTTGGTGAAGTGCAACAGCCAAAAAAAAAAAAAAAACTGATTTTCTTTTGCATTTGTGTATTAGGTAAGGTTGGTGAAGTGGGTGTTGTAGGCGGAAGCCATACTCAATTCAGATTTCTCACTTCCTTCTCCCTATAAATACCATTTCCATTCCATACCAAAAGATGAACCACATCCTAGGATTCACACTCCCACAAACCACTCTATCCATCCTCCACACTCCCATCATTTCCCAAACACTTTCTTCCCTTTCCCTACGCATTTTCTCTTTCTTAGCCATCACCACTCACCCAGACTCATCCCAAATCCCCTCCTTAACCTTCATACATCATTTGAGATGTGGGGAAGCTCTTGGAGAACCATTAGACGTGGAGAAACTCTTGGAGAAGCATTGGACACCACAAGAACTTCATAAAAAAGGTTTCTCTACTCTTATTGCATTCATTATGTTTTCTCATTTCTATTTAAGTTTCTTTCCCATTATGAGTAGCTAAATCCATAACTAGGGCTTCGATATAACCTAAATATTCTGGGTTTATAAATTTGAAGTTTGATTCATGATTCATGTTCATATTCATATTCATTATGCCAACCTGCCTATATGCTAATTGGAATGCCTAGCTACCATTCAAGTTTGTGTATTTTGGTTGAAACTAAAGTAGACACCATGTGCTTTTGTTTCAATTGAACTATGAATATGAAGAGTATGTATGGACATTCGAAAACAGGGATTAGATACATGTTTGGTTGTTAGTTCTTTAAAAAATTCTTCTATACTTGTTGGATTTCTATTGCTCAATTTATGTTTAACAACAAAGGATCTAATTAGTGAATTATGAATACAAGGTTAGGACTAGACACCATGGCTTGATCTTACTTTAGCTAGAATCAGTCTTTGAATCTGAATTAGATTTGTCACTTGAATCCTTATAACCTAGAATTGGATTGTTATAGTGAATCGAATGCCCTAGTCTCCAAATATATTTTTCAACCCTTAATACCACTCTTTGTTACACTTGTTTACTTGTGAAATTACATGTAGGATGACCAAAAATGCCTAGAGGGGGTGAATAGGCCAATTTAAGATTATAATCAATAAACAAAAAATAAACTTCGGTAGCAAGATTGATATGGCTTATCAATCCTGAAACGTGTTGAGCATATAATAAATGAACACACAGAGAATTATTTTATGTGGTAAACCCCCACGTCTGGGGAAAATCCATGGGACTACTCAGTTCAACACAAATCCACTATTGAACAATGATTACAAGAAGTACTCACACACTTATCCTAGACACATTCTAGATAATATTTACCAACTTCTTCGTAACTCAACTTTTGTCATGGGATGATCTTCGACACTCCTTATGTTAAAAGCAATATTGGTCACAATTGCTTCAAGCTCACCGGAGGAAAACCACCACCACGGTCTTGGTGGCCCCAACTATATGAGTCACCGACATGCATTTAAATGCAATATGAATGATGAAAGGATTTGATAAATCACCAAGTAAACATGGAACACTTGATTACTTATCTCAAAAATATACACATCAGCTTTCTCTTGAAAATTCTATATGCTCAAACAAAATCGGAAAGCTGTGTTTCTTAAAGAAAGACACGCCATATTTTTTATATAGACATGTTCTCCTATTTGTAAGAGAAGTCCACCAACCATGTGATCAATCTCTTGCAATAGATGAGATTTGATTCTTAGAATCCTATATTAAAGTTGCAAGCTGATGCACTATTACAAATACCTTTTACTCCAATCAATCCTTATACAAGGAAACTAAATATAACAAGATTGGCCCAACGAAACCAATAGAACGTGCTATCCAAGTCAAGAATAATGAAAACATAATATTTTAACTTAAATCAAAATAGAGTCCAACTATGTAATATCAAGAGATAAAATCTGATCCGATTAAAAATAGAATTAACACAAAAATACTTGAGTGAAAATAATTCCAACTAAGAATCCTATAATGAATGCATGATTATGTCATGATTTACCTGAAATCAATTTCCTCATATCGATCAAGTCACACTTTGAAAATCTGGGATTGAATGTGTTGCGCCAAAACATCCAGTAAAAGATATTCACACCCTAATTCCCGACCTATGCTAGAGTCTAGGAAATGCTAATACAATTTTCATACTATCAACTTGCTTTCGTTTGCAATTTCATTTTGTTCGTTTGTTTTCACAATCACAAGCACTCTCACTTCAAATTCCAATTTTATTTTACTTTCAAACTCAATCTCACTTTAAAATTTATGTTAGACTTAAGTTCTTGTTTCTAGAATTGGGTAATCTAAGCACATAATTTATTTGAATTTCTCAATCCTCATGGGTATGACCTCGTTTTTGTCTTGCTATACTACTAATTGGACTTTACAATTGTGAGTAACATAGCAGTCGCTACCTCCACCAAGATCGAGAGCACCACCAACAGCCACTCAAGACCTTTATTTATCTCCAAATCACAAGTTAAAATTGTTGGAAAAAATTGGCTCACCTAAAATTAGGATGCATGTTTTCAGAGGAAAAGCGACTGGTCGACGAGTAGAAGCGACCAGTCATTTTGAAACAGAGTGGAAGGCTTGAAAAATCGCCAGAAAGCGACCAGTGAGCCTCTATTTGCCACCGGTCATTTTAAGTCTAAATGCATGCCAATGAACCTGCTTCAAAGCCACCGGTCTTTCAGTCGTGCTGTTTTGTTTTCGACACGTTTTCAAGACTCTTTTTCATGTGCTTACCTAATTGCAAGGACCACCTTAGTCAGTTATGAGTTCAAGGGAATTATGAGTTCAAGGGAGGTTGGCAATCTACTGGGAGAGCTGGGATAGCACTTGTGGTTGTTTGTTCATTTGTTTCAAAGGCTTCCTACTCTTTGGTTCTAGATAAGGTGGCTGAAGTTAAGGGGTGCAGCCTTTGCTGACTTGCTTTTTGGTTCCCCTAACTCTGGATCTATGTGGGGGTGGCTGAAGGTTGAATGTGCAACAATAGGAAGCTTCCTCCTAGGTTCAAAGGCATATTTATACCAGCATTATTAAAGGGAAACAGATGCAAGACAAGAAGTGTGGCTGGAAGCTAGAGTGAGAAAAGAGAAAACCAAGTGTGAGAGAGTTTACAAGTGCATCAAAGTGTTGAGCAAGGGGTGTGAGAGAAATCAAAATTGTAACCTATCTTCCTTAGTGAAATTTCTCAAGGAGATCACCAAGAGGATGTAGGCAAATTTCTGAACCTCTATAAATACTTGTGTCATTTGTGCTCGGTTATTTTCTCTGTGTGTGAGTGTTTGACACATCCATCATTGTATTTATCTAAAGTAAAAGGAATTATTTGCTCAACAAAATGAACCACCAAGATATGAAGTAGATCTAAAGCAAGAGCTCTGAATCTGCAAAAAGAAGACAAACAAAACAACCATGCACAACCAACAAACTGGCCCAAATGGCAAGAGAAGCCAATAACCCCCACGTTTTTAGAGTTTTCTCTTGCTAGAGTTCTCTCTCTCTCTCTCTCTCTCTCTCTCTCTCTCTCTCTCTCTCTCTCTCCCATGTTTAGAGTTTTTGGCCTATTACCAATAGGTTTATATATAATTTAAATTTGTAGTAGGTGTTTTTTTTCAATGTATGTTTTGTTATTTTGAGAGAATGACGATAATATATTATTGAAATAAGGATGAGTAACTAGTATAAAAATTGGGATATGTCGTCAAGGATTAGGCAAGTGTGTTTATACAAATGAGCTTAGTCGTCGATCTAACTAAGTAGCCTTATTCACTGAATCGCAAGCTGAAGCACTATATAAAATATATTAATATAATATTTTTCCTTACATTTTTTGGGGGAGCACTATATAAAATAGTTATCTTGGTGTCTTCTTTTATCTATTCTTGATTTATTTTAATTTCATCAATGCTACTACGAAAATGGGATTATAAAAAATTCAAATGTGACATCATGTGCTAATAACAACTTCTTCTTTTTTTCTTGCCGTGTTGAATTATTTATTGAATAATGTTTAATAGTTGGGAATTCCTTAAGTGTAAAGGACAGGCTAAGCTTTAAAAACTAGTTCGGAACAATGCCGTAATTTTATTACAGGAATACTTAATTACTTGTGCTACAATTCCTTTGCAAAACAAATCATCTTTGTTTCTCTCCCAAACACACTGTGGCGTCTGACTATAACTAATAATGTAGTCTTTTTTTAATTGTTCAATTGATATTTGCTTAAACTTTGTTTTTCTCGGCTGGTGTATTTAATAAGATTTGTAGTCAACCATACACGAACACGACCCCACGATTTGTTTTTTATTTTTTTATTTTTTGGATTGTTTATTTATTATCTTTCTCTATCTCGAAGTACAGGTGTACTTCCTTTTCACATGCATTTTCTGTTAGCTCAAGTATTGTTTAGCTTATTATGTATATTAAAGGCAAAAAAAGTCACTTTTGGTCTAGTTTGTCTCTTTTATTATTTTGTTCCATGTCATTTCAATTTGGTCAATTTTATCCTTATTGTTTCACTTCAAAGCAATTCAAAGACAGTATCTCATTTCTATCAAATTAAAATAACTTCTGTTACTTCGAGCATTTCCACCGCTCCCTACCAGCCCAGGCAAGAGGCCCCCTCGGCTCCCAAAAGTGTTTTTAGCGGTCAAGTCTTGCCAAGGCAAGAGATGGGTTCCACCTATCCAGGCAAGGACCAAGACAAAATCAGCCCGCCCTCTTGCCTAAGGGCTATGACGTCACCACTAACGCCAGGATGGCGTCAACGCAGGAAATCAAATTTTTTACTGTTTGAGCAGAAAGAATTGGTTTCTAGGAGAAGATCTCTCTTTCTTTTTGTGATTGTTTTATTCGACTCCATGGTTGAACAAGTTTAATTACTATATTGGTTTTATAACTTATTAAGAACTTACATATCTTGGGTAGTAAGGTTTAACAATTTGAGAATCTAGAAGTCAACTTCAGCTAACACTTTGAAATTCCTAAGTGTTTCTTAAGTATCTGATGAGATCTCCCCAAAGCATTATCAATATGGAATTTGAGATATTACAAGCTCACTCGACAACTATCTTAAAATAATAAGCTCTCTCAAATACTAAACATGATATGTTGTCAAACCATCAATCTAATACCGTACATTAAGAGAATCTGTTTCACAAGAGAACATTAATCTGGCCATTGTACATATCACAAAATGGTGCACATAAACGTTGATGGTGGATCATGGATGTAGAATTCCAACTGAGGATGGTGAGAACAAGGTTGTGGTCTTGCATGTGCATTTTCGGCTTTCTTTTCCTGTTCAGCTTCCTTTTCAGTTATTTCTTCGACACTCACCAAGTCTGCGTAGCCAAGCTTCTTCCTCAACGACTTCGCCATGTCCGCAGCATCAACTCCATCTCCAGTTATCACCATTTTGTCTCTGTTGGGTCCCTGGAAAGCCACTGATATTACACCTGCAACATTATAATTCATAAACAAATTATCGAACTGATTAAACAAATCTCCCATTAATATGAAAGAATATAGTTTCAAAGTATGAAGGGCACCATCTTCCGCAACAGCTATCTTCATGGCCTTGGACCGACACTTATCACATCGAATCGGCGCCTCAATGGTTATCTTTTGCTGTAGGTCATGCATCCAACGAAACAAATGTGTCAGAATCAAACCATGGACTAAATAGGACATGCTGCGCCTTCTTTCCTTTTCCCCAGAAAATAAAACGATACAAACTCAAGAGATTAAGAGAGAACATATATAAATTGCATGTTTCTGGGAGAAGTGATCTACCTTCATATTGTCTGCTAGTATACTGAACAAAATTAAACTTTGGGGTTTCCAAGAAGAACGTATGGATGTTCTAATGCTGTAATAAGAATGTGAAGTTGAGTGTCGTTTTTATAATGTCAACC
This sequence comes from Prunus dulcis, assembly GCF_902201215.1. Lineage (NCBI taxonomy): Eukaryota > Viridiplantae > Streptophyta > Magnoliopsida > Rosales > Rosaceae > Prunus > Prunus dulcis. The sequence continues at coordinate 14,038,297 of NC_047651.1, forward strand.
CTTCTAGAATGGCAGCGGCAGCTAAGCCTACACGTGATTATCTTCACTAATTGAGTTTAAGGGAACAAGTTTGGGGATCGATTCACGTTTTGTGGGTTCAACGTGCGCTGTCCTATGAGAATAAGTCAAAAAATTTAGTTAATTAATTTTTGCTAATTTGATTTAAGACTGTATTTACATGTCAATTCTTATAGTGACAAGTGAACAATAGGTAGTACTCTAATGAAAGTCAGCACAGCTAGTGTGTAAGCAAGAGTAGTATTATTAGAATATTATGAAGCATCACATGTTCAACCAAAGTAAAAAAGAAAAATCTGTTCTAGCCAGGCTCATTCATTGTACATTGACTTGTTGCCCTCAGGAGATAGAATTTAAGAAAAAGGAAATCTAAATTAAAGATCTGTCATGACTAGTTGCCATATAAAAATTGACTTATTTAATTTGGAAGCTGTTCATGCACTCCTCCACAATTTAATTTTTATTTTTTTAAACCAATGCAGTCCTAGAATTCTACCTTAAAAAATAGGTTATGGAAACTCATCTATGTGAATCTTGAGCAGTGTGGGTTCGGAGAAATTGTAAAATGGTACTGGAGTATGATAATATGGTTTAACTTATACACAGTCTATAATATGGGTGGACGACAAGGTTGATATTCCTTTTTTAAAGAAATAGATCAATAACAGCAGCTATCTTCATGGCCTTGGCACGATGTTTTCTGCTTCTCATCTGCACCTCAATGACAATTTTTTTGCTGTGCAATTAATTCAAAAAAGCATGTCACGTATAACATATTTATTTGGCTTTGCAGCAGTACTTCTCCTCATACAATAGAACTTGTTTTCTTTTGCCCTTTTCTTGAAAACTAAATTAGCATTCAGTATCCAAATTTGATCGAAAGGTATACACGCTAGTCTTTCGATTCATGTGTAAAATCAAAATAATCAATCTTTTATATGGAGGAAACCAAAAAACATATTTGAGAACTTTCTTGAGTTGAAAAGATTAAAAATATAAATATGGCTTTGGAAAACAGATGGGTTCTCTTTTCAGATAGAAAATCATCGGCCAACCACATACATATCATATGTATGTACAAAAAAAAAGAAAGGAGAAATATAGAAATTAAAAAAGTTGACAACCATTGATGTATGTAAGACACGTAATGAAAGCCCCATATATATCAACAGTTGAGAATAGTCATGTACAAATGGCCTACCCTTCTTATAAGTTTGTTTTGTATTGATTATACTTACCATCATATTGCACCCTGCACAACAAGTGGCTCTGAGTATAAATGACTTTGTTCTGTAGCAATCCTAGAAAGAAGAAGATGAAGAAGTATAAATATTTATTGAATCCCTATATATATATTTGATGTCAATGATTCTTCTTCTTCTTTTTCCGTAGTTTTTGGGGGTCAAATGATTTCAACCATTCTAACATCGCAAGTAATCCACATGTGAGTTTCGTTCATGGAGCTGGCGATCCGCGATCCACGATCCACTTTTTGTGGGTTCAAACTATATATACCACGTTTCACACTAGCTAACCTAACCCAAAATTTTTTCCAAATTTTTTTTTTTTTTCACACTCTGTTTCTGCGATCTTTCTTGATTATGACTTGATAGAGTGAATTATTGAAATAGCATATTGTAACCTAACCCAAAATTTATCGAGTCAATAATTGCCCAAAATCCCCAAACCATCAAGTTTTGACTTAGAAGGTCATGAGGCAATCTCATTAGGTCATCAAGATGACCTCATGCATGACCAAATAACTGTACTGACATGGCATGCATTCAAAAACTTCGTCACAGAAATTTGAGATTAAATAATAAATCTAAGACTTTTTTCCATTTTAACTACTAAAAATTGTTATGATAAAGTTTAACGCTTAACTGTTGATTTGCCCCCTGAACTTGTACATAACTTTCGATTTACCTTTAAATTTTTTTTCTACAAAATTAAGGATATGAACTCTTTTTTTGCTAATTTCCCTCATACCGTCTGAATCTGCAACATTTCATCCAATTTGCCATTAAATATGAGAAATAAGGTCATTTCGTACATTAAAAATAAATAAAAAGTTTTAAAAATTGAAATAATATTCTCTCTCTCTCTGTAGGTGGGTTGCAGGCTGGGTTATGTGGGTGAGGGGTGGAAGTAGGGATCTATTGCCACTGCTGGGGTGGAGGGAAGGGATGGGTCTAGGTCTGGGGGTGGATCTTCGAGGGGAGGAGGCGAGGGCTGGGGGATGGGGGATGGGTCTAGGTTCGGGGTGGATCGAGGGTGGGGAGGGTGGTTGTATGGTGACAATTTAGGTAGAGATAAATACAGAGGATGAGAGAGAGGAAGATATAGAGGAAAAAGGTCGGGGAAGGCAGGATTAGGGGATGGGTCGAGCATAGTCTGAAATATCGATAATATCGAGGAAATATCGAGCATATTTCGGTTTTTTCGAATCACGGATATTTCGGAACATATCCATGTACATATCGTATAAATATCGACAATATCGACGATAATATCGGAAAATATCGATGTCGATAATTTTGCTCACATTTCAGCAATATTTTATCAAAATATCGGTGTAATATCGCTAAAATATCGAAAATATCGATGTGAAGGAAAAAAAAAGTTTTTTAAAAAAAAAAGGAAAAAAGGGGAGAAAAAAGCACAAAGGGGATATGAACCCCTCCCATTTTACTCCTCCAACACCTTAAACACCATATCACTTATGTTTTTGTGATAATATGCTAAAATATTTATATTTATATGGGTGGTATGTTAACAATTACATGCAAAATTATTTTGGGGATTTATCATTTGATGACTACTCTTCACAATACACTTATTTTACACATAGAGATGATGAAGATAGTAAAAATTTTAAACCTCGTAGGAACTCTATGTGGTACTAAGTCACTCATGTATCTTACCATGCAATGTATAAAGTGTACAATATTATAGTAAATCATTATATATAAATGATTACGGTGTATTTAATCTTTTTTCATTAATTATTACATATTTTTTACACTCATAGTGTTTGCCCGCTTGCTGTATAATCAACTTAAAATTAGTTAAATCCATCATGGAATGCATTTCCTTCTAATTTTTTGTGATAAACTCATAGATAATTGACTAAATAAACATTCTCCAAAGTTTCAATGAAAATTTCCAAGTTTTTCTTACAATTTTCGTGGTTTTTATTCAATTTTTATCGATATCGATAATATCCCGATATTTCCATCGAAATTTCCATATTTTTGGACCATCGATATTTCCGATATCATCGATATTTTAGACCTTGGGGTCGAGGAAGTGGATGCCTGTGATGTTGAGTTGGTGAGGGGGTGCATCAGGGGGTCTTTGGTCGATGGGGTTGCAGGAGGAGAGAGAGAGAGAGAGAGAGAGAGAGAGAGAGAGAGAGAGAGAGAGAGAGTTGAGGATGGTGACATAGAGATTAGAGGGGGAGGGTGGGGCAGATCGAAGGAGAAAAGGAGGAGGAGGAGGGAGATGGATGGGAAGGAGGGCTGGGTTCTTCGAGTTGGGGGGAACGTTGGCGCTAGGTTCGGTTCAGTAGGTCTCGTGAATTTGTTTTCCCTATTTTCCTTCAATTTTTTTCAAAAAAATTTGTATTTTTTAAATGATATAATTGAAAATTAGATTAAATGTTGAGGATTTAGACGACAGGGAGAATTGGCAACAAAAAAAAACGTTCATATCCTTAATTTTATATATATAAAAAAGTAAATAGAAAGGGTAAAATAAAAATTAAGTACAAGTTTAGGGGGGCAAATCGCCTAAAGTTTAACACTAGTTGAAAAGTGAAGGTAAATCCAAAATGAAAGTTGTGATCTAATCTAAAATGTTTGTGATCCAAATTAAAGTAATGGGTTAAACACAAGTAGTCCACGTAAAGAAAAAAGGCCTACCACTGTTTTATCAGAACCACCTAAATTAGTTTTTTTAAAGCATTTTATGTATACATACCCACTTCTACCATCATTATTATAAAGATATTCTTATTTATCGAATTTTCTAAAATCAGCCACCTGTTATGAATTTATTAATATTTTATATATGAAATTTCCCTTTTGTTCCTGTGTCGTGAAATTTATAGAACGAAGCCACATCTTGCCAGCTGGGTTAAAGTTAAAGAAATAAAATCCACAAGCTGTCTTAATTGCCCTAACATATGAATTTACTTTATTGCCATTGTCATTAATTTTCAATTTCTTTGGTTTCTGTCGTTCGAACGCAACTCATTTGTTCAAATGCAGCTCCTTCATTCTTCATTGTTTGGGAGGTCTAGTTTTGATTTCTATGATTTCAGGTGTGATTTCTATATATGAACAGAAGTTCAAGTGCGATTTCTGCTACTATTAGTTCAGTTCTTGTTGATTTTTTAATTGATATTGCGTTGTAGGATTTTCGTGCACATTATGTTCTTCTGTGAGCTGCGATTGTCGTTTCTAGTTGGATTTTGAGTTATGAAATCATGAGAAAAGTTAGATTCTCCAAATTTTGAAGTTTTTTCGGATTTTACGGATTATTTTTGTTCTATTCCAAGCCAGTGAGTTTTTATACCTTTTTTCCGAATTTATTCAACTCTAAATTTTTAATGTTTATTGTCATGCACAAGACGTTTTGATTAGTTTTTTGTTTTTGATCTTCAATTTGTCCTATTGGTGCATGATTGTGGTTTTTTAGCTTTTTGATTCAACTCTTTTCTTTTCTTCGGATTTTAGTTGATTTTGAGGTATGCATGTTTAGCTTTTGATGAAACGTTTATCTTTCTTGTTCAATTTAGTGTTATTGATCCTGTTTTTGACATCTGATCTGTTTTTTGAGATGTTTCTCTATTATTATTATTATTTTTTGCTTATTATCACAAACCGTTCCTAAGGTTTACGAAACTATCAGATTGCATCCTTAATGTTTTTTTTGTGTCACTTATGGTCCTCAAGGTTAGTATGTGCAATCACAAATGGTCCCTACCGTTAGGTTCTATCAAAAACTCCGTTAGTTTGCTGATGTGGCATACATATATATCACAAAACATCCCTGAGGTTTACACATTTATCACAAATGGTCCCTACAATTTTTTTTATTTTTTAATTTAAAATTCATAAAATTTTGGTTTTCTTTTTAAAATTATTTATAAATGAAAAAAACCATTTATAGAAGGATTTAATCCTAAGGACCATTTATGAACCCTAAACTTTTAGTTTTTTTCATTTTTAAATTTTATGAATTTTAAATTATTTTTTAAAAACTTCATTAGTTTGTTGATGTGGCATATATATGGAGCCCACAACTACAATAATATAGTGTCACATTTAAATTTTAATATATATTTAAAATAATTATAATTCATAAAATTTTAAAAAGAAAGCAAAAATTTTATGAATTTTAAATTTAAAAAAATAAAATTTTTCATAAGGACCATTTGTGATAGGTGTGTGAACCTCAAGGATGTTTTGTGATATATATATGCCACGTCAGCAAACTAACGGACCTCAAGGATGTTTTGAGATATATATATATGCCACGTCAGCAAACTAACGGACCTTAAGGATGTTTTGTGATATATATATATATGCCACGTCAGCAAACTAACGGAGTTTTTGACGGAACCTAACGGTAGAGACCATTTGTGATCATGCATACTAATCTTGAGGACCACGAATGACCAAAAAAAAAAAAAAAAAAAATTAAGGATGCAATCTTATAGTTTCATAAACCTTAAGGACGTTTTGTGATAATAAGCTTTTTTTTTTTTTTTTTCAAAATCTTGTTGCTACTATGTTATTGTGCTCAATTTGAACATGACCTTAATAGCATGGTACTGTTTGATAGGATGAACGCACTGTTATTGTTGTGATTTTCCAGATGAACTTAATGGCATGTAATTGTTGAAAACTTGATATTGCTAAGTGTTATAAAAATTATAGTTTTTCTCTTTCAGTAAAAGTCAAAAGCAAAACTGTTTATAATATAAATAATATACTAAATAGATTGGAAATCTTTTTTAAGGTAAAGTAAAACTAAAGAAACAAATAATAGGTAGATAAAAGTACAATAAATTAAGATTATGAAAGCAGATTTGGTATAGTGAAGCACGTCAAGGACAATGTTCTAAAACCTTTCTAGCCTCCTTGCGTTCAGATACTGACGGTCTATAAGACTCCAAGATACGACCCTCAATACGCAGGCTCAAGGTCCTTTATGAGCACGTTCACAATCGAATATATGTCTCCAAATCACAGAATCGTTGCCCAAAAATAATAATATATGTAGAGAAAGTATGAAATGTATAGGAAGAGAGAATCATATTGTGGTGGTGATTGTGGTGTGTGGTATTGTAGTAGTATTTGTGTTATATGGTTGTATTTCAAATATGAAGGAGGAGTGGCATTTTATGGCATCCAAGAACATGTAAACTACACCACATTAAATTAGAAACAAAACCTAAAAATTAAATTTATAACCTCTACAATAAAGAAAATAAAAGAACTAAAATAATTACACAAATCGAAACGGTTAATTTTTTAAAACCTTTTTAAAATTCCAATACTAAGAATTTGTTTGTGTGGTGTAGTAGCAGTGTGTTGTTTTATTTTATGTCTGATATATGTTGAGGCCCAAAAAAGTCACAAGAAGTCCAAAGACATTTAAAGCCCAATATAACATATAAAGTTGTTATGCGTTAATCCAAGCTATATTTTGGGAATTAATTCATTAAATAAATATAGAAATAGTGTGCATGCCATGCCAAGCCAATAATACATTTTTCATATGTCAATCACCTACTAAGCTAACATGAATCCAAGTCATGTGGTTTATGGACTTACACGAGGGATTGTTGTGTGGAAAGTTATAGAGGTCCACAAGGCCCATTTGGGCTAGCTACTTGGGAGCACCAAAGTCCAAGCATATTACTTGGAGTTCTCCAATGTGGGTAAACAAATGAGATATTTTTCAAGCACTTCTTTTTACCCATAGGAAATAGGCATTTTCCAATGCCTTGCTTCACCCGCTGGAAATAAGAATGTCCCAATACTCCCTTTTACTAGTTGGAAACAAGCCAATTCCAACACTTCCTTTTACCTATAGGAAATAGTCATTTTCCAATGCCTTCCTTTACCTATTGGAAATAAGAATGTCCCAATGCCCCCTTTTACCTGTTGAAAATAGACTAGCTCCAACACTTCCTTTCACCTATTGGAAATCAAAGAGAGCCTTCACCTTCTATAAATTGGGAGACATTACTCAACCAAAACCAACACCTCTTGGTTGCTGCAAGCTTCTCAACAACCATGAGAACTCACCTTTCTTCAGCTGCTGCAAGCATTCCAGTCGCCTTCACATTCATTCCTGAGCCATCAACCTCCATCGTTGGGCTGCTAGAAGCATCACAGTAACCATCGACCAACATCTCTTGGTTGCTCAAGCATACCAGCAACTATCAGACCACTTTCCTTCCTCCCTTCGGCTGTTGCAAGCATTCTAGGGTCATCCCAGCCATTCCTCAGTCATCATAACCATGTTTTCTACTTTCTCACCTTTGAAATCCATCATCTTCTCCATAAAGTCTCACAAAGCATAACTCCAAACTTTTCCTTCATTCCAAGCTATAAATACCATAGCATTCAAATCTCAAGCTTTTCCTCTCATCATCCTTCTCTTGAAACTCTTAAATCTCCATAGCCATAGCCACAAACAACATATTATCACCACCCAAACTCAAGCATATCTAACACCAAGCCAAGCACATGCATTCTCATTTGCTAAACTTGTGGGTCTTTAGCTCCTACACTCCAAGCTCTCATGCCAAGCCTAGTAGTATCTTGATTCTCCAAAGTAAACTCTCATGCCAAGTCTGTGCAACATCAATGCACCATCTTCAACTCTTCGTCAAGCTGCCGGAAACATCAGCACCAAACACGCAACCACTGGAAGAAGAATAAAGTACTCCCCTGGCCCTTGTTTCTCCATTGGGATACTTTGGACCTAGTTCTCGCTAACTCAGAAAAAAGGGGCAACGAAGACTTGATTCATCACTATATGGCTGTCCAAGAATTAATAAGTCCGAATGAACCTTCCGACAGAAAAAGACCCCAACAATATATTATTTTGATTTTTATGTTTTATTTTTTGTTGTTGTAGGGAAGTCCACTGTTATTACTTGGAGTCCATTGTTAAAGTGCTATTATCGTAAAATAGACTATTAGTGCATGTTAAATTGATTTTTTGTTTTGAACGAACACTGATTAAAATGGTGAAGAAAATGGTTCACTTTATTATTGGGAGTCCACTATTAAAATGCTATTACCGTAAAATAAATTGTTAATGCATGTTCAATAGACTGTTAGTACATGTTAAATAGAATGTTTTTTAGAAGCACATAACTTGAAATTTAAAAACACCTAAATGTTCAAAGGCTATACAAGTCCTAGGAAAGCACAAGAAAAGTAGCCAAATATTGGATTACAATTTTTTTTTTTTTTTTTGGCATTTCACTCCTCTCTATTTCATGGAATTCCAACTTTTTTCATTGCTCATTCTTTTTATCAACACTTTTTTTCTCATTACCATACCTGATCTTTGTTGAAATCTGATTCAATTTGTTTGTTTCTCAATAATACATGACATTATCTTTTTTTTGTTTTCTTTTTCTATTCTTTTTTGGTAAAGTGAAGGGCAAACACCCATCAATAACTAATGCACAATTAACTTGGGTAAAGAAACTCAAAAATCATTAAAAATCAACTAATTCACATCACTCGGGGCAACATCCCAAATATGAATACCCAAAGGCTTGGCGACTCTGATAGTTGCAGACATATCAACAATAGAATTACTTAGTGATAATAATCTCCATTTGAGGAACCTAAGTGTACAAAGTATTGAACTCAGCACTTTGACCAAACTTCAACATATTTGACACATAGTACTGATTGAGACTTGGATGTTGGGTAGCGCTAATCTTGATTCTCATGAGAGTTGCTAGAGAATAGCCCAATTCTCACAGTCGCGATCTCACGATGTCTCTTATTTAGGTGAGTTCTCCACGAGTACATGTGACCTGCACTCCATGGGAGATTGCTCGCCTCAAAACTCATTAAGGGGTAAATCCCTTCAAGACGTCACATAAAATAGCACTTTTGCCTTAGGGATGAGTAGAAGCATATCTGAAGGATATCTCCATAGTTTTATGAGTGCTATATGAGTCATGCAGTATGGATTGTTTCTATCACATTGAACTTCCTTCATAGGATCGTCAATCATAGAAGTTGGGTTACCTCCCTAGGTGACTCCCTGATGGGTTTAAGCATATCCCCCTTGACATTTTGCATTAATAGCCTCCTCCACGAGGCATGCATATCATGACTAGTCTTCATAAGGCATATATAATGTGGGTCATGTGCTGAAGCCTTTTTTATGGTTTTTTTTCCTTCTATTATTTATGGGTTTGGGCTTTTTTAATATGTAAAACAGGGATGGGCTTCATAATTCATTGTGGGGTGTTTTTTTGTTTTTTTGTTTTTGAAAAGGTTGCTGCAATGTTGTAATTAATAAGTGTTTGAAGTAGGGTGGACATCAATCTGGCCAAACCGATTATATTGGTTTGGTTTGGTTTGGTTTTAACCAAAGAAAAAGTCAACAGTTTCAAAAACCGATCCAAATCGGTTTGGTTCGGTTCGACTATGGTTTGAGAATTTTGTAAACTGTCCTAAACCAAACCGGACAGATTAGAAATAAATTTATTATTTGTTAAATATATTTTACATGTGGCAAGGCTTGAGTGGTTATTTGTAAGTGTTATCATGCACCATTCTGCACATGATTAGACTATAAAAACTCAACTCAAACTCACGAATCTCTATGTACCTTTCCCTCACATTTCTCTCAGGCTCTCCTTTGTTTCCTAACCCTAGCCGCACACAACACTCACTCATTGCATCATTCATCTCCATCTTCATCACCTTTGGTAGACAATGTCATCACTTTTGGCTTCTTCGTCTCCCCAGTGTAAGTTCTCTCTCTCTCTCTCTCTCTCTCTCTCTCTCACTGTCACTCTGTAGATTTGATGGTTTTCTTGTTCAAGTTTCTGATTTGGGTTTATATCTTGCTAAAATATGAAAACTATGAGAGAATATTTGTTTGTGGGAATTTTCTGTATATTTGTTTATAATACAACAAAACCTGAATGGGCAAGTAAATAATAAATTCCTAAATCCATTTACAGTAGGAAATCAGGAATTAAAGTAAATCAATTACAATTATAATAGGAATTCTTGGTGTGTAAGGAAAGTAAGTCAATATCCACAAGTCACGCCAACACTCCCCCTCACGTTGGTGCATAGATGTCGCCAATGCCCAACTGATCCAGTGAATTGTGGAATGCTTTACTGGAAATTGCCTTTGTCAAAATATCCGCCAATTGATCCTCGGATTTCACAAAAGGAAACTGAAACACTTTAGCCTCAAGCTTTTGTTTGATGAAGTGTCGATCCACCTCAACATGTTTAGTACGATCATGTTGAACCGGATTCTGTGCAATGGCTATAGCAGCCTTGTTGTCACAAAAGAGATTCATTATGGATGTAGGTTTATACCCAAGTTCAGTAAGCAACTTTCTTAACCAAAGAAGTTCACAAATCCCTTTAGTCATGCCTCTGAACTCGGCTTCTGCACTGGATAAAGCTACTACATTCTGTTTCTTGCTCCTCCATGTCACCAAATTACCTCCCACGAATGTGAAGTAACCCGATGTGGATTTTCTATTTGTTACATTACCTGCCCAATCTGCATCTGAATAACCATCAATATTTAGATGACCATGCTTTGAGAACATAAGTCCTTTTCCAGGTGTAGACTTCAAATATCTAAGTATCTGAAGAACTGCATTCATGTGGTCTTCACTTGGAGAGTGCATAAATTGACTGACAACGCTCACCGCATAAGCAATGTCTGGTCGAGTATGTGACAAATAGATCAATCTTCCCACTAACCTTTGGTATCTTTCTTTGTTAGTTGGAACTTGATCCGGATATTCTCCAAGATGATGATTCTGAACAATAGGAGTGTCCGCAGGTTTGCAATCTAGCATTCCTATGTCTGTCAACAAGTCCAAGACATATTTCCTTTGAGATAGAAATATGCCTTGCTGCGATCGAGCCACCTCAATTCCCAAGAAATACTTGAGTCCACCTAGATCCTTCATCTCAAACTCAGTAGCCAAATAGTCTTGTAGCTATGATATTTCCTGTTTATCATTCCCAGTAATAATCATATCATCAACATAGATTATTAATGATGTTACCTTCCCTTTCCGATGTTTCAAGAACAGAGTATGATCTGAGTTGCACTGTTTGAAACCATTGTTCTTCATTGCCATGGTGAACCGTCCAAACCATGCACGTGGTGACTGTTTCAATCCATACAATGCTTTTCTTAACCTGCAAACTATTCCAGTCTGAGTAGTATTATATCCAGGAGGAATGTCCATGTACACCTCCTCCGTGAGTTCGCCATGTAGAAAAGCATTCTTTACATCAAACTGGTGTAGTGGCCAATCCAAATTAGCTGCAAGGGACAATAAGACTCTGACGGTGTTTAACTTTGCAACTGGAGCAAAGGTTTCTTCATAGTCTATACCATAGGTCTGTGTGTACCCTTTTGCCACAAGTCTTGCCTTGTATCGCTCGATAGATCCATCTGCATTGTGTTTTATAGTAAACACCCATCTACATCCGATAGTCTTTTTTCCTCGTGGTATAGTCTCCAATGTCCAAGTCTGATTTTTCTCAAGAGCTTTCATCTCCTCTTTTATAGCTTGGACCCACTTAGGATCTTTCAATGCTTCAGAGACCTTGGTTGGAATATGGATAGCAGACAACTGATGCACAAAAGCCTTGAGTGGTTCAGACAGCTTCTCAGTGGATACATGATTTGCAATTGGATACTTGGATGTCTTGCCAATATCAGGTGAATAACGGTTTGGTGGCTTCCCACGATTTTGCCTGAAAGGTAATTGATATCCAATAGTTTTATCATCTAAATGCACAAGTCTAGTAGGAGTAGTTACCTCAAGGATATTCTCAGGAGATTGGTCTGTTGGTACTGTTGAGTTAGAGGGGGGTCTTCATCTTGTTGTTCTGTATTGTCTGTAGGTGTGAGACTCGGATCAGAAATATCTTCGCATGGATCAGGTGGGTCAGGCAATTGATCGCTATGAATGGGCGATTGGTTGCTTTTGACAGAGAGTAATCTCGTGCTCCAGACTCGGAATGATCAATCATTTCTGTACAAAGGAGAATTTCTTTATTTTCCAAGTTGCTCCAATTCTGCTCTTCACTTTGTATCTCCCCCTGAAGTGTAGAATTGGATGATGGGTCATGGAAGAACAGCTCAGATTCCAGAAAGGTCACATCCAAAGTGACATAGGTTCGTTGGGTAGGAGGGTGATAACAGCGGTAGCCTTTCTGATGAGTGGCATAACCCAAAAAAACACAACGAAGCGCACATGGATCAAGTTTGCTACGTTGATTTTTGTGGAGATGAACGAAAGCCACACATCCAAAGATTCGGGGTGTGAGTACCAAAACAGAAGGCAGAGGTCTGTGTTGTGCAAGCACCTGTAAGGGAGTTTTAAAGGTCAGTACACCAGAAGGCATGCGGTTGATCAGATGAACTGCGGTGACAATAGCATCATCCCAGTGATGGCGAGGAACATGAGCGCCAATCAGAAGTGCTCGGGCGGTTTCAAGAAGATGTCGATTCTTTCGTTCAGCAACACCATTTTGTTGTGGTGTCTGAGGACAAGTCGTCTCATGGATAATTCCATGTTGTTGGAAGTAAGTCTGAAAGTCATGATTGACAAATTCTCCACCATTGTCTAAGCGAAGAATCTGGATTTGAGCATTAAACTGAGTTTTCATCTGTTTGTGGAAGGACTGAAAACAGGAAAACACTTCGTTTTTATTCTTCAACAAATAAAGCCATGTCATCCGTGTACAATCATCGATGAATGTGACAAACCATCGAACACCAGAAGGAGCAGTGATAGGAGAAGGTCCCCAGACATCAGAGTGAATTAACGTAAATGGAGTAGTACACTTGTTCGTACTCAACGGGTAGGGCACACGGTGACTCTTGGCCAAAATACAAGTATCACATGTGAAGTCGGAGTCCTTGAAACCTGAGAATAAATCTGGTATAAGATGCTTCATATAACTAAAAGACGGATGTCCCAATCGACGGTGCCACAACCAGATTTGCTTTTGTTTGCTATCAAAGGGATGTGTCACGCTGTTAGCCATGCCGGGACTGAAGTCATCGACATAATATAGCCCCCCTCTCTTAGTACCACGACCAAAAATCTCCTTAGTGTGAATATCCTGAAGCAAACAAAAACTCGGGTAAATGAGTACACAACAATTCAATTGTTCAGTAAGCTGACTAACTGACAACAATTTAGTGGATAAAGATGGAACAAGTAAAGTATTAGACAGTGTGAGAGAGGATGAGAGTGCAACAGTGCCAGCCCCTGTCACAGGATAAGTAACACCATTGGCATTTGCAATACAGGTTCGTCGAGGTTGTGTAGTATTCAGAAAATCATCAGGATCAAACGTCATATGATCAGTTGCACCGGAATCAATTATCCAGCTCTTGGAATCAATCTTATCGGAAGTATGGAATCCATAACCAGTACCATTACTGGTCATATTGCATTGTCCTCGATCTGTAAGAGTAGCCCACCAATTGGGGTAGCCATGTGATTTAAAACAAGTCTCACAAGTGTGTCTCGGATCACCACAATATGCGCAATCTGGTCCATGTGTCGGGGTCGTTAGTCTAGAAGTCATAATCTGTGCAGCGGAATATGCATAGGATACAAGTTGAGTAGGAATTGGGATCGGAATCTGAGCCTGAGTCGGGGCTGGAGTCGGAGTCGAAATCGAGATCAGGGTCTGAATCAGAGACAAATTTGGGGTTGGGGTCATCATCGGAGTGGGGGTTGGGGTGTTCTTCGGAGTCGGGGTCGGGGTCGTCGTCATCATAGTCGGGGTAGTGGTCGGAGTCGTCAAAAGAGGATCTTGATTCTGGATCGGGTTCGGGGTCAAAGTCTGCATATGTAGGAGCGGAGCCATCTGGGCACTCAACTCAACGATAGTTGGTGAAGAATGAGAGAAGGAGTCGGTGGTGCTACCTCCATGAGGGTTGAAAAAATCATCAACCCCCATAGCAGCGGCGGGGTTTGAAACTAGAGTCAGCAATTCCAAGATCGCCGCTCTGATACCATGCTAAAATATGAAAACTATGAGAGAATATTTGTTTGTGAGAATTTTCTGTGTATTCTTCTCCTTGTAGGAAGTCATATTTATAATACAACAAAACCTGAATGGGCAAGTAAATAATAAATTCCTAAATCCATTTACAGTAGGAGATCAGGAATTAAAGTAAATCAATTACAATTATAATAGGAATTCTTGGTGTGTAAGGAAAGTAAGTCAATATCCACAAGTCACGCCAACATATCTCTCATGGGTTTTGACTTTAATTGGTTCATAACTTCATATCTCTCATGTTTAATGTGTTGTAATGTATAATGAGTTTGAATGTTTAAATTTCTATTTTTTCTTTTTTTTTCTTTTTTAAGTGAAATTACTGAATCTTCTTATTAGTTAGATACATATGGGTCTTCATTTTGTCTTTTTTTTTTTTGGCTGAAATTAGTGGGTCTTCTATTAGATTAGCTCATCAAAATTTGTTTGGGTGCTAACTGCCCTGTGATGAAGAAAATGATTGGGAGAGGGAGAGAGGTGGGCTCTAGTGATGTGTGGGTGGGATTTGTAGAAGTTAAAAGAGAAGATGGGTATTTGATTAATATATATATATATATATATATATATATATATATATATATATATATATATATATATAAGGTGATGGGAAGGGAGAATACGGTTTAAGTTTGTTTTTTCTCAATTCATCAGTTTAATTTTTTTTAAAAGACAACTCTTTTAATACATTATTCTATTTTTTAAAGATTATTACGTTTTGATGTTTGTTGATATTTTGATGAAAATCTGTGATTGTGTTTTTTATATAGGTTTTGCTTCTAATAATCCATAAGCTACGAATGAATCTGCAGAAATGGGTTGAAGGCTCTCAATTGATTTGTATTAATTAGTTGGATGTTGAAGTTTATTTCTATTTGTACCCAAATCTGGGATTGTATTTGAACTTTGTTTTACTGGAAATTTGGTTAACTTTCCATGTTTGATGTATTGGAGATTTGGATTATATAATGAAAATGTTGATGTTTGCAGCTGTATCAGTTTCTGTTTTAGGATGTTTGTTAACAGGTTCTTTGTTATTATAAGACGTTTTGTTTTATGCCTAAACCAGCCGCACCAAACCGTACCAAACCGGATATGAATGGTTTGGTTTGATTTGGTTTTTATTTTGATTTTAACTCAAATCAAACCACACCGAACCGTGCAAGTTTAATTGGTTCAGCTATGGTTTGAGGATGAAACTGAATCAAATCGGACTGTACTCACCCCTGATTTAAAGTGTTATTTTGTTTTTGAAAATGGACTTTGAGTTTTATTTATTTATAGAGTTTCTATATAGTTGGGTTTTCTATTATTTAATGTCCCTCTATTGGGCCTAATCTCCTACTCCCATTTTGTTGGTCAACGACCTAAATTAGTAATTAATATTATAATTAATTAATTTTTAGTATAAAATTTATCAGCTATGAGGAAAGTATTGGGGGCCAATATCGTGTACTTTTCTCGTGGGCAGCCTCTATGTTTCACGAACACGTCAAACACCTGGAGTGTTGGAGTGTGACACGCCGGAGACATAATCAACCTAAGGTCAAGACACGACAGTGATTTTTTTTGCAATTTTAAAAATAAAAACTCTCTCAGATGATGAAGAGATTGAAGATGCTGAACATAGAAGCCTCTGCTTGAAACTTTCCATAACCACAGAGAGAGAGAGAGAGAGAGAGAGAGAGAGAGAGAGAGAGAGCTGAACCCACCAACAATCACAGTTTCAACTGAAGCCTCTGCCTGAAACTTTAACGATAGAATTATAAATAAAATAATAAAATAAAAAATAAGAAAGAGGCAAATGAGAGATGGTGAATTGGGGAAAAAGGGAGATTTGGTGAGGTGGGTTGTGATGAGTATATTCTAAAATATCGATAATATCGACGAAATATCGAGGATATTATCATTTTTTCGAATCACAGATATTTCGATACGTATCCATGCACATATCGTATAAATATCGAGAATATCGACGATAATATCAAAAAATATCGACGTTGATAATTTCGCTCACACTTTAGCAATATTTTGTTACAATATCGCTATAATATCGCAAAAATATTGAAAATATCGATGTAATGAAAAGAAAAAAAAAAAGGGAAAAAAAGGACAAAAACACAAAGGGCGATTCAAGGTGTTTCCTCTTATAAAATTAGTCATCCTTAGTTCGCTTTGTATTGTGGTGTCCAAGTAGTAAGTTCTTTTTTCTTCTGAATATTGAGACATGGACATGCAAGGAATGATGGACCTTACATTTCTTACTTTAACAAAGTTCACACATGTATATCATTAATTTTTATTTTATTTTACGTATAAAAATGATACTCTTGAAACCAATTTTTTCTTAATTTGTATAAAAATGGGGGCCATTCTGCACTGTTTACCCTTGCTGTTTTCAAAGTGAGATCCTAAGGGGGAAGAAAATGGTATGTACGTGCGATATATCTTACGTTATGCAATCCTTTATTCGCTATGGAAGTTAAACGGGGATCATTGTAACTTTCTTGTGTTAATTGATTTTAGGAAGTTAAATGTTTGTCAGAACGGAGAATCAGAGAACAAATCACTGTCAT
Source organism: Prunus dulcis (assembly GCF_902201215.1). Classification (NCBI taxonomy): domain Eukaryota; kingdom Viridiplantae; phylum Streptophyta; class Magnoliopsida; order Rosales; family Rosaceae; genus Prunus; species Prunus dulcis. The sequence continues at coordinate 14,055,236 of NC_047651.1, forward strand.
TTATGTTAGAATCGAAAGAAGATTGGAAGAACTTTCCAAGCTTTTATGTAAAATTCAGACTTCGGGAATTGGATCGAGTCCATGGAGTGGCAGAGCCAAGAATCTTACCACAAGGGGTCTTAGTGTAAAAGTCCCAATGAAAACTTTGGCCAAGAGGACACCAGTTATTCGGTTTTTTACACACTAATGTCTCATAAATGCACACATAGAACATGCATAAATACACACTACTGTATGAGACAGACCTTTCCTGGCTTTTCTTATTCTTTAAGGACAAATAAGGCAAAAATTGGGGTTTTTGGAATGAAGGTATCAGTGTTGGAGAGGAAGGATACGTTGGGCATTTTCATTATTATTTTTTTAATTTCAAACTTGGCCCAAAATGAAATCGTTTTGTCCAGGTTGTTTAAAAACAAAAAAACCCCGTGTGCACAACCTTCTTCTTTAGGTGGCACAACCGCTTCTTCAGTCATATAGTTGAGCACTTGGTGTGCAACTCCAAGAGGTCGTACTAGCAGCTCCAAGAGGTCGTGCGACTCCACTGATCCCATTGTGGCTCCTCCACTGTCCATGGTAAACATACTACTGAAAAAGAAGGTAATTCCCTTTACACCTATCTCTGGTTGCTATATTCCTTACCTATGTTGACCAAAAAAAAAAAACTCATTGTCCTCACTGGAAAAGAAAAAATGAAGTAAGAAATTTAGGTCCCTTTGCTATGGAGGGTTAGACTCGGCTATCCTAGAATAGTTACTATTGTTTTACATAATTCTCTAAAAAATTGATTCTCTGTTTCAGTTCAACATTGGTTATGTTCCTCAAACTGCAAAATTGTTTTCCCAGACTTTATGCCGTGGAAAACTCTCCGTGACTTGTCGAAGGGGTTCATTAAGAATGATGTATTAACTGTTGAAGTAGAAATATGCTCGCTATCTGTGGTTGACGCGCCTAGAGTATTAAAAAAGCTGCCTTATGATTAAGATGGATGGTTGCAGATCTTGGAATAGTATTCGGAGCCCAATATGCATATGCTGTGCTAGAATTGCAGAGTGGTGTGTCCGGAACATATAAAAATTTGTGTGAACTTTATCAGATAATTTTCATGTTTCAATTGTTCACATAAATAAAGGATATATTTCTTGTGCCAGATGCCACACTCGTTTTTAGGTTTTGCATAATTAAGAAAAGACATGATTTGTTAATTTCTTGTACTAGATACTTTTATATTGTGCGGAAGCGTCAACCAACTATGAGTAAAAATTAAACAACAATTGGCAAGAGATAAGAAAAAAAACAAAACAACACCAACAAGAACACCAAGATTTATACTGGTTCGGCAATGCCTACATCCAATTTGGAGACGCCGGAGTATTCCACTATAATCAAATAATAGAATATAATAGTGTTTAACACTCAATTTTCCAAAGACCTAAATAACCCAAGCTCACACTCACAATAGAAAGAGAAAACCAAAAACACAAAGCAAAGAACAATTTGAGAATTTTCTTCTCTCTGCCGAATGGCTTCTTGCTATTTTTCTCTCCCTCAATTTTTGGTGCAGCTTCTTCCCTACCTCTCTCTTATGCATGCTCCCTTTCTCCCTTTTATAAACCCATGTAGCAACTCTCCAAAAGAGAGCAGCCGTATGCAAAAGGAATTTGGTCCAGTTCCCCCCAAACTCCTCCTCAATACAAGGAACAGTAACGACTACATGCCAACCCACGCGATGTCCAGCCCAAAAAGAAAAAATCCTTCATCATTGCACCATGCATTGTCACCCACCAAAGAGACATTAAAGAAAGAAAGAATTAATTCTTTCTCCCACAACTTTCAACACTTTCGGCTGACACAATTTCTGGCAGCAACCATGAAGACACATGTGGGGTGCAATTTAAGCCAACAAAGTCAACAATAGTTGCTAAATCACATGCCATCAAATTTGAGTGAATTCCAACATTTTAGTGGACAAGAACATAACAATTTGGATCCAACTATTGATTTTTATTAATAGAAACTCCACCCATTTGTCTTTAGCTATTGTAAAAGGGGACTAGGATAGCTACTATTTATGTGAATAGTGGTTGTCCTTACAAATAGTATTTTGTATTTCCACCTATTGCCATGGCTAAAGGCAATTACTATTCATTTTTTTTATTTTTTTCACAAATTTTTTTACCTCAATAATTAATTTGGATAATATTTTTCGGATAAGATTTCCAGATTCCTACGTGTCAATACTATTCATATCTCATAATCGGATAAAATTTTAAATTTCAAATAAATTAAAAAAAATTGGCTGGTATTTATAGAAAAAAAATTCATTAATTTTGGGGTATTTTTAAAAAAAAATTCCGAATTTTTTCTAATATTTTATTGCAAAAAAAATGGATGTCGTTGGATTGGAGGAAAAAATCAGATCGAAGAGCCCAGACGACGCCACGTGGCAATAGAAAAAAAATCACATGAGTGGACTGACGCCAGCCTGGCGTCAGCTATGATATCATCACCAGCTCTCGTTTTGGACATCGGGCTGAACTGGCCTTCGGGCTAGGGAGACTTGGTAGGACCCACGTGTTGCCCGGGCTTGGGCTCATCGTTGGAAATAGCTTTTTTCATTTTTCTCCCCCAGCCCAAGGCTTTGGCGCTTCGCTAGAGCAACTCTAGCAGCAAGCCCAGCCAAAGGCTAGGGGGAGGAAAAAAAAAAAAAAAAACCCCAGTTCCAATAAGGAGCCCAAGCCAAGGTTGGGAGTAGGACCCACAAAGTCGTGCTGGCCCTCAAGCCAGTTCAGCTCGAGCTTAAGCCTGAGGGCTGAGCTGATGTCATTGCTGACGCCAGGCTGGCGTCAGCCCACTCATTTTATTTTTCTATTACCATGTGGCGTCGTCTGGGCTCTCCGATCGGATTTTTTCCTCCAATCTAATGGCAGCCAATTTTTTTGCAATAAAATACTGAATAAAATTTAGAAAAAAATGTAAATTTTTTTTTTTTCAATAAATACCAGCCAATTTTTTTTTAAAAATTTATCTGAAATTTGAAATTGAAAATTTTATCCGATTATGAGATATGAATAGTATTGACACGTAGGAACCCGAAAATCTTATCCGAAAATCTTATCCAAATTAATTATTGAGGTAAAAAAATTTGTGAAAAAAAACAAATAAATAAATAGTAATTGACCTTTGCCATGGCAACGGGTAGAAATACAAAATACTATTTGCAAGGGCAACTACTATTCATGTGAATAGTGGCTGCCCTAACTCCCCCTTTGCCATGGCTAAGAGCATCTCCACCTATAAGGGCTAAGGCAAGGGCAAGGGTTGCCACTATTCACGTGAATAGTGGCAGCCTTGCCTTTTTTGGTTCCATCCCAAAAGGCTAGGGCAAGGGCAAGAAAAAAAAGAAAGAATATGCAACAAAATATTAACTTGTTATGTATTTATAGGGAAAGTGAATAAAATTGTTATGTATTTATAGGGAAAACATCCATAATTTTTTAGTATTTTTTTATATAAAAAATTGAATTTTTTTCAATTTTTTTGAATTTATTTTTGCTCGCTGACATCAGCGCCTTCGGGCTGAAGCCCAGGCAAGATCTGCCCTTGGGCTTGCCCAGGCGGGTGGGACCCAGGCCTTGCCTAGGCTGTTGGTTGCGCGCTGGAGGTCGTTTGGGCTCGCGAAAGCAGCCTTTTGCCTGATTTTGAGTACACGTTGGACTGGCTCTAAGGACAAATGGATGAAGTTGCTCTAAGAGTTTGGACTTTAATCTAACACATCAATCATGATAGTTGATGCGACGCTCATGACTTAATGCAGAAATTCTTATGCATACAGTTGATATTCACCTCATGAGTATCATACCTTATTAACCGACATTAGGGGAGGAGGGAAGACAACAAATGCAAGGATAGATGACTTCGGACCCAGCCCAGTTAGCTAAAATACTTGCCCAATTAATTAAACTCATTAACCTGTGCTTTAATTTGGTTCTTTGGTCCAAATGAACATGCGTATCCTCTAGGTTGGGAGGATTGATGGGAGTTTTTTGTCAACTTCAAATTGTTTGCATTAGATATTTTGCACAAACATGATCATAAATCCAAGAACTCTCTACTATTTTATTCATCCACATGTTAAACTATCAAAGCTCCCCCAACCATCATACCCTTGATGCTAATGAGCTCTCGGGGGTTCTATTAATGATGGCGCGCATGTTTAGCAAATCTCAAATTCTCAAAGAGCGAAAAATCATTAAGCTGATCGAAAATTAACTCCGATATACAGATAGACGGTATTGAATAAGGGAGAGTAAAGTTACACACACACTGTCAATATACCATAAGAGTTTGAACCTAAGACTATTTATCTGCAAGTCTATTATTTTTTGAGTTGACTATATCTAATATTGTAGTCTTCTCTTTACTATTATTTTGATATTTTCTTTTGGCTGGCTTTTTAAAAGGCAAACCTTATAGTCACTCAACCATTAGATATTAGTATCTCCGAACTTCTTTTTTTATATTTAGAAATTGAATTCATTCATAGAATTAAAATATTGTACATAGAACGATATTAGTATCTTGGAATTTTGTTTATTTTGTTATTGTTATAGCTATGTTTTTATTATATTGTAGATTGATCATTGTTATTAAAACACACAATGCATTGCAATTTATATTTCCATAGAATTAGTTTTTGTTTGCAATTTCTGTTTTTGTTTTTATATTTGGAATTATGAAAAAGGAACTGCTCACTTTTGCATAGACTGCATTGCAGTTTTGCTCACACTCATTGCAATTTTTATTTAGTTACAATTGGCTAAATTATTTTATCACTGGATATTGGTATGTTTTTTGAAGTTAATGGAAATTATACAATTGTGTCATCAATGGATATGCCTTTTTGACTTTGTTTGGTTGTTTGTTTTTATGATGAATTTGATTTTTTACGTTGTAGATTGATCATTACTAAAATACACAATGCATTGTAGTTTATATTTTGGTTTTTGTTTTTGTTGCAGTCTATGTTTTTTTTTTTTTTTGGCAATTTATGTTTTTGTTTAATATTTTTGTTCACATCATTGATATGTACATTGTTTTGTTTTGCATAACTATAGAGCATGAGGGATTTGGTACAAATCTTGCCCGAATCGGTGTTGAAATGAATTGTTTTTAAAAATAAAAAAATTATTGACTGTTAATATAAATATTGCATAACTGAACAATTATCACAAAAACAAAGTTGGTGTAGTGGTTTGAAAATGAGGATTTTACGTAATTTTGAGGTTCTTGACTTCAAATGAATAATGAAATTGTTTAAATAAACTTCAGTGGCATTACTTTAAATATAAGGCTAGATTTTTCTTCCCACGTGCTGGATTCTTAATCAGCAATGCCATGTCAATTGCCTCTAAATTTCCGTCAAATAGTGTCAAACTCGAACCCTAATGTCATGTCAGCTGTCTTTTAATAGCTATATGTGTCTACTTCTGGAATAATCGGGTAACTCAATTTCTGGAATTTTGTATTGTTTGATTGATGGGTTTTAGATTTGACCTTGGATATTTGTCATTTTACCATATTGTGGACTTACATAACATATGAGTTAGAGAATACACAATTAAGCAATCACAATGTGTGGTGTGGTTGGTAAATTGGCACTTTCAATTGGCGAATTGCTTGATGTCTTAATAGTAGGGGTTCAAAACTAGTTGAGAGCACTTTGTGGCCAAGAACAAACGAGTCGAACTCAGAGCGGAAATTAATTACGCCCTTCAAATATGGGGACACCTCATGATATTTACTAAATAAAAAATAAAAAATACACAGTTAAGCAAAAGCCCATATGACTCGTTCACTTCTTCCTATTGCTTTGTGACAGTTCACACCCTCCTATTTCACCACATATATACTACTTATGATATGTTTAGGTTTGGACTCTATCTTCTCTCTCATTTAGGTGGATTCATTTCATCTAAACTTTAATTTTTTGATTATTTTATCTTGTAAACTTTTAGAGCAACTTCACCCATAAGAGCTAAGTTTAGGGCAAGGGCTGCCACTATTCACATAAATAGTGGCAGCCTTGCCATTTGTGGTTCCACCCATGAGGGCTAAGTCTAGGACAAGTCTAAGGCAAATACTATTCATTGTACTTTATTTTCTATTTTTTTATACTTTAAACCATTAATTTTGATAATCTTTTGTAATTAAATTTTCGGCTAATATTTTTGGTTGTCACGTGTTCATTATTTTCAGAAAAGATTTTCGGATGAGAATCTTGGTTGCCACATGTCTTATTCCAGATAAAATTTTTGGATATTCATTAAAAAAAATTATAATCTCAGATTTCAGATAACATTTTCACCCTCTAAAATTGTGCCACGTGTCCCATGTCAGATAAGATTTTCAGATATTTAAAAAAAATTATAATCTCATATTTCATATAAGATTTTCACCCTCTAAAATTGTGCCACGTGTCATCTCTGTCAGATAAGATTTTCAGATATTTTTTTAAAATTATAATCTCAGATTTCAGATAAGATTTTCATCCTCTAAAATTGTGCCACGTGTCATCTCTATCTTTTGAATCCCTCTATAAAACTACACCATCAACTCATACCTCTCACACCATCTCTTATCTATTCCTTCATTTCTCAGATTTTACAAAACACATTCTACTCTCAATGTCAAACTTGAGGAGGGTGTTGGAGAGGCAACAGAAAGAAAGGGAAGAAATCCGGCGTAGACGTGCTGAAGAAGATCGGGATGCCGATGAAGAAGAAGAGAAAATGCTTGCAGCAGCGGTGTGTATGCTTAATCAATCAAGGCAACACCGTCGTCCTCGTGCCCCAAATGTGGACAGACGTAGGGAGTCTCGGGGTAAGAATCTCTTGGAGGATTACTTTATCCCAAATTCGTTATATCCTGCTCATAAGTTTCGAGGGAGATATAGAATGCAGCCACATTTGTTTCAAAAAATCATGCATGATATTTGTAATTACGACACATACTTCATTCAAAAGCATGATGTTGTTGGAGTTTTGGGTCTTATCCCGGAGCAAAAACTTACAGCTGCTTTGCGGATGCTTGCTTATGGGGCATCTGCAGAGCAGGTGGATGAGATTGCAAGGATGGGAAAATCAACTATCCTAGAGTGCTTGGTGAGATTCTGTGATGCAGTGAAAAATTTGTACACGAGGGAGTACCTTCGCAAACCCACGCCGAGGGACCTGCAAAGGCTGCTACAAAAAGTAGAGGCTCGAGGTTTCCCAGGCATGATTGGAAGCATTGATTGCATTCATTGGTAGTGGAAGAATTGTCCTACTGCTTGGCAAGGAGAGTACGGGAATCTGAAGGGCCAGAAAAGTATAATTTTGGAGGCTGTAGCTTCATTCGACTGTTGGGTTTGGCATGCCTTCTTCGGGGTTGCCAGATCTCAGAACGACATCAATGTCCATGGTCAATCCCCGGTGTTTGACGAGGTATTGCGAGGTCATTCTCCTCAGATCACGTACCAAATCAACAATACCGTATACTCTGGTGCATACTACCTTGTCGACGGAATTTATCCTAGGTGGACGACATTCGTGAAAACAATTTGAATCCCCAATCCGAGAAAGAAAGAAGCTTTGCTTCCTTTCAAGAAGGTTACAGGAAAGATGTGGAAAGGTGTTTTGGTATCTTGCAAGCTTGTTGGGCAATTATTAGGGGTGCTGCTTGGATGCTAGATGAAGAGGTGCTGCGGAGTATTATGATGACTTGCATCATCCTCCACAACATGATGAGGATGAGTATGACTACGATGCTCCAGAGGTATTTGAACCCGATCCCATGAACACGGCATTGACAAAAATATATGAAAGGCCGATGTGACCAAATGGACTACCAATGGTGACAGGACCCGACCCAATTTCCACTTTGGAATTCGAGCCAAGTCCTGTGCGTGTCCGACACCTGACAAATGTCGGGCACAAATGACCTTCTTACCCTTCTGACTTCACTTTCTCTTTAAATTTCCTTAGATTTCTGCCGAAAATTCGGCAGAACCTCCCCTGTATTTTTGATTTATCCCAAAATTTTCACCTGTCAAATAATCTCAAAAACCCTACCAACAGCCAGACTAAGTCAACAAACAGATTCCAACCTCAATTCCTTATGTTCAACATGATATCAGAGCATTTCCTAGGGTTTTCAAGGTTGCAAGGATCTTCTGCAAAACTTTACCTTGGCGCAGAAACTATGATTGGCCCGGTGGTGGATCCCGCGTACTTCTACGGCCTGGGGGCGAAAAACAGGTTGGAAATGTGAGTGGACCAAAGCAACAATAATGTTCTTCAAAACAATTCTCATAAACATAATATCCCCCATGGTAAAATAAATTTAGCTAAATAAAACTGAATACTTACTTATTATATCACGCGGAGTCAATTCAAGGCATTCTATATCAGTCATATTCAAACTTGAAAGTTTCATACAAACCACTGAATTCAAAGCTTTCATAAAAGTACTGAAATCCAACGCATATAAAAACTCTGTACTCAGATCTTTCATAACTGAACGAATATAAAGGTATCTATACTTGAAAAATCAGAAAAACTGACTTAAAATAACTGAAAACCATAGTTAAATAAAAGAAACTCAAAACCCTTTGAAATACCACCAGTTTGTACCCCTGTCATTTCC
>NC_047651.1:14063927-14066408 GCF_902201215.1 Prunus dulcis
AACTAGACCCAAGTGACAACGACGTCGACAATGTGGCTGACCAACGTTTAGAATCTTCAATGGAAAATGATGCGGAAACACTTCGAGATACAAATGTTATACAAGAACCGTTTCAAATAGAAGAAGTGTCTTCAGTCGAAATACCGATTCAGTCAATTACAATTGACCTCGGTGATCTTCCCCGATACGATGTTGCAGTGGGCCCTAGCAACGCCGAAGATGCAGTTATAGAGGAGGAGGAGGAAGAAGATTGGGAGACCGAGAGTGATGATAGCGACGATAACGAAAGTTATTATAGTTGAGATGATGAATAATGAATTTATTTGTAAATTTATTATGTTAGTGTATTCATTTTGTGTAATACAAATCTTTGAATATATGTAGTTGTCCATATGTAGTTGTGTATTCATTCTCCATATTTCATCACAAACTTCATTGGAATGTCAATACTTTAGTCAATACTTTAGTCAGTACTTATTACGACCCCATGCTTGTTGATTGGTTTTTATTTATTTATTTATTCATGCCTTAAGGCCTCTTCAATTATTATTTTTTTCTTTTGAGATATAGTTATTTCTTCATGTTTAAACAAAAAATTTAAGTTATTTCTCCAATATTAGCTGTGTGCCACTTATTTTTCTTCACTTTGGTTCATGATTAGTGGCATCAATCTAGTCAAACCGATAAATTCGGTCGATTCAAATCTTAATTATCAATTTAGTTTGTTTTTGATGAAGAAATACAAAGCCTTTCCAAAAAATACAAAGCATAAAAAATGATGAATACAAAACCTTTCCAAAAAATACAAAGCATACACAATTTGAATTAAAGGGGGAGTTATGGCGCCAAATCCTTGCGCGACGAAGACTCTTTATCGTCGCGCAAAAATACCATACGCGATGTGTCGCGTAAATTTTGCGCGACGAACAAACCTCGTCGCAATACTTTGCGCGACGAACACATATGCGTCCCGTATTATGTTTTTGCGCGACGATAAGAAGAACTTCGTCGCGCAAATATATATTAGGTAACGTTATAGTATAATATATACACACATATATATTTCAAATTGGCGATCGAAGTAGTTCATTGTATTCATATGGAGTGTAGGACTGTTGGTGCAAAAAATCATCAACATCGGAGTTCAAATAACCGTTCAATCATCACTTTTTATTTAGAACCGTCGAAAAGTTTTACCCCGTTACTTAATCTCTGAATGTTTTTTTTGGCCGATTTTTGCTGTCTATGATCTCGAATTATAAAAAAACAAGTTTGACGGCTGGATGACTGAAACTAGTTTCGTAGGCTGCGTGTGCTATCAAAATCATATATTCACCAAAAACTCAAAAATTTGTTCATACATTTGTCAAAATGTAACTTAACTTTTATGTGGTATCCCCTAGTGTAAAAATCTGAAATTGAAGATCAAATTCAGTCATTGTATTCATATAGGGTCAACAAATGTTTCTGTAAAAAATGATCAAAATCGGAGTTAAAATAACCGTTAAATCATGACTTTTCATTTATAACCGTCGAAATATTTTGTCCCGTTCCCTGATATCTGAATGTTTGGTCGTTTTGATTTTTGGCGTATACGATCTCCAAGTATAAAAAAAATAAGTTTGCCGGTTGGATCATTGAAACTATTTTAGGGTTTAGGGTTTAGGGCTTAGGGCTTAGGGTTTAGGGTTTACATTTTAGGGTTTAGGTTTTGCGCGACGAATAACAATTCCTATCGTCGCGCAAAGTGAAAGTCATAAAGATTGCACGACGGATATGTTTTCATTCGTCGCGCAATCTGGGACACACAGTTCACCCCTCCATCCCCTTTGAACACTTAGTGAAAATTTCAACCGAATGAAATTCTGAACTAGCGCGACGAAAAAAACAAAAACGTCGCGCAATACATAGTCTATTCGTCGCGCAATCCCTCGACACTCTGAACACTTAGCGAAAATTTCAACCGAATCACAATCTTGAACTCGCGCGACGAATAACACGCCTTCGTCGCGCAAAAGGCAAAGACCCTTCAGTTTAAGCCAAACCCTAAACCCCAAAATTTTGGCGGCCAGAAGTGTTTTGAGCGATGAATAAAGAATGTGCCGTCGCACAAGTGTAATATTGCGCGACGCTTGACGCCTTCGTCGCGCAAAAGGCACAGACCCTTCAGTTTCAGCCTCCCGCTAAACCCTAAATCCCAAAATTTTGGCGGCCAGAATGTGATTTGCGCGACGTATAGCGTTCTTACCGTCGCGCAAGGGTAATATTGCCCGACGCTTACTCCCTTCGTCGCGCAAAAGGCACAGTTTCAGCGTCCCACTAAACCCTAAATCCCAAAATTTTGGCGGCCAGAATGTGTTTTGCGCGACGAATAAAGTGCTTCCCGTCGCGCAAGGATAATATTGCGCGACGCTTACTTGCTTCGTCGCGCAAAAGTTTCAGCCTCCCGCTAAACCCTAAATCCCAAAATTTTGGCGGTCA
>NC_047651.1:14068035-14074940 GCF_902201215.1 Prunus dulcis
CGACTTGCACCACCATTTTCAGGCCTATGATGATCCGCAAGTCGCTTTTCAGGAGGGTTGCCCGAAGGAGCTTGAGGGGCGGGAGGATAGTTGGGAGTGGCTCTGCGCTCATTTTAAGCGCCCGAATTTGTGGTATTTTTTTAATTATATTTGTTTAATTATTACTTATTACTTATTAATGTTTATTTTATTTTTTTTATTTCATTATTATTTAATTTTTTATATTTTAACTAATACGTTTCATTTTTTGTATAATCAGAATAAAGCCCAAGTGAATAAGGGTAATAGGAAGAAGAAGACCCTTCTCCACCATTCCGGCTCCAGACCCTTTTCGTATAGGATGGATGCACGGCGTCGGGTAATAATCACAAAATTTTTATTTCATTTTTAATGTCATTTTTATTAATTTATTTTTTTCATACTAATATTTTTCTTCTCTTGTTCAATTTAGGAGGGGTCCAAGTTCCCAGAGATCGACGTCTTTGGTGACGTTTATGTTCGACCCGGGAATGAGTTGGCCGAGTCCCTTCATGTAAGTATTATTTAATTTTAATTCTTATGTTACGCATTCAATTTATATGCATGTTTTAATTTATATTTTATGTTATGTTCAACAGACGACGATGGTGGAGAGGAGCCAGTTGGTTCTTCAGGAGTCCGCCTCCCAGCTTCCTCCCGAGACTCCGATCGAGTCTGTGGCTCCTCCACAGGATGCTGGATTTCAGATCTTGACGGAGACGTTGGATCAGACTCTCGGGAGGAGGCCGGGGACATATTGTCGAGGGATGGGGAATGCCCGGCGGAGGGAACCTAGACCTCGTTCATCGGCGCAGTCAAACAGTCAGGTCATTGCTTTGACAGCACATGTGGCCACTCTTGAGAACAAGTTGTCGGTCATTCTGCAGTCCCTCGCACAGTCCGGCATTCCAGTCCCGCATTTTGATGCGCCGACCTCCGAGCCCGTCCATCCCGAGCATCCCCACCAGACCACTGCCCCGGTGAACGCCCAGACCTCCGACCCGCATATTGGCGACGACTCGGTTGATTTTGATTCATTATTTGATTAGTGTATTTATTTTCATCATAAACATTTATTTTATTTGTAATACATTTATTTTATTTTATAACAAAATTTTATTCTAATTTATTTTTATTGCAATTTCATTGTTTAATCAATAAAAAAAACCAATTTTATTTAAAATAAAAAATATTTTAAAAAATTGTAATGTTATGTTTGCGCGAGGGCAAATATTTCGTCGCGCAAACCCGCATGTAACAAAAAAAAAATAAAAAAATCATTACTTTTAATTCTTGTGCGACGAATACATACGTCTCGCAAACACGTTTTGCGCGACGAATCGTTTCGTCTCGCATCTTCTCTGGCGCGACGACAGAGATTTTCGTCGCACAAATATATGAGCGACGAAAGCTTTCTCATCGAGCGAATGGTTCTGCGGCGAACATCTACGTCTCCGGAACACGTTTTGCGCGACGAATTATTTTTCTTCACGCTATTCCAGTCGTCGCGCAAAGATATGTGCGCCGAATAATTGATCGTCGCGCAAATTTTATGCGACGAACAGTTGTTCCGTCTCCATACCGTTGGTGCAACGATGGTTTACCCGTCGCACAGTTTTGCGCGACTAATGGTTCTACCTCGTCGCGCAAAGGCTTTCTTCACGATCTTCGCGCGACGAATTGTTTGTCGCGCTGAAGTTAGTGCGACAAAATGAGACTTTGCGCGACGTTTTGTTATTCGTCGCGCAAAGAGTAAAATGTAGTAGTGACCCTAAACCCTAAATTTTACAATAATTATAAAAAAAATACACAAGTATGAGAAAAATGAACCGAAAATTGCTACAGACTCCTTACAACAATGCCTTCTATATTAGTAAACTAAAATGTATATTAAAGAATTTTCAATTTTATGACCACCAATGGATCACATAACCTTAGGGTTATGTTATGGAAAGTATAATGACTATTGTGCTGTCTCTAAATCTTTTTCACTTTTGTTATCACTTGTAATTTTGAAATCTAAAATTAAAATTTTCAGGCTTGTAGGGGGTAGATATTGTCTCCATGAGTGCATAGAATTTATCGGTTTATTTTTTGGATTTTTTTGAATATATTATGAATATTTGTAATTAAATAGAAATAAAAATATTTTTCACATTAAATTTTATAAAGATTTAGGGGATATAAAATTTTTCAATGAGTGCATAGTAGTTGTCAGTTTATTTTATTGGTTTGAAATTATTATGAATATTAGGAATAAAATATAAAAGTCATACAAAAATTAAATGACAAATGTAGATAACCGACGTTGCATTAGTTTACAACGACGTTAAATAACACATGACGTCATCCTATAAATCATTAGACGTCGCAATGTAATCACCAACGTGGTTAGGGAGTTACAACGTCACTCTTATCTCAATAACCGATGTGGGTATAATTTACACCGTCAATTATTAGTAAACAAACGATGTTGTTTATAAATACAACGTCATATTTTAACCTGTAACGGATGTTGTATGTCTCTACAACTGTTTTCGTAAATTTCAGTTTTATAAATTAACCCACGTGTATATCAACCTTAAATGATGTTTGAGATATGCCGTCGATGTTTTCTTTCCCGCTATAATAAGACGGCGGTTTTCTATATATATGAGACGTGTAAATAAAAATAAGACGTCAGTTTTTGGGAACAATTTAAATTTTTATGATTTATTTTCATTATGAATATTTGTAATTAAATACAAATAAAAATATTTTCAACATTAAATTTTTTAAAGATTTATGGGACATAAAATTTTTCAATGAGTGCATAGTAGTTGTCAGTTTATTTTATGGAATTTGTTTTGAAATTATTATGAATATTAGGAAAAAAAATATAAAAGTCATACAAAAATTAAATGACAAATGTAGATAACCAACGTTGCATCAGTTTACAACAACGTTAAATAACACATGACGTCGTCCTAGACATCATTAGATGTCGCAATGTAATCACCATCGTGGTTAGGGAGTTACAACATCAACCTTTTCTCAATAACCGCCGTGGGTATAATTTACACTATCGATTATTATGTTGATAACGACGTTGTTTATAAATGCCACGTCACATTTTAGCCTGTAACGGACGTTGTATGTCTCCACAACTGTTTTCGTAGATTTCAGTTTTATAAATTAACCGACATGTATATCAATCTTAAATGACGTTTTTGAGAAATGTCGTCGATGTTTTCTTTCTCGCTATAATAAGACGGCGGTTTTCTATATATATGAACGTATAAATTAGAATGAGACGTCGGTTTTTGGGAATTAATTTAAATTTTTATGATTTATTTTCATTTTATTTCATTCCACGACATAAATATTTTATAGAAAAAAAACACTAGAAACAAAAATACATTTCATTTGATTTTTTTTATGAATGTTTAGTTAATTACCAAAAATATGTTTATATACATTATCAAAAAATTAAAATAAACCTAAACATTTTTAAAATAAATATATACATTATCACTTATATATTGTTCTGTAATTGCTTGTTCATGAATTCTGCCCATTCCAGCCTGACTTCGTCAATATTTTCTTGAGTATACACAACTGGTTCCTTTTTCTTGTCAAACTGCAAATAAAGAACAAAAACCGACGTGTTACAAGTAATAAAATGACGGTTTTGAAAGAAAACGTCGTGGTATTAAAATAAAGAAATTATATCTTAAATTTTACCTTCTTCTCAAATGCTAGGCCTGCATCATGAATTATATCTCTCATGAAACGCATCACGTAATAGCCACACTCTACATTTTGTTGGTTGTCTAGGAGTGCCTTGTAGATTTTTCCATATGGGTGATTTACGTGATGATTGTTTGCCTGTGTGAGAGTTATACATTTTGATTGAACTGTTTCAAGAAAACAAAAAGTGTTAATGACAAAACTAAAAATCAGCATAAAAAAACATTAACCGTCGTGGTAAAAAAGTGAAGATGACAGTTTTGTAAAACAAATGACGTCATATTTTATTTCAAATGTCGGAAAATAAAAACCGTCGTTGTGTATCATTCTAACGTCGGTGACGAAGAAAAACGACATATAACCAAAGTTGTTTTTAAATAAAAGTTGAACAGAACAAATTAAAACATCCTAAAATGAAAAACACAAACGACGTGGTTTTTCAATTAAGACGACGGTTTCAAGATAATACTGATGTTGTAAATGATTTCAAACGTCGGTTATAATATACCGTCGTCGTGTTTTCACTACAATGTCGGTATTTGAAAAAGCCGTCGTATCATTCAAATGCAGAAATAAAAAATCTTAGATTTTTATAAATAAACTTACGTATTCACTATATTTCTCATGCCCTCATCAACAGAGCGGTTTGGCAATGAATCCATGTAATAAACAGTCTCCTTAGCTGGTCTCACAATTATTAACACCCAATGACCCCTACACAAAATGATCCATATAGATTAAATATACTACAACAAAAAAAATATTACAAGGACCAAGTACAGAAGGGGACTAACCCTAGATTAATTGATCCCCATCTGCATTTTTCAAGCGGTCTGAGAGATATTTTGAACGGTGAGATAACGTTCCAAATTGAGAGCTGACTTGTCCAGGGTCCACGAGGCCAACAAGGTTTACCATATTTGCTATTTTTAAATAGTCAAATAGGTACCTAATTAAATATATGAAATTCAATTAAATGAGATTTTAATTTAAAAGAAAGGAAATGTAAAAAAAAATGGGAAATAGCTTAAAATGACACCCATTTCATAATTTTAACTAAAAATACCACCCCTTCCCAATTTTTGTACAACTATCACCTATAAATATAAAATTATTGTACACTTATTGCTGATTTTTCACAAGTTCAGAAATTTGTTCTCTTAGCTCACACAGCTCTCTCTCTCTGGCACAACTCTCTCTCTTTGGTATCTGTCTATCACAGCTCTCTGGGTCTCTCTTGGCTCTCTCTATCTTGGCTCTCTCTCTCTCTAGCACAACTCTCTGTCTCTCTCTTTGCTCTCTTTCTCATAGCGCAGCCGTTTCTCTTTGTAGCTTCGTTATCTCTTTCTCCCCTATTCGATCTGTTGCTCTCTGTTTGGAATTGCGAACCCTTCCCTTTAGCTATGTCTTCTGAATAGCTGCTTGCAACCTTGAAGCTCTAGTGGATTGCCGACCTCGAAAAGGTAGTGTTGATGGTTATTTTGTTAATATCAGTGGGATTATGTGAAATGAGTTATAGTTTGATTGTTTGGGTTTGTGTTAAATTCGTTTTGGCTTTAATGTCTTTGGGTTAGGTTTTGTTGAATATTCATGCTCATTCATCTGGGTTTGTACCAATTCCATTTAGATTGGTCTGGATATGTGAATCTTGAAACTTGGGATTTTCGATTTGATGTAGTAGATCTGTATAGTGTGATTCTGATGTGTTACCAGTGTACAGTGGTTGTGTTCCTCTTATTTTACAGTCGTATTGCTGTTATATTGCTAGTATAGTGCCTCTATATTGCTTCTATATTGCTGCTATATTGTACTTATATTGCTACCCTATTGTATGTTTATTGTGGTTATATTATTGTGTGAATGAAATGTTGTTTTGTCATGGTCAGAAATGGAGACAATTGTTATTCTCGTGTGCTACAATGGAAAATGGGTCACCTCAAAGAAGATGTGCAAATACGAAGGGGGTGACTCAAAAGGCTTAATAGTTCCACGGACCATCAAATTTGCTGAACTGTTGGACCGTGTGCATCAGATTGGTAATACAAACATCAAGGAAGACAAGATTTGCTTAAAATTCTCAGTTTTGGTGGCCTCGAATGAGTGGAAGCACATAAAGATTGAGGACGATGATGATGTCAATTTTTTTATGAAGTACAATTTCGAGGTAACACCTTCAAAACTAGCTCCCTTACTCGTGAGTATAGAAGATAAAGGACTGACAAATGATGTAGTTCATAGTATGCATATCACGACAGATAGTAGTCGGATGGGTCATTCTTCAGTTGCCATTGTTGAAAGCAATGAAGTAACTTGGAATAATACAAATGTCACCGATTTGGGAGGTGAAGTAGGGACAGATTTTATGGATATGATTGATTTTAGCGAGGTGGAGGAGATGCATGGTGGGGATAATGGTACTGAAAGAAATGAAGTGTCAGTGTACTCTGCCCCTCCTAATTTGGGGTGCTTGAACACAGCTGCCCAGTTGCCAAAAATGCGTTTAGGAGGAGAATCTGAACCCACTCGTCAACATTATTGGAGTCAAATGGGTGAAAAAAATCGGTATAATGCAGTCGGGGTAAAAGATGAAGAAGCATATTTGGACAGCGGGTTTTCACGAAGCGATTGGAATCCGAAAATTACAGTTGGGCAAATTTTCTCTAGTAAGAAAACATTGTTGACGGAGTTACGGTTGACGGCATTAAGAGGCCACTTTGAATTTAAGGTGCAATTCTCTTGCACTAAGAGGTTGCTTGTGGTTTGTTGTCAACGTCCATGCCCATGGCGGGTCCGGGCATCGAGAATTGGAGAATACAGCTTCATGATTGTGAGGTGTACAACTGTCCATGAATGTGATTTGAGGTTTGTAAGTGACAAGCATCGTCAAGCAACCGCAGCACTTGTAGCCAGTTCACTTAAAAGGAAGTTGAAGGATTGTCGGACAATATACACACCAAGTGACATTATGAGAGATGTGAAACACAACTTTGGTTGCACCATCCATTATTCTAAAGCTTGGAAAGCAAGGGAGTTAGCTCTATTGTCCATTAGAGGATCAACGGAGGAGGCATATTATATCCTTCCAGCTTATTGCTATGAATTGGAGCGTATGAATCCCGGCACAAAAACACACATCCGAACTGATGAGAACAATCACT